>NW_028145475.1:3637500-3715000 GCF_977016875.1 Pavona decussata | reverse complement strand
TTTCGGGTTCATCAAGTAAGTCAGCCACAGGAGCGATGATCATTTTGTAACACTGACAAAGGCCTTGCCCAGGTGGTTCGTGTTTCTGGTTTTGGCTAGAAGGTGCTCGGTTGTGCTCCAGAGATGTTTCAGGTATCACTTGATAAGCATTGGAGGAAGGCATTGCTCGATCTTCACATTGCTCTTGGGGTAAAATACGAAATGTTCCGAAATTTGCGGAGCTAAAAACCTCAACTACAGATCTCTTAGCTTCTTTGTAGCTGCAGCAATCATCCACCTCTATTTGTCGGAAGGATATAGCTTCTCTTGACTTGAGAATCCAGAAAAATAGACGTCGAGCGTAATAGAATATGTAAAGACAAACGCTGTTACTTTCTTTCTCCATGATCTTCTCAATACCAACCCACGAGTGTTGGTTCCACGATATTTGTTCTTCCACAGAGTACTTAGCTGCCATCATGTCTGCCAGGGCTCTAGCTCTTGCACGCTCCACAACGTAAAGCGCTTCGATATGATTCCCAGGTGTACACAACAACGCACTGGGCTTCTGATGAGGAGGATAGTGCCTGTCGAAATAAGAGATCTTAACGCTCATTTCCTCGCTTCTTTGAATGCTTTTAAGAAGGCTCGACCTCGACACATCCTTCTGCATATTCTTTCCGCCCAACTCAAAAGTGTCCGAGGTAAGTTTAAGATGGCTCCTAAGTTGCGGTTCCTCGTCACCAGTCTCGTACCACAGATCAACTGCCTCTTCATGGCATTTTTCAACCTTTGAACGTTCACCGAGAGAGTGAAACACAGTTCCCAGCTGGTTCTCGTCATGTACTGCTTCTCCTCGTTTGTCGCCGATTTGTTTTCCAATCAAACGTGCTTTCTCGTGATACTCTTTAGCTTTAACATATTCACCGAGAGAGTAAAACACAGTTCCCAGGTTGCGGTAATCTTTTGCTTCTCCGTAATTGTCGCCAATTTGTTTTCTGATTTGAAGCGCTTTCTGAAGATATTCCTTGGCTTTGACATATTCACCGACAGAATGAAACACGGTTCCCAGGTTGCCATAAACTTCAGCTTCTCCTCGTTTGTCACCAATTTCTTTAGTTATTCGAAGTGCTTTCTGAAGATATTCGTCAGCTTTGCCATGTTCACCGAGAGAGTGAAACACAGTTCCCAGGTTGCCATAAACTGATGCTTCTCCGTGTTGGTCGCCAATTTCTTTCCTGATTTGAAGTGCGTTCTGAAGACATTTCTCAGCTTTGGCATGTTCACCGAGAGAGTGAAACACGTTTCCCAAATTGTCGTAATCTGATGCTTCTCCTCGTTTGTCGCCAATTTCTTTTCTGATTTGTAGTGCACTCTGAAGATATTCCTCAGCTTTTACATGTTCACAGAGAGAGATAAACAAGGTTCCCAGGTTGCTGTAATCCGCTGCTTCTCCTCGTTTGTCACCAGTTTCTCTCCTGAGCTGGAGTGCTTTCTGAAGATATTTCTCAGCTTTGCCATGTTCAGCGAGAGAGAGAAACACAGTTCCCAGGTTGCCGTAATCCGCTGCTTCTCCTCGTTTGTCGCCAATTTCTCTCCTCAGCTGGAGTGCTTTCTGAAGATATTCCTCAGCTTTACCATGTTCACCAAGAGAGTGAAACACAGTTCCCAGGTTGCCGTAATCTGCCGCTTCTCCTCGCTTGTCGCCAATTTCTTTTCTGATTTGGAGTGCTTTCTGAAGATATTCCTCAGTCTTGCCATATTCGCCCTGAGAGAGAAACACAGTGCCCAGGTTGCCATAAACCACTGCTTCTCCTCGTCTGTCACCAATTCCTTTCCTGAGCTGGAGTGCTTTCTGAAGATATTCCTCACTTTTGCCATGTTCACCAAGAGAGTGAAACACAGTTCCCAGGTTGCCGTAAACTGATGCTTCTCCGTGTCTGTCGCCAATTTCTTTCCTGATTTGGAGTGCGTTCTGAAGACATTTCTCAGCTTTGGCATTTTCACAGAGAGAGTGAAACACGTTTCCCAGGTTATCGTAATCTGATGCTTCTCCTCGTCTGTCGCCAATTTCTTTTCTGATTTGAAGTGCTTTTTGAAGATATTTCTTAGCTTTCACATGTTCACAGAGAGAAAGAAGCACGATTCCCAGGTTGCTGTAATCTGCTGCTTCTCCTTGCTTGTCGCCAGTTTCTTTCCTTAGCTGGAGTGCTTTCTGTAGATATTCCTCGGCTTTGCCATGTTCACCGAGAGAGTGAAACACAGTTCCCAGGTTGCCGTAAACTGCTGCTTCTCCGTGTTTGTCGCCAATTTCTTTCCTGATTTGAAGTGCGTGCTGAAGACATTTCTCAGCTTTGGCATGTTCACCGAGAGAGTGAAACACGTTTCCCAGGTTGTCGTTATCTGATGCTTCTCCTCGTTTGTCGCCAACTTCTTTTCTGATTTGAAGTGCTTTCTGAAGATATTTGTCAGCTTTCACATGTTCACAGAGAGAAAGAAACACGATTCCCAGGTTGCTGTAATCCGCTGCTTCTCCTCGCTTGTCGCCAGTTTCCTTCCGGAGCTGGAGTGCTTTCTGAAGATATTCCTCAGCTTTGCCATGTTCACCGAGAGAGAGAAACACAGTTCCCAGGTTGCCGTAATCCGCTGCTTCTCCTCGTTTGTCGGCAATTTCTTTTCTGAGCTGGAGTGCTTCCTGAAGATATTCCTCAGCCTTGACATATTCACTGAGAGAGTGAAAAACAGCTCCCAAGTTGCCATAAACTGCTGCTGTTCCTCGTTTGTCGCCAATTTCTTTGGTTATTCGAAGTGCTTTATGAAGACATTCGACAGCTTTGGCATATTCACCGAGAGAGTGAAACACATTTCCCAGGTTGCCATAGTCTGCTGCTTGCCCGTGTTGGTCGCCAATTTCTTTTCTGATTTGAAGTGCTTTCTGAAGATATTTCTCAGCTCTGGCATGTTCACCGAGAATGTGAAGCACGTTTCCCAGGTTGCCGTAATCTGATGCTTCTCCTTGCTTGTCACCAATTTCTTTTCTGATTTTAAGTGCTTTCTGAAGATATTCATTGGCCTTGACATACTCACCGAGAGAGAGAAATACAGTTCCCAGGTTGCCGTAATCCGCTGCTTCTCCTCGTTTGTCGCCAATTTCTTTCCTGAGCTGGATTGCCCTCTGAAGATATTCCTCAGCCTTTCCATAGTCACCGAGAGAGTGAAACACAGTTCCCAGGTTGCCGTAATCTGCTGCTTCTCCTTGTTTGTCTCCACTTTCTTTTCTGATTTCAAGGGCCTCCATATAATATTCCTTAGCCTTGGTATGATCACCAAGAGTTTTAAGCACAGTTCCTAAGTTTCCGTAAGCTGTTGCTTCCCCTCTTTTGTTGCCAATTTCTTTGGAGATTTCTAGTGCTTTCTGGGTGTACGTCTTAGCCATTCCGTATTTACCGACACGATGAAACACGATTCCTATGTCTCCGTAACATGCTCCTTCTAAATCCCTGTCGCCAATTGCTATAGCGATGTTTAGTGCCTTCATGCAGTGTGCTTTTGCTTTTTCGTATTTAGTCTGAATCTGATACAATTGCGCCATTTTCAAGCCTATTACTCCTTCTTTGTGTGATTCGCCGCACTCGTGGAATAAGATTTGAAGCTTTTTGCCGCTTTCTGTTGCACTTGTGAGATCATTGATAAGTGCGTAACTATTAAACATTTCATAATGAACGTAAATAAGAAATGATCTGAGCAATTCATGTTCCTTTTCCAAGGCTTGGTTGTTGAGGAGAATCAAGGCTTCCTTTAATAAGCCAATCGCTTTAAGGATACGACCGGTTTTGATTAGGAGGCTAGCAACACCTACACTAACTTTGATGGCATGCAGAAGTTCTCCTATTTTATCCATGGCGGTCTTTTCTGGGATCTATGAAGTAACATAAATGAAACGACGCAGTGTATTCAAGTTTTTTAAGAAAAGTTTCAGAAGTTGAGTGAGCAGTATTGGTCTGACAATCACCCACCCATGGCGTACAATTCCATACATCATGGCCGCCGCGCAGGCGTACACGTGCCGAATCCAGTCTTAGAATTTAAACGCCGGTCAAATTTCCAACGAAGAAATAAGTGTAATTTTGCCCTACCTTGATTCATTTGTCTTTCCCAAGTCCGAACAATGCAACAGTTCTACGTTCCAAAAGTCACAACGCAGAGACAATTATATTGAGTAACAGAATGCGACAAGCTTCAGAAAGAACATAAGAGCAGAATGGACACCAGGCCCCAGTTGTTCAAAGGCCGGATAACTTTATCCGCTGGATAAGGCACTATTCAGGGTCTAAAATATGCTTCACGTTCAACGTTGTCCAAGGTTTTCGTACACTCCCAAACTTAACTGTGGTTAGAGTGTGCATACTCGCTTGTACAAGAGGAAATACTGAAATCTTTTCCCAGATTGAAACTGTCAAATAGTGACTTATCCACAGGATAAAGTTATCCGGCCTTTGAACAACTGGTGCCAGGGTCTTGTCTCTTAGTCACCGATTTGAGCAGCCACGTTGTAAATGTGATTATTACAGGAATTCTTTTTACTCTAGCTAGGACAATTGCGCAGTGGAACAATCTCCCACCAGTAATTATAACATCTACTTTGCCATGTACATTTAGGCAATCTTTGTGTGATCTTACATCTTAGTAATTTTATGTTAATGTTTTATTCATTGTTGTAATCTTTATTACAGTTTAAAGCAGTCTGCAATACTCTGTTAAGAGTGAAGACTTAACTCGTAAATAAACCGTATAATTGTTACTTTTGATTTTTCCTCGCGGTTCCTGAACAACTTTTTCATTGACAGTAAATTCCGCCAAGTTCGCCATACTTCGCTTCTTGTCATTGTCCAGTCCGCAGAGCCGGAGTGTGTGTACACATTTTCAACTTGTCTCCCTCTCAGAAGCGCTGGTCTGAGTTTCCAATAAATGCTTTCTAAAGTTTAGATTCGTAGGCTTAATTTCATCGCAAATACAATGCCCTACGAGTTGCATTCGTGGTTCGCAAGCGGGTTAAATATCGGTAAAAACATGTCTTGTTTTTCTTTTAATAGCCCGTGACATCTGAAAGGACCGACGAAATGAAGGGTTTATCAACCTTTTCACCGTTGTAAACATCGGCTGCCATGTTGAAACTGTTCAGTTTATGTTCAGCTTACATTAAAGATTTTTTCTTTACTTCTAAGTACGCTGTACAGCTTTTCCAGAGGTTACGGGCTTATTCCAACCAAAGTGTGACTTCGCGTGACAAAGTTGGTGTGACAATAAGGCTATTGATTGTGCAATGATGCAATAACAAGAAAACATGGGTGTTTCTTCTTTCGAACTTGCTTTTTATTTCAATATCTGTTAAATAATATAATTTCATCACTTAACAGTTAATTCTACGGTTTTTTACGTATTTTATGAAAGCGGGAAAAGAAAAACTGAGTGAGCCCACACATCGAGCCGCTGACTGTATGAAATTGTACGCCATTGATTACTTCAGCAGTTAACTACCCTTAAGTTACTTGGTAAACAAGGCTATTTACAAATGGACCAGTGGAATATTATTATATATCCTGTTACTTTACTATAGATTTTTTTTTTTTTTTTGTAATTAGTGCCGTAACCAGTAGCAATGGTCTTTCCCGGACATTTTGACATTCATTATCAAACAAACAAGATCACAAAAGCACTCTCCTATGTGTTTAATTCCCAATTTTGAATTCGCTCTACTAAGATGCCTTGGGTGCGGTGCGAAACAAGTTAAGAAAACAACAACAACAAAAATCTTGAAAAGTTTTGACAGAAGAAAAACATGAGTGCACGGCGAAACGAAGTGAAGAAATGTTTTTCAAACTAGGAAGTAAATACAAAGGCGTTTTAGTCACGAATCTATTCTCGGTTCGGAATTAAAACAAAATCAACCCCATACATGAAAGTGGGTACAGCATTCAACTGGGAATTTCCCCACATAATTTCAAGTCAAACGCAAATCAAAGGGCAAATTTGCTTTCTTCTTCTTCAGTTGAAATCCGAACTGCTGAACTTCCTCTCTGTTTTAGTCAACGAAATGACAGCTATGTTTCTTCTTCCAGTTATACTTTTTTACTGCGTTTTTAATTCGGAACACGCAAGAGTCCGTGAAGTTACTATTCCCGGCATTTAGTTCCAGATATAGTAACTTTTTCAATTTCATGAAATTTCCATCTTTAGTCTCACAGTGTCTCACTCAGACGTATAATATTATATCGTTTATATCTAAACAGGGGCACACCCAACGAGAACATTTAACCAACATACTTATGTTGGCTCCTGTCAAGTTCCCAGATTGTTTAGGGTCCTTTTTAAGTTATATTTTCAAAAGCACGTGGTTTTATGTTTCGAATGCTTAAGATGAAAATTTGGGCTCCGTTTCAGAAAGTTGTAGGGAACAGAACCTTTCCCCCCGAAAATTTACCACCTATTGTTGGCTTTATGAACCTTTTTTTATTCTTCGCATTAACATATTTGCTCGTTCGAAAACGAAAAGAATTAGTTTTCCAGTGTTACAAAATTTAGAGCTGACATTTTTATCTACTTGCCTTTGCAAGTAAATCCGAATTTCTGAGAAGATTTATTTGACAACGTAGATCAATTTTATACTGGCTTAAGCCAGCAATTTTATACACCGATCGCGGCGATCGGCGAAAATCGCAATCGCTGCACAGGGCACACATGGCGATTTTCGCCGATCGCCGCGATCGGCGTATAAAATCGCCGATATCCGGCATGTCAGATATCGGCGAATTGGTGAGGTTTTCCTTTTAATTTCTCCAAGAATTAGTAATGGTTGAGAAGCTAAATTAAGCAATCGAAAGCGCGTTTCAGTTCCAATTTCCAAGGACCTCGAGATTGATTAAAAAACTCGGCTACGCTTCGTTTCTTCAACCACTTCTCGCAGTTGAAATCGGATGAAACACTCTCGCTATTATGTTACATCAAGAGAAGCTTTATAATCGTGCCAGGCAACTTTGCGTGTTTTTTTTTCAATACCCAGGACGTGTATCACTCCCGTAAATATATCATCTGGGAACAATATTTCACTTGCATTGGGAAATTTCATGTCAGCACGTGCATTTTCTTTTTTTCAAGAAAATTTTCCTTTTCAAGCCGTTTCAGCCTAATGACAGCTAATATGCTTCTCTCCCTGATTGACACTTCCTTCCATCAGTTTCCAATTCAGGAAAACAACAGACAAGAGTTGAAGTAATTATTTGGCATTCAGTGCTAAATTTGGTGAGACTTTCATCTTTGATCCAAAAGTTTCTCATAACCGTATCTGTAGTGTTATAGCGTCCCTACTCTAAACAGGGTCACCCAAGGATTCATGTCGGTGTATATCCGCGGAGGTCCTTAATCTCCTGGAATATTCGGATTTCGTTATAAAGAAAATCTAAACTTATCTTCAACAAAATGACAGCTCAAGATTTTATAACACTGGAAAACTAATTCTCAGTTAGTTTTCGAAGGGACAAATATGTTGTTAAAAATGTGGAGAAAACTGTCAGCTAGCATTTTTGTAAAGCCAGAAAAGTTGGAGAATAAAATTCCGTTCCCTGCAACTTCTTGCGAGTAAAATTTTCAGATTTATAAACTATAAAACAGGTAAAAAATCCATCTGAGAACACAGTAGACAACATTTTATGGGTGGCCCTGTCTAAACTCTAAACTGAAAAAGATAAAGGCCGTGCAATATAAAGTTTGTTTTGCAAATATTAAAATATTCGTCCTAGCTTTGCAAAGTTCAACTTCAAAACTCCGGAACATTCAATGCGTTTTAAGACAATGAAACCAGTTCGTCATATTTCATGCCCTAGAGCGTCGAAAAAACTTATCGGATTAACTTTATACATAAGTTTCTTCGGCACAGTTCATAGGAAACGTGGATATATTTATAGTAACAGAACCCAGGCTCTGTAGTAAGACTACTGAATGGTCCACCTTTTGATCCTATTTTCCTTCCGTCACGACATTTAGGAATTCAGATTTTTTAAATTCTCTGATATATACTAATTGATCAGAGACATCCTTACTATGTCGAAGTCGTCTCAGAAATGCGGAATGAACTATGAAGATAAAATAGTGTTTTCTCTGGTTAATATGCCACCTAAAAGTTTAGACACACGGTAAAATTAATTCATTTTGTTTTCAAAGGGGCAAAACCTTTTGAACTGATGAAAGCGAATTAAAGCCAGCTAGTATTCTCGGAAGGCCAGCAACTGCTAATAAATTCGTGAGATACGATCTGTTGCCAAAAATTTTACTGATCTGCGCCATAAAAATTCAGCTAAGAATCCGAACAGATGAAACTTTGTTGTCGTACACAAAACTCCCTTAAAAAGGCCTGAAAACAATCTCAGTACAGAACAGGAAATCGACGTTCGAAATATTTTTCCTAAAATTATTCTCGTTAGGTGCCCCCATCATTATAAACGGCTCATGTGCATTCCTCCTTTATTGTGCCCTAACCAGTAGCAATGGTCTTTGCCGGACATTCTGAGATTCATTATCAAACAAACAAGATCACAAAAGCACTCCCCTTCGCCTTTAATTCCAAATTTTGAATTCGCTTCACTTAGTTGCCTTGCGTGTGGTGTGAAACAAGTTAAGAAAACAACAACAACAACAACAAAAACTTGCAAAGGTTTGACAGAAGAAAAACATGAGTGCACGGCGAAACGAAAGTGAAGAAATGTTTTTTCAAACTAGGAAGTAAATACAAAGGCGTTTTAGTCACGAATCTATTCTTGGTTCGGAATTAAAAGAAAATAAACCCCATACATGAAAGTGGGTACAGCATTCAACTGGGAATTTCCCCACAGCATTTCAAGTCAAACGCAAATCAAAGGGCAAATTTGCTTTCATCTTCTTTCGTCGAAAGCCGAACTGCTGGACTTCCTCTCTGTTTTAGTCAACGAAATGACAGTTATGTTTCTCCTTCCGGTTATACTTGTTAAATACGTTTTTAAGTTTCAGATATGGTAATTTGTTCAATTTCGTGAAATTTCCATCTTTAGTCTAACAGTGTCTTACTCAGACGTATAATATTATATCGTTAAAATCTAAATAGGGGCATACCCAACGAGAACATTTAAGCAACATACTTATAATGATGGCTCCTGGCAAGTTCCCAGATTGTTTAGGGTCCTTTTTAAGCTATATTTTCGAAAACAATTGGTCTTATGTTTGGATGCTTGAGCTGAAAATTTGAGCTTGGTTTCAGAAAGTTGTATGAAACAGAATCTTTCCCCCCCGAAAATGTACTACCTATTGTTGGCTTTATGAACCTTTCTTTTATCTTTTTGCATTAACACATTTGTCCCTTCTAAAACGAAAAGAATTAGTTTTCCAGTGTTACAAAATTTTGAGCTGACATTTTTATTTAATTACCTTTGCAAATAAATCCGAATTTCGGAGAAGATTTATTTGACAACGAAAATCAATTTTAAACTGGCTTATTTTTTATTTTTTGTTTTTTCAAAAGGGATTTGCTGAAGCAAAGACATGTGTTCATAAACTGATTTTTTCTCTTGATGATGGAGTCAAGATGACTCCGAAACGTCGAGCCCTAAGTCTCTCTGTATTTTTGCATGTCTTTTTTTTTTTTGTTTTGTTTTTTTTTTTGTCTCGTTTAAAATGAATAAATAAATGTTTAGTTTGTTATTTTTATATTCGGTTCGGATACTTTAAATCGAGTACAAAATTATATTTTTTTGGTGTTTAAGTGTGGAGCAATTCAACTGTCCGGCGAATTATTGACCCGAGTTTTCGCGTATCTGGATATCTGATCTATCATCAAAAGAATTGGTGAAGTAATGGTTGAGAAGCTAAATCAAGCAATCGAAAGCGTGTTCCTCCCGATTTCCAAGGACCTCGAGATTGATTAAAAAGCTCGGCTACGCTTCGTTTCTTCAACCACTTCTCACAGTTGAAATCGTATGAAACACTCTCGCTTATATATTGCATCAAGACTAGCTTTATAATCGTGCCAGGCAACTTTGCGTGTTTTTTTTAATAACCAAGACGTTTATCGCTCCCGTAAATATATCATCTGGGAACAATATTTCACTTGCATTGGGAAATTTCATTTCAGCACATGTATTTTCCATTTTTCAAGAAAATTTTCCTTTCCAAGCCGTTTCAGCCTAATGACAACTAATATGCTTCTCTCCCTGATTGACATTTCTTTCCACCAGTTTCCAATTCAGGAAAACAACAGACAAGAGTTGAAGTAATTATTTGGCATTCAGTGCTAAATTTGGTGAGACTTTCATCTTTAATCCAAAAGTTCCTCATAAACGTATCTGTAGTGTTATAGCGTCCCCACTCTAAACAGGGGCATCTAAGGATTCATGTCGGTGGATATCTGTTTGGAGGGCGTTAAACGCCTGGAATATTCGGATTTCGTTACAAAGAAAATCTAAATTTATCTTCGACGAAATGACAGCTCAAAATTTCATAACACTGGAAAACTAAATCCGTTAGTTTTCGAAGGAACAAATATGTCCTTAAAAATGTGGAGAAAAGCTCAGCAAGCATTTTCGTAAAGCCAGAAAAGTTGGAGAATAAAATTCCATTTCCTAAAAATTTTTGAGACATGAATTTTCACATATATAAACCATCCTAATAGGTCAAGCTGTATTAACTTAAAATTGGCTGAAAATTGGAGTTCGGTTTCAGGAAGTTGTAGGGAGCAGACTGAATCTTTCCCCCCGAAAATTTACTACCTATTGTTGGCTTTACGAACCTTTTTTATTCTTCGCATTAACACATCTGTCCCTTCGAAAAAGAAAAGAATTAGTTTTCCAGTGTTACAAAATCTTGAGCTGAGATTTTATTTAATTACCTTTGCAAGTAAATCTGAAAGTCTGAAAAGATTCATTTGACAATGTAGATCAATTTTAAACTGGCTTCTCTTTTTTTTGTCAAGTTTAAAAATGAATAAATAAATGTTTCGTTTGTTCTTTCTATATTCGGTTAGGATACTTCAAAAAGAGTACAAAATATATTTTTTTTCTTAGTGTTTAAGTGACAAGATGACTCTCTTTTAAGTTGTAATTATGTAGCCGTGATCAGGGAAATCATGACAAATGAGCCAAAAGAATGTCCGAATGGTTTTTGTCTGACGTTTTATGTCCGATAGGAAAAGGTTCCGTGACTGATTTTCACAAACTGTGGAGCAATTTAACTGTCCGGCGCATTATCGACCCGAGTTTTCGCGTTTCTGGAAATCTGACCTATCATCAAAAGAATTGGTGAAGTTTTCCTTTGAATTTCTCCAAGAGGTAGTAATGGTTGAGAAGCTAAAACAAACAATCGAAAGCGTGTTCCTTCGGATTTCCAAGCACCTCGAAATTGATTAAAAACTCGGCTGCGCGTCCTTTTTTCAACCACTTGTCGCGGTTTGAAATCGGATGAAACACTCTCGCTTATATATTGCATCAAGACTAGCTTTATAATCGTGCCAGGCATCTTCGCGTGTTTTTTTAATGCTCGGGACGTTTATCACTCCCCTAAATATATCATCTAGGAACAATATTTCACTTGCATTGGGAAATTTCATGTCAGCACATGTATTTTCCATTTTTCAAGAAAATTTTCCTTTCCAAGCCGTTTCAGCCTAATGACAGCTAATATGGTTCTCTCCCTGATTGACACTTCCTTCCATTAGTTTCCAATTCAGGAAAACAACAGACAAGAGTTGAAGTAATTATTTGGCATTCAGTGCTAAATTTGGTGAGACTTTTATCTTTGATCCAAAAGTTTCTCATAACCGTATCTGTAGTCAGTGTTATAGCGTCCCTACTCTAAACAGGGTCACCCAAGGATTCATGTCGGTGGATATCCTTGGAGGTCCTTAATCTCCTGGAATATTCGGATTTCGTTATAAAGAAAACCTAAACTTATCTTCGACAAAATGACTGCTCAAAATTTCATAACACTGGAAAACTAATTTTCAGTTAGTTTTGGAAGGGACAAATATGTAGCTAAAAATGTGGAGTAAAGGTCAGCTTACATGGTCGTAAAGCCAGAAAAGTTGGGGAATAAAAATCCGTTCCCTGCAACTTTTTGCGGGTTGAATTTTCACATATATAAAGTATAAAAAAAAGTAAAAAAAAAAAAAATACCTGAGAACACAGTAGACAACATTTTATGGGTGGCCCTGTCTGAACTCTAAACTGAAAAAGATAAAGCCCGTGCAATGTAAAGGTTGTATTGCAAATATTAAAATATTCGTCCTAGCTTTGCAAAGTTAAACTTCAAAACTCCGGAACATTCAATGCGTTACAAGACAATGAAACCAGCCAGTCATATTTTATGACCTAGAGCGTCGAAAATACTTATCGGATTTACTTTATACATTAGTTTCTTCGGCACAGATCATGGAAAACGTGGGTATATTTATAGTAACAGAACCTCTGTAGGAATGGTCCACCTTTTGAAGATGAATCGATCCTATTTTCCTTATGTCACGACATTTAGGAGTTCAACTTTTGTAAATCCCTGATATATACTAATTGATCAGAGACATCCTTACTATGTCGAACTCGTCTCAAAAATGCGGACTGAATTATAAAGATAAGATAGTGTTTTCTCTGGTTAATATGCCACCTGAAAGTTTAGTAACACGGCAAAATTATATTCTTTTGTTTTCGAAGGGGCAAAACGTTTTGTGCTGACGAAAGCGAATTAATAGCCAGCTAGTATTTTCGGAAGGCCAGCAACTGCTGATAAATTCTTCAGATAGGATCTGTTGCCAAAAATTTTTTACTGATCTGCGCTATAAAAATTCAGCTAAGTATTCGAACTGATGGAACTTTCTTATCGTACACAAAAATCCCTTAAAAAGGCCTCAAAACAATCTCAGTAGAGAACAGGAAATCGAAGTTTGAAATATTTTTCTTAAAATTATTCTCGTTGGGTGCCCCCATAATTTTAATACAAAGAATATAGCGAGGCTCATGTGCATTCTTCTTTTTATTTATTTATTTATTTATTTATTTATTTTTTGTGGGCAACGGGGGGTACAAACAAGTATCCGGAAATGGTCCATTGTACAGGATCGAATCGTCACCTCACTTGTAAACAAAAAAGTATTTTGTTGTTTTATGTGCTAAGGGACTCGTGCCGAGAATTGGCGAAGATGAGGTGATTATTATCGGAAATTGTCGAAGTGACAAATTAGCTGCATTAGGGGAATGTGGTGTGGAAATTTGCGTCACCATTGTAGTCGGATTTTACGGCAAAAAAAAAAAACAGAAAATAGATCGCGGAGCAAACAGCCTGCGGTAATAAACATAATGATCGAATTTGTCCAGTGTCCTTTTCCGTTAAAATATTAATTCGTACAAGCTGTACAGTCGGCATACAGAAGCAAGGTTTTATAGTTGTACTTACCTCACATTTTTTATGTCCTGATACTGTTGTTGCAGATGAGTGAGTTAGAGTGGTCGATTGAATTGCTTCGTCGCCTCTCGCATTCAAACACACGGAACTTTCTCTTCGTTCCAAGAAACCGAAGTCAGAGTAATAATACTTCATGACATCATACACTGAAAATATATTTAAAGAACAGGCACCAATAGCCGAGATGGAAACTTCTGACATATCTGGGTATTAATTTCATTTTTAACATTCTAGCGTTATTCCGGGTTACACTATTCGGAAAAAAATTTCCATATACATTAGGTCATCGTATTCGACAATGCCTTAATTCCGTGAAGCGTTAAAGTACTAGTATGAAGCTTAAAATAAGAGGGAGGGGTGGGGGGTAGATCTCATCGACACGCTTCTATTGAAATGGGGTGGCTTGTTACTTAGAAACAAACAACAGGTCAATTTTACATATTTTTTTTTTTTTTGGGGGGGGGGGGTGGGCGAAGAGTATTTGTCTCGTTAACAAGGGGAGCTTTAATTACCGAAAAAATATAATAAGATAAATCAAGATAGCAAACCAAGAGTATTATCCCATCCTTTAAAACAACACTGTTTTGGTTAATTGTTTCTTTGCTTGTTTGAGTTACGTGAAATCGAGTGGAAAATTATATTTGTCAGTCTTTAAGTGATCATGAGAAAATTATTTTGCTTTAAGTTGAATTACTGACTGAATTAGCCATGATTAGCAGTGATCACCGAAATCGTGCGAAATGAACCGAAAATAACGACCAAGAATTTTTTGTCCGAAGGTTTACTTTTTTAAGAGAGAAAACGTGTCGTGAAATTTTCAAAGTTTAAGTAATGCATTCCATAATTTACACACGGATCGGTTTGACGAGCCACTTTGGCAAGAAAGTCACTTTCCCCTCATTCATTCTAGCAGTAACAAGGGCAAACGAAATTGCAGCTACAAAATGTTTGTGACAAGCTGATATTATAATCATACAGAAAATAATTAATAATAAGAGTTAGATCAACTGATTGATCTAGAAATGGCATCTTTCGCTTTCATCATAACAAGACTGTACATGCGTGCGTGTCAATAATTAAATGCATTTCCAAGTTCCAATATTTTTTTTGAAAGCTTTCATCTTATCAGGTGAATTGCCAACAGCTTTTCAATACATGAATCGAACATTTCCGATATATTAAAATTCTAGCTTGGCTACGAACCCTAGGGGAATAAAACAACAGAAATTACATTGAGGTTCAAAGATGAATAATTTATTTCTTTTGTTTTATTCCCCCAAACGTCGTAGCCAAGCTAGAATTTTATTATATCGGAAATGGTCTATTTATTAATTTAAGTCTTATACAATTATCTCATTTTGCTTTCTAATTACGTCTTCAAACGATCCTCGAGCTCACCCCAAAGGGTAATAAGAATCATTATGAAATTTGAATCTTATCTGAACAGCTGAAGCTATCTGAGAATCAAAAGCAGCAAGATAGAGCCGTCAAAGTACAGTTATTTATTGACGTACAAGCTTATAAATAACTTTGTTACAGCTGAAAGACCTGAAAGTGTTTTTTGCGTATGCATAATACATTTCGCTATTTAGTTAGCCTTCCGGTGAGTGGGACTTATTGGCCGAAAAGGTGACAGATGCCGGAGGGGGAAAGGAGTTGATCTGAACTTATATAACGATAACGATGTGAGTTATGACAATACTGAATAATAACAATGTACATATTAAACCGGTCCAGAGTCACCCAGCTTTTGTACCTATCCCATCACGTCTTGCTCCTGGCTCACTTTTTGAGCTTGTGACATATTTTGAACCCTCAACAGAATGTTGCATTTGACGGTTATAAGTCTGTTGTTATCTCGCGAAAGTTCTGTGAAACGCCCGTTAAATCTTTTGGCCGAGTTATACTCAAAAAATATCCACGCCATTCATTTTTCGATTCATGACAGTTTTCAGTTTCGAAGTCCTTTTTTGAATTCAGCAGAAAAAATCCCATAAATGATTGGGTTGACAACAGAGCTGGACAACTGAAGAACAAAGGCAATTAAAGAAAAGATCGGATTATCAAAACCAAACGAATCCATCAAGTCTTTCACTTGGGGTATTCCCAGGCACAGCACAAAACCAAGGACCATAAACACAAGCATGCGAAGGGCCTTTCCCTTTGATTTCAAAGCAGCTTTACTTGTCGCTTTCTTCCGACTTTTCCTCCACAGATAAATAGTGATTTTAGAATAAGCTACTGTTATGATCAGCAGCGTTAAGAAAAATCCAAGAATAAAATAAACAATTGTCAGCATTTTTTGCGTTGAACCTTTGCTGGGGGAACAAACGTGCCAAAGATACGTGTTGTTAATTCCACCGACATCGGAAACCGTGAAGTTTGTCATATATCTGACTTCCTCGATATATATCTGAGGCGTTGCGCTGAATATGGAGTAGCCCCAGATGGCCAAGATGTACAGGCTGAATCTGGGATTGTGGTGCAATCTCTTAAAAGGCTTGGTAATGCTCTCGTGCCGATCCAAAGCTATTGCAACCAAGGAAGCGAAGACAGCTGTATGTACCGCGGATAATAGAGTCTTGGCAAACTTGCAAAGCAACGCTGGTTTGTTTTGAATGGGAAAGTATAAGGCGATCAACTGCGCCGGAACAACTATCAGCCGATACACCATGTCTGTGATCGAGAGGTGAAATAACATAAAGTTTGAAATGTGCTTTTTGAAGCGACGGTCTCGCACCAGCACTTTGCAAACGGTGATGTTAGCGAGAACTCCAATGAGGACGAGAAACAACAGAAATCCACATCCAAGAAGCACAAGTGACAACGTAGGTAACCAAACATTTATCCCTTCAATTTGGGAACTTACACCAGTAACATTCATTGTTCTCTTGAAAAAAGAATCTAACCTCACTAGGGAAAAAGGTATAAAGAGGGCGACATGGTCACCGGAAACGATGAAGGAATATTAAAGCGCTGTCCAATAAAACATACAGTAAGCAGTTATTTACATAAATTTATATGAGCAGCTGTCAAATTTCTGAAATATACTGCAGTTTTCGTGGTCGTATTTTTTGTGAAGCACCACGTACACTGTCAGATAATGGATATAAGTAAAACTAGAAATACGTGACTCGCAAAACCTCGCGAAGCTGGGGCTGGGTGGAAAACCCTCTTTACTCGTACTGTAGCATCAAATGAGGAGATTAAAAGGGGCATAGGAATTTTTTTTATGAGCATGGTCTTTTGTTAGTTCCACAGGCTAGTTTGCGGTTGAAAATCTATTTCTGACGCGACGTAATCTACAACGGGCGTGCAGCGCTGTCGTGTTCGATGAATTTATTTCCCACGGAAAATTATTTTAGCGCGGTCACAAACGTGTAATTTCTTCAATGCAATCTTTCACAAAAAAGATTTCTAAAAGAAAGGGAAAATATTCTGGAGAGATAGTTCTGTATCCAGTGAATAGTGATGAACATTGCAGTTGAAATTTGATCATGCACGCATATTTTTTCCGACGTATGCAAATTTTGCTCCACACGACGCCAGACAGTCTGACGTTATTCTGCGGTTGAAAATCTATTTCTGACGCGACGTAATGTACAACGGGCGTGCAGCGCTGTCGTGTTCGATGAATTTATTTCCCACGGAAAATTATTTTACCGCGGCCACAAAACGTATAATTTCTTCAATTCAATCTTTCACAAAAAAGATTTCTAAAAGAAAGGGAAAAGATTCTGGAGAGATAGTTCTGTATCCAGTGAATATTGATGAACATTGCAGTTGAAATTTGATCATGCACGCATATTTTTTCCGATGTATGCAAATTTTTTTCAGACGACGCCAGACAGTCTGTCGTCATTCATACTTTGTTTGCGCACTGTTGCCAGGCAACTGCAGGACGGACACCTTCACAGAAATATATAAACATACATATATATAAATATATGTTCGGCTCGAATTCGCACGGCTTAGCTCCCGAGCGCGCTTCGGCCCGACAAATTTATTTACCTCGCTTCGCGAGGAAATATATATATACATGTGAACTAATATAGGAACTAATATAGACCTTCTTTTCAAATTTTGTTTATCAATGGAGATTTTGGACCTTTAAGTAAAAAAAAATGACAAACATGGATTGGATATTGCTCTCATTGTTTTTCCGTCATATGAAGTAAAAGTTAATTAATTTTTTTTGCTGTGAATTTAACTTAACTGAGAACAAACCGTGAGTTATTGTGCTCTTGTCTAGTAAGATTTGTTTCAAGAGCACCCAACGAGAACATTTAAGAAAAATACTTAAAATATTGAGAATGATGTATTATTCAGTAAATGACACAGGCATACTCGGAAAAAAATCAGAGTACTCCTATCAGGAGCAGTCGAACCTAAGACCTTCTGATTACTAGTTCGGATACTCTACCACTGAGCTACAGGAGACTCCATTGCGCATACATATGCCACACATGACATTCCAATCCTAGCAGTGTACAGGATGTTTGTCCCATGAACCTAGTTTAATGGCCTTAACTACCACGAGTCTCCTGTAGCTCTGACTCCTGATAGGAGCACTCGGATTTTTTTTTCCGAGTATGCCTGTGTCATTTACTGAATAATACATCATTATCATTTATTCACAAGGCTTAACATATTCCATCACATTCATTTCCACTTAAAATATTGTCAAAACAAGTTAAAATATTGTCCCCTGTATATTCCCAGATCGTTTTGTGGCCTTTAAAGACATATTTGTGTAAGCGTATTCAAACCTTTAGCTTAAACTTTCAGTTCCGGAAAGTTTTAGGGAATGGAACCTTATTCCCCGAATTTACGAGCTGTTGTTAATTTTACGAAATACTAACTGACCTTTTTTTCCACTTTAAAAAACATATTTGTCCCTTTGAAAACGAATGGAACTGTTTTTACGAAATTTTTATCTGTCAATTTGCCAAATTATGAAAAGTTGAGATTTTGTTAACACTTAATACGCAACTCTAGGGCGGTTAAGGCCTTCTGAACAGATAACCACCGAAATGGTCCTTTGGTACCAAAAAATTACATATTTTGGTCTAAAATAGCGCCCCCCCCCCCCCCCTCCCACCTCAAAAATTCACTTTAATTGAAACCATGATAAGAGCGTGAGGGTAGTCTAGGTTCCGATAATGACTTATCGGTAAGTTTATTGGCTTGGTTTTCAACTTCTTGTAGTGCCTAAACACTATGATAAACCATCTTTTATGCTGCGAGAATGATATGCAAAATACGTCGTTTTAGCCTTGTCATTTAGGTATTTTAATTTGTTGAAAATTTAACTTTTTCCCCTTATTTTTTGACTGGGTGTTTTGATATGAAACGTCTGTCAGATTTGGACCTTTATTTTAAAATTCTTTTTTTTTTTTTTAAGTATTTTAATTTTTTTCAAACAAAACAAATATTGAACATCAACAGCACTGGTGGTTCAGTGGTAGAATTCTCGCCTGCCACGCGGGAGGCCCGGGTTCGATTCCCGGCCAGTGCAAATTACTTTTTACTTAAACCTGTTTTCAACTTATTTGACCTGAACTGTATGTTATACTTGAACGGTTGCTTTCACTCCAAACACCGTTTTCGAAGGTGTATTGGGGTAGCACATTTCTTAGTATATTTGTTTCAACTTTTCACCTTATTTTTGATTGGGTGTTTTGATATGAAATATCTGTCAGATTTGGACCTTTATTTCAAAATTCCTTTTTTTTAAGTATTTTAATTTGTTTGCAAACAAAACAGGACCGAACATCAACAGTACTGGTGGTTCAGTGGTAGAATACTCGCCTGCCACGCGGGAGGCCCCGGCCAGTGCAAATCACTTTTTACTTAAACCTGTTTTCAACTTATTTGACCTGAACTGTATGTTATACTTGAATGGTTGCTTTCACTCCAAACCCCGTTTTTGAAGGTGTATTGGGGTAGCACATTTCTTAGTCTATTTGTTTCAACTTTTCACCTTATTTTTTGACTGGGTGTTTTTGCCCCCGCAGGGTTTTGGCCCAGAGGCCAAAACCCGAGGAGGCACCCTAGGATTCCCCGCGTGTATACATATAAGGAATTTCAAAATGTAAGAAAGTAAGTACTGTAAGTAAATTTGTTAGTATATGCGAAAAAAATCGCGATTTGATCAAACTAGGCGCGCACGGTCGTCTCGGGTAATATTTCAGCAAGCGCGCAAGGTGCTGTCGGGTAGCCCTCATTCTGCATGAGGGCTTCGGGCAGCGTTTGACGGTCTTGCGAGCAAGAGTGTGCGTTTCGTCGTCCTCTAGCAGTATTTCGAGTTCTTTCTAGCAGTGTTTCAAGGTCTTGCAACCACGAGTTCGCATTTCGCCATCATTTAGTAGCATTTCAACCACGAGTTCGCGTTTTACCATCTTCTAGCAGCGTGTCAAGGTCTTGCAACCACGAAGTCACGTTTCGCCATCTTCTGCATCTTTATCAGCCTTTAAAACCACGAGTTCAAATCTTCGAGCAGCGTTTCAGGGTGGGTTTTTTGCAGTTCAGTGATTTATTTGAATTCAAAAGCATTCAACAGCAATGAATAGAATCGCATTTCAACCATCGCGTTTTGCCATCTTCTTGCAAGGTCTTGCAATCACGACTTCGCACCTTTCGCCATCTTTAGCAGCCTTTCAAACCATGAGTTCACATCTTCGAGCAGCAATTGAAATAGATTTATATTGCCTGATTTATAAATAAATATACTGCAGATGATTATATTTTGATAGATTTATACATTGTTGCAAGTTTAGTTATTGTTGTTATGGTTATTATAGTGTTTTTTCCCAACAATTACTAAATTTTTAACGTACAATACATTCCTGTTACACAGAATATTAACTTTACAATTGAAATACATTTATATCAACTGATTTATGGATAATATATTGCTGGTAATTATACATACAATACGTTGCTGTTTCACAAAACAAAACTGTATGACTGTAATAGATTTCAATGTCAAATTTACAGAGAAATATGCTAACCAGTTACATGGATGTTAACTTCAATAAATATTCAAACGTTTCTTTTTTAAAATTCGTATGCACAGTATTTATATCCAGTAAAAACCATATACAGGTGTTAAACAGATCTTCAAAAGCGGGGGCAGCTCTAGTGAAAACTATTACTAGTGATATGAAATGTCTGTCAGATTTGGACCTTTATTTCAAAATTCCTTTTTTTTTAAGTATTTTAATTTGTTTGCAAACAAAACGGAATAAAACATCAACAGCACTGGTGGTTCAGTGGTAGAATTTTCGCCTGCCACGCGGGAGGCCCGGGTTCGATTCCCGGCCAGTGCAAATTATTTTTTACTTGAACCTGTTTTCAACTTATTTGACCTGAACTGTATGTTATACTTGAATGGTTGCTTTCACTCCAAACACCGTTTTTGAAGGTGTATGGGGGTAGCACATTTCTTAGTCTATTTGTTTCAGCTTTTTCACCTTATTTTTTGACTGGGTGTTTTAATATGAAATGTTTGTCAGATTTGGACCTTTATTTTTAAAGTATTCTAAATTGTTTGCAAACAAAACAGTACCAAACATCAACAGCACTGGTGGTTCAGTGGTAGAATTCTCGCCTGCCACGCGGGAGGCCCGGGTTCGATTCCCGGCCAGTGCAAATTAAATTTTACTAGAATTCTGTATTCTGTCTTTGTTTCTTTTTGCTTGTTTGTTTATTCGATTTTCGTTTCCTTACACTTAAACTGTAATAATCACCGATTCACCGATTTGAAGAACGGGTATAATATATATACACTGGTATAACGCTTCGTTAAAGCCACGGGCGGTTACTCTTAAGATGTTCTTTAGATCAATGAATTCATTTTATTTGCTCAAAAATAATATAGAAGTCAGGAAACGTGCTATAACCTTGCGTACAAGCTTATGAACATTCTGATGTTGTGTCAATTATAAAAATGGATTCGACCCATGGCTACAATGGCTTACCTTTGTTTACCCTCTTCAGTGTAGTGGGCCCGAGCATTAAACTTCACAAAGAAGTAACTTACATTGAAAATAACAACTGGCAGGAGGCAGATCGAGGGGTTGGGAACTCTGGATTTCAACTACGGCGCCCAAACCTCTCCAGCCACGCTGCCTCGGTAAAGTCCATCAATATTCCCAAGCTATACACAGCAGAAGCAAAGCTGTCAGCATGAAAAATCCTCGCCGAGGCATTTTATTGTAAAACGTTTCGTGAAAACCTGTTTTCAACTGATTAGACCTGAATTGAATGGTTGCTTTCACCCCGAACCCCGTTTTTGAAGGTGGATGGGGGGAGCACATTTCTTAGTCTATTTGTTTCAGCTTTCTTCCCATACTTTTTGACTGGGTGTTTTGATATGGAATGTCTGTCAGATTTGGACCTTTATATCAAAATTCCTTCTTCTTTTTTTTTTTACAGAATGGTGTCGGGGGGCGGGGGGGGGGGGGGGATTGCTAGATACTGGACGTCTATTGGATCATCTACGATAAAGAATCCTGCCGTCAACTGACCAGAGAGCGCGTTCTCTTAAATTAAGGTTCTGTAGTCATGCAGTCTATAATCATGCATCAAGTATGCAGCTTAAGCCTGGTTTTCACTAGTGACGCAAGCACAAGCACAAGCACAAGAATGCTTTTTTCATAGTACAGTGAAAACGGCCTCCGTGCAAGCATAAGCACTGAAGCGCAAGCACACTTGTGCTTGTGCTTGCGTCGCGTTCGTTTTCACTTGATATAAAGCTCTTATACTTGTGCTCGTGCTTGCACCTTCTTTACACGATAGCGGCAAAATAAGGGTGCGTTCGATTGACCCTTTTCCGGAATAGGAATACCTACAACGATGACAAGAAATCCCTCATAAGAGGTTTAGGAGTGACTGGAGTACGGAACGAAAAATTACTCAAAAAGAGAAATCTAACAACTATTCCGCTTATTCTTATTCCGGAATACGGTCAATCGAACGCAACCTAAATTTTTTGTCCAAATATGCGCCTTTTCTATTGTTAGTCATTGTTTGCAGCCTCTAATCAATATTCATGACAGTACTTGGATTGCAGGGTTCGCTTTCATTTCAAACTTGTCGTCCACGAAAACAGGTCAACTCTTTGAAGGCTGAATCAAACCCTCAAGCAGTGTCCAAGTTCAAAGGATGAAAGTTTCGCTTCAAAATAACAAATGGTAAGTACTTGTTGTTAAAAATTCAAACGTAGAAGATAATTCAATTGTATGTAGTAATTTATCAAAAATATTCGCTTGTCCTGAACGCCACTTCAATTTGATTAACTTCAGTTGGTGCCGCGCATTTCGCCTGTCAGAGTGCAATTGATTCAATGTTTTGCCACAACTGAAATTCAATGCTAAAACATAAATGAAGACAGCAGGAGAAAAGTAGGACCACCAATATCTGAAACGCTTTAATCATACAGTGACAAACTCTGGCAAATATGTCGAACCGCCAGCCACGTGCATTATTTTACTTTGACCGTCACGGCCGTACATACATTTAAAAGTCATGTCGTTCGCTTCCATGCATTGAAGTTGGAAGGCTTTGCAGTGACAATTAACTATTTTTTGTTAAGTTGACATGAGGTAGGAAATTCATTAGACTTTCTCAAACTCATTAATAATTCATGATGAGAAAACAAAGGAAATCACTACCATGAAGGAGGTTTGGAACTGTGATCTTAATTATCATAAAATTTTGTGAGCTTTTGCTTCGAATTTCTCCAACAATTATCAATAGTTTGAGAAGCTATATCAAACACTCGAAAGAGTGTTTCCTCCTATTTCCAAACAACTCGAAGTTGGTTAAAAAAAACTCGGCTGCCCCTCGTTTTTCCAACCTACTTCTCGGTGTTTGGAAATCGGAGGAAACATTCTTCCTCGTGTTTGATTTATTACATCCAAATTAAGTAGCGTGCTTAGGCCAGTTTAAAAATTTTCTGTTACAGATTTTAAAAGAAGCTTTCCTCGTTAGTTTGGATGTGGTGGGCTTGTTTACCGACCAGAAGCTCAATTTTCTTCTATTTTATTTCTCAGAATCTTCAAAAGAGAAGAACACTGGATAAAGAGAAGCGCAAAGAGATCAAAGAATCAAGAAACAAGCACGGGCTTCACAAAATGGAAGAAAGATAGAATTCAATTTAAATAGAGTTAACTTGGAAAGATGGTAAGTGACGGTATATAACAAAGCATTTTATTCCACTTGAATATTAAAACAAAAGGAAAAATTTCCGCACAGCCCCATACATTAATTATGCATGCTGATGTATTAATTATGTATGCGCTTCATTGTTTTAAAAGACAATAACCTATTCCCATGTGTTTTGCATATATACATTGCAAATAATACTTACTGCGTCAATAAAAGAGGGTTTCGTCGTGTCAAGACTTTTTCTCCTCTTCTCTCTCCATTTTCCCAATCCCATTTTCTTTATTTCTCTAACCCAGCCCCCTAACGCTTTTCTTTTTCTTTCTTTCTTTTTTCTTTTCGGTCTACCTACCATACTGTGCCTTGAACTGAAGCCTTACTGTTAGCGTTGGATTCCCTATCCATCTGCTTTACCACTAGACTACGAGGGATTTGTTGGAAATTACCCCTCAACAAATATATTTTATTTTTGTAAGCCTTTAAAAATCTACATAACAATACAGAGGTAATTTTTTTCCTGTGCGTTGCATTTGCCTTGTAATTTTCACGGGAAAATGCGTCATTTTCGCCCCTTGATTGGCCAGTCTCGGTTTGTGTATTTCTCCTAGTCATAGCCCCATGCAACCATGTTATAGTGAGTTATAGAGCATTAACGAGTCTTGGCCGACTTCAAATTGTGTAGTTGTTGCTTGTGCTCCGAATCGTCGTCTTATTATTTTTGCGTCCTTTGCTGTTTCGTCCATCGCTTCCCCTACGTCTATGCCATGCTACTACGTCTGTAATTTGACTGACCTTCGCCCATCGTTCCAAGCCTTTAATCACCTTTTAAAGTCGCCCAATATCCTTGCGGATTACGAATGCTGAACAGAATAGTACAAGGAACACAATCTAAACGCGCTGTCCGTGAAATGTCCACCAGTTGGGTGCAAGAATGCCCTAAAGACGAGCAATATTGGCATATATTGTAAGATGCCAGCCTTTACGAAGTTCACCAGAACTGACAAAGCATTGTAGCGCTCTACGCGCTCTTCGAGATACGCCGGAGGAAGACGAAATATCAGATACCGTAACACATGAAGCCCGCACCTCTGGCTTTATTTTAGGAATGACAACAGCAAAAATAGAACGTAAAACAAAAAGAAAGGTAAAGAAATACTTTATTTTTGATAGTTTACGGCAGTCGCGATCAAAAACCACTGGTTAATCTGCCTTTATTTTTACGGCCATGCGAAAACATCTCACTCAATTCTAAACATTTTTAAAACGAGGACAAATTGAAATGCGTAAAAATTGCTAAAATTGTCAAATTTTGTTTAGATTTTCCGTATTTTTTCCCTAAAATTCGAAGATTTCGGCAAAGCCCATATAGACTTAGAAAGAAAATATATAACTAAGAGGAACAAAGCGAAGTAATCCCAACGGCGCACTATTGTTATCCCCATTGTTTCCTTTCAACAAAGGCTGTATGCATAATTAATGTATGGGGCTGTGCGGAAATCTTGCCAAACAAAAGATTCGCGTAGAAAAATTTTTCACTTTCCATTGCAATTTAAACTTTACTAGTTGCTCAAAGTGATGAGTTTCGAGAGTAAGTAACTTTATTTAATCGCATATCCTGATATGGGCAAAGGCTCGTTTAAATGCAAATGGAGATATATTGCACACAGAAAAATTAGTGTAAATTGCCGACTCTGTAAATGACTAATAAGATTTTAAAAAATGTACCGGACGACATCTTTTTAAGTTAACTGACATAAGAAGTTTTTGTAGGCACTGATTTTACGTCAACTATGAGCGATCTGCCTTCGAAACATTTTTTTGTTTATTGATTGATAAACTGATTTTTATTTGTGCGACGGTATTTACCTTCTTGATCAGGGTTTGTTTTTTGTTTGTTTGTTTGTTTGTTTGTTTTTTTAACAAAACTTCAAAACAGCTTGTTAAAGGCTGGTTTCCATATGATCGCGGATCGCAGATCGCAGATTGCAATAAGGTCTGCGATCGTCTGCGATCGTCTGCGATCCTGCGATCGCGATCGCAGACGATCGCAGAAGATAGAACCATGTTCTATCTAAAGGCTGGTTTCCATATGATCGCAGACGATCGCAGACCTTATTGCGATCTGCGATCCGCGATCATAACCAGCCTTAAATCTCTTCAGATCGATATGAATGAAAGTTAAATAATTTTCTGGATTAATACCTCGAACGTAGTCGTAAACGGCGATCGCTCAATGTTATCTTTCGATCCGCAATTAAGGTTGGCTGTTGTTAACCATTACTGGTTTATAAGGTAGAACTGCAATTGCAAGTTAACTAAAGGTCACGTTTACATTCTATTGTCAGAAGGACAGATCCAAAAAGAAACGCTCGACGATTGCTAGTTTCGCTGTAGTCAATAGTTTTCAAATAATCAGGAAACGCAAGAATATTTAAAGGATAGATTTTTTGTCTCTGATCCATTTGAAACCAGCGTTTATGACATCAAAAAAATACCATGTAGGTAGCTCGACTAATTTTCGTTTGATTTTTGGTCAACTAGTGTAAATCTTTCGAACTCTGCTTCAAACTTTTTTCTTTCCAGTTAGTGTATGTAATCGCATGAGGCCGAGTAGAATTAAGGATTAATTTTCACGCGTATTGTTCGGTTATCGTTCGTTGGAAGAAGCCGTACCGAGGTGAAACACTTGGTAGCGGCCATGAATGTTTCCAGTTTTTCAACCAAACAAATCCGATCGATCATGTTTTTGGCTTTTGACACAAGTAATCTCTTTGTTTCTTGCATAGTAAGAAACGAAAGTTCTTCTGTAGTACTTGATTTTCAAGTATTTTTGGAGTAATTTGGCCCTCGGTTAAAGGAAAATTAAGAAAAAATGCCCTCTGTTTCGACCAATCAGCATTCAGTAATTGTGCCCTCTACGTTATGAAATGATTTAAAAGAGGTTAGCTTTTTTACTGTTTCATCAAAATCGCCAGAAAGAATTAAAAATAGGCACCTAGTAGGTGCATGTGGCTTAACTGGTGCTGTAGCTGAATTTTAAAAAGAAATGATGCAACAACTGTGACTTGCAAAGGCAACATGTGAAGTAGATTTGATTCTTTGCATCACAAGGAAATACAGTGACCGATCTGGAAAGAACAAACTAATCAACAAAATTTAGAATGACTTCAGTTCTAAAATAGTTACATTTTTTTTTGTCCAATTCCTGAAATTGGCCGCGCAAGCTAATATCAATGAAATTTAAATTGTCAACGTTTACACGTCGCTTTCCCAAACGCAAATATGAATTGCCAAAAACGGAATATTCGATAAAAGCTTCTCCCGCTTTATTCAAATAAAAAATGCATATGCTTTTAGAAGTTAAACAACTCGCAATATTATTGCGTGCGTGCAAACATGCCATGTAATTTTTGCAGACGCTTCGTGTTCAAAGGGATCGCTCGGACAACTTTGCGGGGCAAATTACAGAAGTTAAAGAATTTCGGCCCAAATAATCTGATCACATACACTGTTGTTAAAAACACAACATTGGAAACAAATCAAAAATTACTGTACTGATATTTGTTTAAAATATCAATTGTTAGCTATTAAACTTACATGCAAATTGTCAATGTTTACATGTCGCTTTCCCAAACGCAAATATAAATTATCAAAATAATAATAATAATAATAATCGATAAAAGCTTCTCCAGTCAAACGTTTTATTTTATTCTAGTAAACAATATACAGTATATGCTTTTATTTTGTGCGTGTAACGCACGTTATTTCTGCGGACAACTCGTCTCTGTTCAAAGCGATCGCTCGGACGGCTTAATTTGCGAGGCAAATTACAAAAGCTAAAGGATTTCGACTAAACTGATCAGACCACTAACACTGCTGTTAAAAAAACATATCAGCATTTGAAACGAAAACAAAAATTACCGTACTGTAGCATTTTCCCAGGTCTTGTAAAATCTATTTGAAGTCCAAGGTTTGTTTTATATTTTTGAGCGGAATTTATATTCTTTCAAATCCGAACACGAAATGGATTTTTAACACTTTTCATCATTCTTCAGGGATGTCTTTCCATTCTGAGTTCCACGAAGATTTATTTCAATTGTAAAGCAACAACAAAAAAATGTCTTGAAAATTGATCCGGGAGGTGCTCCATTTTACAATAAAATCGGTCGTGCATGTAAACCGAGAGAAAACCGGTATTTGTTCGAGCACAATCCAAATCGCGAAAATTGGCCACTGGCTGCGGACTTACGCGCGTGGTGCCATAGTGCCTGGTCAAAAGGCAGTAGCCGCGATAACTCTCCAACACGTTTCTCTTTTATCTATCTGATTGATTATTGTTCCTAACAAATTTATTTCAAAATTCTGTTAAGAGGTTTGGCTCGTCAGTTCTAGATTTGAAAAGGATAGAATGATTATTATCGTAAATAACAACGAGAACAACACTTCGCTGGTTCGGTTTACCAAGAAAGAGATTGGTTTAAAAATGTTATATGCGTATAAACTGGATGTGCCCTGGCTCTGCTGGGATAACAATGCCAAATAATTCATAACATATTACTGAAATTTACTATTGACAGTTCCCCCTTAATATCAAAAGAACCCGAGGCTTTAATTCATGTGGAGGAATGATCTGCCATGCAGTTTCCATGTAACGTCATAACTGCCAAATTGTTACAGTTATGAAAGAAACTAATTGGACTGATTCATAGAGCGGTTTTCAATTGAGAGTGGAAAGTAATTTCGCGTTTGCTTTGGTTTTGCATTACTACGCTTTGTGATTGGTTAACACAACTCGCGCCACTTTCTCAAACAATGGGAATCCAAACCAAAACCAATCGTGTTTTGGCAGCACGCGTTTTCCCGCGCTTGGCGCCAGTTACATGTATTTTCTTCAAGTTCTGATTGGCTCGTTGTGTTGTTTATGTCTGCTGTGATTGGCTAGAGTAATTACTTTGGTTTGGTTTTACGACACTCAATTGGAAATTGCTCTAGTATCATTAACTACAGCCATCTTGATTTCTGGTGTTCTCTTGAAATGTTTATTTTTAAATTAAGTAGATAATACTGAAAACTATTGTCTGGTTGAACTAATGCGGATAAAACAAAACAAAACATCAGAGGTTCTCAGAGTTGATGGACCACAACCGATTGAATCATTTTCTACGCAGCGTTTATGTTTTGGAGTTTGTTTTCTAGTTTTCTGTGTTCTATAATGAACGGGTCAAAAGTTTGCTTATTTCGTGTTTTAAATATTTGCTCACGGCTATTTTTGAAAGTGATTATAATTCGATGAACAGAAAAAGTGATTTAAAGCGTTTTATTACCATTTTGATTCCACTGAGCCCATTACAAATTGATTTTCGAGTCTATTTTACACTTTGTAGTGCAAATTACCAAACTGACTATAATTAAACTATTCATGCTTGTCCCACTAAAATGTACGAAATCGTTTCCAACGCACTACATTGAATGTAAGGCGAGAGTTTTACTTTATCCAAATTGAAACATTTTGTATCGGCTATTTAGAAATGAAATCTAACATGAACCATTAAGACAATCAATGGACATTAGTGCATCAGTTTATAGTTGGATCATTCAAGGAAGACAAACGTGTCTGAAGTTATTGATGTATGCTCTCTTCTGTTGAGCTATTGGCCAAAATGGCACTGGCTCAGGCTACAGTTTTATAACCAAATTACGCTAAAACAACAGGCGGTTCTAATTCGCACCTGAGTTAAAGAAATGAAAAAAAAATTAGCATGAAATATCTGAACTGCAAAACAATCTGAAATGAATTTCCTGTGGGAAATATATTTGATTTTTATGCAAATATGTTTTTATTGCTTGGCTCCTCCAACATGGCCGCCATGAAAGAAACTCTTATCAAAATCAAATTGCTTTTTTTACTCACATTCGTACTTGTTCACGAATTTGGCAGAAATGTCGTGTGTCTGTAAGCTAATGGTACAACTTCTTCTGACTTTCTTGGTCCTTCAACTCTTTGAAAGCCGTGCGAAATCAATTAATAGCACATGGAAATTGTCAGGATAGTGAACTAAATTATTGTCAGAACGGCGTTTAGATTAAAGCTCTCGAATTTTAGTTCTAACTTGTGTATGAGAGTCATTTATTCAACCAGACAAAAGTTTTTTTGTAACATTTATTGTATGACCTTGTTTAACTGAGTCAAATGTTGCAGACCATACTTATACACTTCAACTACAACTGGAGAATAATTCAAATGGCTAAAATTTGTATCATGATCACCAGAACTAAATTGTTGTGATACACAGAAACAAAGTTATTCTACCTCTACAGTGAAAACTCTCTCACAAAAAATATTTCAATTCGGAGCTTCAGTATATTCAACATGTTGTAAATCAGTTGAAAACGGCCTAAAAAGCGACATGGCAAGCTAAACATTTCTGTGAAGATTTGTTGCTGTATTTTTTTTTTCAATCAAATTTTCGATATAATTTCACCGTTATTTTTTCAAAACATTTTTCTCTACTATAAAAATGTTTTTGACTTGCCATGTCGCTTTAATTTTAGAGAAAGTCTATAGATTTTTAGGTTTTTAAAGCCGTTGTTAGCTACTCTTTTTTGTTTGTTTTTAAAGTTTCACTGTGAGGTGGTGTGTATTTTATTGGCGGGTTTAAATTTGCAGGGGTATCCTTTAAAGTTTTTTGGTCGTTCAAAAATGTTCAAGGGGTTCCCCGTTAAATGTTTTGCCAAAGTTGTTGCCAGGGGAAACGCTGTGCAAATGTTTGCAAATTTTCCCGCCAAAAGAGAAAATGTTCACACCTTTTTATTAGTTAAATGATTTTAATTAATTAACTTGTTGAAAGGCTCCAAAGAAAATAAAGATTACATTGAAAAACTGCTGTTTGAGTACGACTTTTATTGTTATTTATTTTACTTAATATTTAAACGAAAAATTAAAAAAAATGGCGCATGCGTATTATTTCTAAGGTTTTTAGCGGGAAAATTTTAGACATCGAACAGGGGTTAAGTATATAACTCGGCATTTTTTTTAAAGGGCGCATGCGTATTTTGAGCGCCCGTGTTTTTTCGACGCTTTTTGGCGGGGAAAAATAAATTTTTGAAAAGCGTTTACCTAGGCAAAAACTTTGGAAAATAATGTAGACAAAAATGTTTAAAGAAGTATTGTTATGGATAAACTATTTGCAAGAAAGTTGCGAAACTGAAAGTTTAATTTAGATTGCCAAAAACTGTTCAAAATTATCGTTCAGTGTTAAATACTTAACCCCTTTCACCGAAAACTGCCTCAAATAAAAACTAGTGATTTCACAAAATCCAGATGAAAATTTTCTACCAAAATTTAGATTTATTTCGTTATTTTGTTGCAAGAAACAAAATAGAACTGAAGTAAATAAAGGTAGATTTTAGAGTAGCTGTTTTACGGATTTTGTGAAATCACCATATACAAGAAAATCGTATAAGGATTAGGTGGAACTTGCAAGGCGTGCAACTATTTTTCGTTTTCAGATATAGTACCTTTGTTCATAAGCTGCCACAGTTTTTAAATTTTTAAAGTGAAACATAACCAGAAAGAAAGAATGTTGTTACACTTCTAAGATAATTATTTTCGATGTGGAAAAAGTGTGGCAGAGTTTAAAAAAGGAAAAAAAAAACAAGAAAAAACAAAACTGACGCTGACTTGTAAGGTATCTTACTGGCAATGGTGTCGGCGACAACTCTTTGATATCGAGTATTAGTATAAATCTAGTAGCGTTCTATCACGAATGCTGTACTCTTATTAGCTACGCTACTCACTATCTTATCTGTTATAGATAGTGAGTAGAGTGAGTAGTGCCTGTCGTGACTTATTTATATCATTATTTAATAAAAACGTGAACCTGTCTTGTTGATAAGTTTTGAACGACTAGTAGATTTACACTAAAACAATTAGATTTTGAGCTCGAAATGTCTATCGCGTGATAGTTGATTCGGGCTTCGCCCTCATCAACTATCACGCGATAGACATTTCGAGCTCATAATCTAATTGTTAAGTAAACACGAAGATGCTGAAGAGACAGTTCTTTCCTTAAAGTGGTGAAAAATAACTGTTAGGTTAACTTTCCCTTTTTTTCTATTCCTTCAAACTGATCGAGGTGAAAAAAATATATATGTAAGTGTATCTATCCTGAGAACGGTCCCTTATAGTTTTCGCTTCGCATAGCTCTGTTTGTAGTGAGATTTCTGTCAAATCCTCGTCTTTCTGGTCTTTCTTTCTTTCAACTTGATTACCTCAACACACCTTCGACAGTTACTTTGTATTGTCCTTTTCACACAAAAACATAGAAACCGTTGCAAAAATCGTCACTGTCCTTTACACAGTTTACATCAGACAAAACCTAATCGCAGAATTTTCATCTGAATTTGCAAACACCAATTATCCCTGGCTTGCTATAATAAAACTTTTGCAGCATGAATGTGTGAAATGTTTAGCATTTATAATGGAATAATTTGCTGGCCTGGCAGTTTTCTTTTTTTCTATCTTGAAATGAAAGAGAAATTACACCTTTTATCAGCTTGAAGATTCATTCAAAACAACATTGAATGAAACTGGAATACATTAAAATTTCGCTTTACTTGGCTGAACAAAATGAACGAGGTGGGCTGTGGCTCACATCTTCAGTCAGTGGATGTATTTCTAAAGAGTGAATTATGAAATAATATACGCTGAGCAGTACTTTCCTGTGATGCTGCTCATTGTGTAGCACAAGGTCTTCTAACTTTCAACAGTAAATGCGCTACTGTTGCAGTCCTTTTCAGAAAGTTATTCCAAAGTTTAGTCTGTGGATGAACTTCTAAAGTCTATTCACATGAAAGCTGCTGAGTGGTAATTCCAGTGCTGTGGTACTGATAATTATGCTATACAACGTTGCTCTCTCATATAAGTTTCGAGTCTGTGGATGAAATCCTAATTTAATTGTGACCATTCAAATGACAGCTATTGACCTTTACTGTGGTGCTGTTTTGTAATGCTATATTAGGTGGTTCAAACTTGTAGAATCTGTAAATGAAATCCTAAAGTTTGGCTATTCAAATGATGCGTATGAGCAAAACTATAAAGTACTATAGTGTTGTTTCTTTGCTGCACAAGATGCTTTAACGTTTAGTTAGTTGTGGAACTGTTTATGGTGCTTTACAAAGGGTGTAACCATTCATATGAAGGCTACTCAGCGTTACTACGCTGTGGTACTGTTCATAGTTCTGTACAAGGGGTTCTAGCTTTTAAGTCAGTGGATGAAATTCTGAAGTGTAACCATTCATAGGAAGGCCACCGAGTGTTACTATATATATGCTGAACTGTTTATTGTGCTGTGCAAAGGGTTTTAGCTTTACAGTAAGTAGATGAAATTCTCAGGTGTAACCATTCATATGGAAGTCACTGAGTTACCATGCTGAACTGTTTATTGTGCTGTAAAAAGGGTTGTAGCTTTAGAGTCAGTGGATGAAACTCTCAGGTTTAAAACATTCATATGAAAGTCACTGAGCGTTACCATGCTGAACTGTTTATTGTGCTGTGCAAAGGGTTCTAACTTAAGAGTCTGTGGATGAAATTCTCAGGTGTAACCATTCAGATGAAGGCAACTGGGCGTTACCATGCTGTTGTACTGTTTATTGTGCTGTGCAAAGGGTTTTAGCTTTAGAGTCTGTGGTTGAAATCCTAAAGTGTGTCCATTCACATGAATACCACTGAGCGTTACTATGCTGCTGAGCACTTTTGTTTTGGCGCTGTGCAAAGGTTTTTAGCTTTTGAGTGTGTGGATCAATTAAGGTGTGACAATTCATATGAAAGTCATTGAGAGTTGCAATGCTGTAGTACTGTTTATTGTGTTGTGCAAAAGGGTTCTAGTTTTTGACTCTGTGAGTGAAATCCTAAGGTGTGACCTTAAAAATGAAGGTAACTGAGCGTTACAATACTGTAGTACCGTTTGTTGTGCTGTGCAAAGCTAAGGCTTCCAGCTTTTGAGTCAGTGAGTGAAATCCTAAGGTGTGACCATTCGTATGAAAGTCACAGAGCGTTAAAATACTGTAGTACTGTTTCTTCTGCTGTGAAAGGATTCTAACTTTTGGGTCTTTGGATGAAATCCTAAGGTGTGACCTTAGACTGAAAGAAGGCAACTGTGCGTTGCTATGCAGTAGTACTGTTTATTGTGTTTAGCAAAGGGTTCTAACTTTTTAAGTCTCTGGATGTTATCCAGAAGTGTGACCATGTAAATAAAGGTCACCGCGCCGTACCTTCCTGTGTTACCGCCGTTTCCGGACTAAGCTGTGTAAGTCTGTGAATGAAATCCTACTTAATTAGTGTGAGCATTCAAATGAAAGCTCGTGAACTCTGTGTGGTGTAGTTTATTTATTATACTGTACAAGGTGGTTCTAATTTGCGAGTCTGTGAAGGGAATACTAAAGTTCAAATGAATGTTACTGAGTAGTTCTTCCCTGCGCTGTTTTCATATTATCCTATGAGGTCGTTCTCACATTCGAGCGTGTGGATGTAATCTTTCCTCGTGTTAACATTGGACCACCGATCCACGAAATGAAAGCGACTGAGCATTTGTATCCTATGGTACTGTTTATGATACTATACAGGGTATTTCTGGCTTTTGAGTCCTCAAGTGTGACCATTCAAATGAAAGCTACTGAGCAGTACTTTCCTGTGGTGCTGTTTATTATGCTGTACAAGGTGTTTCTTGATTTTGAGTCTGTGGATAAGATCTGCAAGTGTTACAATTCAAATGAAAGCTACTGAGCATTGGTATCCTCTGGTATTGTTCATTAGGGCTGTGCAAGGTAGTTCTGGCTTTTGAGTCCAACGATAAAATCCCGAAGTGACTCTCCTGTGGTTCTGTTTATCATGCTAAACCGGGTAGTTCTAACTTTTGAGTCGCCGGTAGATAAAAAAAAGTGTGTCTATTCAAATGAAAGTTACTGAGCAGTTCTTCCCCTGATCTATGTGGTGTATTACTCGATTTTCCCGAAAAAGCAAGTAGATCAGCGTTTTCAATCGCTTGGTCTGTAAAGCTGTAGACGGAAGGTGTAACTGGATTAATTACATCCATTTTGAAATCACTGGTGATCCTTGGAATCTGATTGGTCCAAAATGATGCAATTTATTCCCAAATTGCACCATATTTTGCTCTAGATCGCATCCTTTCTTTAGCCCATCAAAATGGAAATGAAGTAACACAAATAGAATATTAATATTGACAATGATACTCTGTGATATCAAAATGGATGTAATTAAGTGGTAATTGAACTTCGTGTCGTGCAATTTTGGTCTGAAATCATACTTGTGATTTCAAATCAAACTCGCGCTGCGCGCTCGTTTGATTTTGAAATCACGCGTATGATTTCAGACCAAATTCCACTCCACTCAGTTCAATTTCCAATATAAATATAAGCGATCGAAAGCAAAAACGTGTAAACGGTGCAAACATTTAAGAAAGGGACAGTATCACGCTATTTTTAGTAACACACTGAGAATCGGAAAGACGCTATTCGGTTGATAGCAGCCAAGATATAATGACAAAATTCCATTAAAAGACTATCAGAATGTAAAGAAACTATCCACGGATATTTTCGCTGGCAGATGACCAAGATGGAGAGGGGTTCAAATTTGAAAACGTCTGGCAGACGTTTCAAATTTCGCTGTTGTAACGCACTAAAATCGCCGGTTGTACTATATTTTGGTTCAACCTTTCGTCTTAGAATCACTATTAATATTTCTTTAAATTAGCGATTGAGGAATATATTAACACAGGGTTCAAAGTTTAAGTTTAGTGAAGTTTGGCCAAAAATCATCCATCTCCCATGATACTGCCCCTTTAACGATGGACAAATATTAAAGAAAACGACCGTTGTTCATACTGTGTGCTTAATTCAGTATTCGATCATATCAATTAAATGCTAGCTACATGCTATCGATTCAGCTTTTTGTGCATCGCTTGGATGTTTGGTATTATCCTTATGCTAAGTGAAACTTTTGACCATTAAGGAAAAAAATCAAAACTTAAAAGGTGTTACAACAACGCAGAAGACCACACTTGATGAAGACCACGCTGACAACGAGTTCCGTATGAAAACAATCTTCAAAGTCAAACGTTTATAATTAGCTGAAGATTACTTCCTATAATTTGCATCTTCGTGTTTACGCTTGTCGAAAACAACTTGAAAAACTTGTTTCACGTGACAGACAAACTCAGTAGGCCCGAAAACTTTGAAAAATTCTTCTTGACAATTGTTCGAATTTGATTTCATCGCGTGGTAGGTGAGGGCGTCACCGGCCCAAATCAACTATCATGCATTAAGTAATTGTCAGTAGTATAAATCTTTATTAATCTTGCCCCTGAAATGAGAAGCTTTACTTCTTAAAATTGTTCTTTGAAAGTTTAAACTGCCCAAGTCGAGCTCTAATCACTATAGCAATCAGATTGCGGCATCTGTGATCGGAACGCTAGTGGGTTAAATTTGTACCAAATGTATGTTTGGCTTGGATCACAATACTGGGGGTTAGCATGCTACTTGAAAGTTCCACCTCAACACGATAACGCTAGTAACAGTCTGATGCGAAGATCATTGAGAAACATAAAAGGATCACCTGAGAAGTTCGAGTTGCCTTGCTTAGTTCCCCTCTAATCCCCTCCATTTTGATTAATCACATGGGTCGATCATCTTGCAAGCGTCGCTGGCAGTTAAAAACATGCTTGGGTCGAGAAATCTCAGTTTGTGTGAGAATCACCGGCTAGAAACGCGTGCTTAGAAGTGTACTCCACTCGGATACACTACAGCCCTATCAAGAGTGCATGGCGATCGTTCAATGTAACCCTGACGACCAATGCAAGACTTCAGAGGTCTCAAATATTCCTTCCAACAAAAATGGGAGCTTGTGTGTTGTAGAAACAAAACTCAATTTTGGTTTTAGAGTTCAATGCCCAGGTTAAAGCAACAGAAAGTACAAATGGCCCTTCTTTGAAGAAACAACATTTTGTTTGAGTTTCAAGATTAGAATTTACTTTGGTGCCAAGACAAAAAGGGCGCAAATTGAGTCACCATCCTTTTTGGTGAGGGGTAAACAAAGTATCAACCTTGCTTATCTTTGCGGAGTTGGAGGGTTGTCCAATACACCCAATCTGACTCGATTCGTCTGGGATTATGGCGATTCGACTCAAATCGATCGATTCGTTTGCCCTTGTAGTCGATCCGTCTAACCAGAAGTCGATTGGCTAGACACTTAGTAAAAACACGGTAAGCTTGCCTTGAGGGAGGGTAGAAAATGTCGACGATTCGACTCGAATCGATCGATTCGTTTGCCCTTGTAGTCAATCCGTCTTACCGGAAGTCGATTGGCTAGACACTTAGCTAAAACACGGTAAGCCGGAGTTGAGGGAGGGTAGAAAATGTCGCCGATTCGACTCGAATCGATCGATTCGTTTGCCCTTCAGTCGACCCGACTAACCGGAAGTCGATTGGATAGACACTTAGTTAAAACACGGTAAGCCAGCCTTGAGGGAGGGTGAAAAATGTCGACGATTCGACTCGATTCGACTCGAATCGATCGATTCGTTTGCCCTTGTAGTCAATCCGTCTTACCGGAAGTCGATTGGCTAGACACTTAGCTAAAACACGGCAAGCCGGCCTTGAGGGAGGGTAGAAAATGTCGACGATTCGACTCGATTCGACTCGAATCGATCGATTCGTTTGCCCTACAGTCGACCCGACTAACCGGAAGTCGATTGGATAGACACTTAGCTAAAACACGGTAAGCCAGCCTTGAGGGAGGGTAGTAAATGTCGCCGATTCGACTCGATTCGACTCGAATCGATCGATTCGTTTGCCCTTCAGTCGACCCGTCTTACCGGAAGTCGATTGGCTAGACACTTAGTAAAAACACGGCAAGCCAGCCTTGAGGGAGGGTAGAAAATGTCGCCGATTCGACTCGAATCGATCGATTCGTTTGCCCTACAGTCGACCCGACTAACCGGAAGTCGATTGGCTAGACACTTAGCTAAAACACGGCAAGCCAGCCTTGAGGGAGGGTAGAAAATGTCGCCGATTCGACTCGATTCGACTCGAATCGATCGATTCGTTTGCCCTACAGTCGACCCGTCTTACCGGAAGTCGATTGGCTAGACACTTAGTAAAAACACGGCAAGCCAGCCTTGAGGGAGGGTAGAAAATGTCGCCGATTCGACTCGAATCGATCGATTCGTTTGCCCTACAGTCGACCCGTCTTACCGGAAGTCGATTGGCTAGACACTTAATAAAAACACGGCAAGCCAGCCTTGAGGGAGGGTAGAAAATGTCGACGATTCGACTCGAATCGATCGATTCGTTTGCTCTACGATCGACCCGTCTAACCGGAAGTCGATTGGGTCAACCTATGCGTCATGCTGTAAAAAAAACGATACAAGAAGCAGAGACCGATACAACGTAGAAATACGGTTTAAAGGTTACTATATTTCGGCTGGCCAAACCAGCCTTCTTCAGGTACAATGGAAATTTACATTGGGACATAAGCTTATATAGCAGACAAATATTTGCGCAATAGCGGAACTACGTTAAACTAAATTGATTGACAGTATAAAATATGAAGCAAATGAAATAATAAACCGCGCGTGGTGTGTAAATCTGTCACGCGTGTAAGGTACGTTTACGCGTCAGATTTACTAGATTTGCAGATTGTTTTGAGGAAATTCTCTCTTTACTTGAAGTAATGGCGCGGATCTGTTTGAAACAGGCTTGAAAAATTGTAGTTTACTGAGACAACCTCTGTTTAAAGGAAAATTCTCTGGCTACGCTTGGAGAAGGGTGGGTTTTCAGGCCTGGAAGCTTACGTACGCGCGCGCGTGCAAATTTATTTTCGCGCGGCCTTTCATACATCGACTCTAATTTTATTTACCATGTTTACGCCCTTAAAGCCAGTCATGAAATTCACGCCCGTACGCACTTTAAATTTGCGCGACAGTGGAAATCGACCACTGCAAGCGGAAAGACTATGGTTACTTGCCGTTAGGAAACAGTGTAGGAATTAGATTATAAGCACTTCTGGCAAAAAATCTTAATTCAAAATCACTGCTCAAACTTTTGCGCAGGCGTTCTTTCAACCGAAAGGCGGATTGTTGCTGGAAATAGGGTAATATGGTAATAGGGGTGAGTAGAGTCTAATTTGTTCTGTGATTGTTATTCACGAGTATGATGACATACAGAATTGGATGACCGTGCAGAAAGTCCTATTCCCAAATAATCACAACTATAACAAAATTTGAGAAAACAGTAACTGCTGGTTAACTGTTTTGATGAATAAAAATGTTCAGTTGGATACAAATAAAAAAGGTTCTCCGATTCACCAACAAAGATCTCGTCGCCATCCAAATTCTTTCGCTTCCCACTGACAGTGACCTCCTTTTCTCCACACACATACCTCTTAGCAACTGACGCCAACGCAGATAATTTAAAAACACTTCTTCTCAAAAATTTAAGATCAGAAGAAAACCGAAATAACCGCATGTGGTCTTTCATAAAGCCAGCCATAGTTCACTTTGCTTAAAATCGCAGCCTCGTTCCCAGGCCCTCAGGAACTCAAGGAAGGTTTTATGTAAATTTCGTCGCACGGTCTAACAGGTTTTAAGAACGAGGAATATTCATGTATATTTCCTTTCTCAGGGAGGTTCATCTATATTTGCTGTCTCCGGGATGTTCATATATATATTTCCTTTCTCGCGCAAACGCTTTAACAACGAGGAAGGTTGATGTATATTTCCTTTCTCGTGCCCACGCTCTTTCTTGCGCAAACGCTTTAAGAACGAGGAAGGTTGATGTATATTTCCTTTCTCGTGTACACGCTCTTTCCCGTGCAAACGTTTTAAGAACGAGCATATACACGCTTTTCTACCTGCCTTCTTTGTTACCTTCCCGGTAAGACGAGTCGACTACAAGGTCAAACGAATCGATCAATTCAAGCGATTCGAGTCGAATCGAGTCGAATCGTTGACATTTTCTGCCCTCCCTCATAGCTCGCAAGCGAATCGACTTCCGGTAAAAGACGGGTCGACTGCAAGGGCAAACGAATCGATCGATTCGAGTTGAATCGTCAACATTTTCTGCCCTTCCTCATAACTCGCACGCGAATCGACTTCCGGTAAGACGGGTCGACTGCAAAGACAAACGAATCGATCGATTCGAGTCGAATCGTCAACATTTTGTGCCCTCCCTCATAATCGACTTCCGGTAAGACGGGTCGACTGCAAGGGCAAACGAATCGATTGATTCGAGTCGAATCGTCAACATTTTCTGCCCTCCTTCATAGCCCGCAAGCGAATCGACTTCCGGCAAGACGGGTCGACTGCAAAGGCAAACGAATCGATCGATTCGAGTCGAATCGAGTCGAATCGTCAACATTTTCTGCCCTCCCTCATAACGCGCAAGCGAATCGACTTCCGGTAAGACGGGTCGACTGCAAGGGCAAACGAATCGATCGATTCGAGTCGAATTGAGTGGAATCGTCAACATTTTCTGCCCTCCTTCATAGCCCGCAAGCGAATCGACTTCCGGCAAGACGGGTCGACTGCAAGGGCAAACGAATCGATCGATAGCGGCCTTACGAAGCATGTATTCACGACCTGACTTCCGGTGAGTCGAATCGTCTTCGTCAACTATAAGGGCAAACGAATTGATCAATTCGAGCGATTCGAGTTGAATTGTCGACATTTTCTGCCCTCCCTCATAGCCCGCAAGCGAATCGACTTCCGGTAAGACGGGTCGACTGCAAGGGCAAACGAATTGATCGATTCCCGCAAGCGAATCGACTTCCGGCAAGACGGGTCGACTGCAAGGGCAAACGAATCGATCGATAGCGGCCTTGCGAAGCATTTATTCACGACCTGACTTCTGGTGAGTCGAATCGTCTTCGCTTACTTCGTTTTTATTTTCCCTGCTTGAACTTTTCTTGCTCCACGCTTGAGTCATTTCTCTGCGAACAAAATGAATAATGAAAACGATTAGTCAGTGTTTCGTACGGACTTAATTATAGAGCTTCAATAGCGTGAACTCAGAATATAAGCCCACTGCTAATATTCCGATATTGTGTTTTCATGCGTGGGCATAAAAACTTAAAACATATGGCATAAAATTGTCGATAAATAAATCAACCAGAAAGCAAAGACAGATTCCTGTACAAACGGTTCGTCTCGATTCGTCATATTTGGGTTCTGGATTAAGCCAAACTACAAGATACTTACTGGTAAATATACCGAGGCAATAAAACTGGAGAGAAATCCGTCATTTTCTTTGGGGATTCAAGTCTTCTACTTGCTTAAATCGCAGTCAATTCCTACAAGAATAAAATTAACAGAAAATTATTTAATTAAGGGCACTTTGTTTAACTTCACATGTATATTCGTCACAATTTTGAAACGCTTTCAGTGTTAAAAATGCCTTCTTGTATCAGGACTCGCAGCTCCATTCCTCAGCACGCCGGAAACACTGACTCAAAAATTTCGAAGCAGCATGGAAGGCAATTAGTTTTCGGTAAACAATTCGCTGAGAAATATTTAAGAATTGATTTACTCTATGCAGGGGCTTTACCGATACATGTATTCGGCCGGTCGGTATTAACTTTACAACATTCCGAGCTCAAGGGAACAAACGGTTCAGAAATTTTCGCAATAAATGCACTCAAAATGTCCACGAACTTACCATTTAGACGATAACACTTATCGAAGTCTCTTTTCCTTTCGTTAAACTCTTCAAATCTTTCCGCTTTGGTAAAATTAAGCCTCGAGAAGACAGCATATTTACGCACAGGTCACCAAAGCGTATGCGACACAGGCTACCATGCAAGCGTGATTTAAGAGTTTGTATGGAGTTAAAATTAAATCGAAATTTAGACATCAATTTTCCCTAAAAATCCCACAACAAATATACTAAAGTCTGAAAAAACTTACCCAGTGTGTTTTGCTGTGTTTTCAATGCTCTTCAGTGCTTCCAAACGCTGTTTTGAGCGGTTTATCTCTCAGCAGCTGGTCCACGTGCATCACTGTATTATATTAATGGAAGGTGGGAAACTACAAGTCGAATTTCAATGAAATTTGGCCCGTCAGTTAAGGAGAGCGGCTGGCTGGTACAGAACTGCACTTAGCCGGGAGGGGGTGTGTGTGGTTTGTTAGGTGCCAAAGGCTTCCCGTGGATTTCCCCGGCTGGGCACATTTTAGTACTCGTGCCTAGGTTTGACCGTGAGTTTGTTCCAACATTCCAGCGACACGGCTCGGTCGGCGGCAAAAATGGCACCCGATTTGAAATGAACTTTGTTTTCAACGAAGGCCTGTGTCTCAATAAATAAACTCCTCCGTAAATGAGCTACCCAGGAGGGACCGCACATCATCCTTCTTGCTTTATAGTGAGGCAGGTAAGCGAGAGCTTAAGTTTCAAGCAAATTTTAGCGAGGTTTTGGAAGTGCTCTCCTTAACTGACGGGCCAAATTTCATTGAAATTCGACTTGTAGTTTCCTACCTTTCCATTAACATAATACAGTGATGCACGTGGACCAGCTGCTGAGAGATAAACCGCTCAAAACAGCGTTTGGAAGCACTGAAGAGCATTGAAAACACAGCAAAACACACTGGGTAAGTTTTTTCAGACTTAAGTATATTTGTTGTGGGATTTTTAGGGAAAATTGATGTCTAAATTTCGATTTAATTTTAACTCCATACAAACTCTTAAATCACGCTTGCATGGTAGCCTGTGTCACATACGCTTTGGTGACCTGTGGTTTACGCACACACATTTCGAGCAGTGACCGGCGTGGTACATTATGAATATGGATTAGAAGTTCGCAACAAAATACGTCACAAAGTTCTTTCCATATCATTGTAATCTCGTTCATTCCTTTGCTGTTTTTCCAATTGCTCTACCCTTCATTCTTAGGGCCAAAATAGGTAGTTTATAATTTAAATCTTAAACTTTGGCGTCAACTATACCATGGACAGTTTTCATTTCACTAACATTTGTCAACGGCCGGACACCTTCGAAGTTTTGTTTTCCTATCAGTACTGATTTTAAGTATTTTGCTTCCATTTCTCCGTCATGTACCCTGATTCAGTATATATTAAGGAAATCTGAAGTTGTTGTGAGTCCTAAAAATATGACAAATTTTTGTACCTTCAGGAAAGAAGTTTCATATCCTATTTAGAACTCGTTGCAGTTGTTATAACCAAAATATTTCCTTGATAATCTATCCGACTAGTTTTCTTTCAACATTCATGTGCTGTACTAGAGCTGAAATCTGTGAAATCTTCAAGTTGAAGACTAAGTTAACAGTTGTTGTCTTTCGTTTACCCGTTTCACTGGCAAAGCAAATATGTTGACATAATTAATTCAATAATGAAGTGTTTTCATTTCATACCTCAGTAGAAGACATGTTGTGAAACATTGTCAGTATATTGCATAACATGGTTTTGACCAGTAGATATCATTTGAATTTCTGTAATTCGTTCGTTCCATTCTGTATTGACCAAAGAAATGATAATTAACAGCTCGCCGGAATGACGCCCTGTGACGCAATAAACAGCTTAATTAATCTCGTACCGTAGAGCGAGAAGACCTGGGTACGAGATTACAGGTCATGACAATTTGTATAATTAAGGATTATTGGGCTTTGTCGTGGCAGAATAAATTAACCATTGAAGTAAACCAAAACAAACACAGGTAACTTTAAGTAACGCCCAATATTGCAGTCCGGCATTGAAAACTAAAATAGTATAATTAACAGATCTTTGCAGTGTAAACGAATTATTAACCTTGCTGACGTAAGGATGCAGAAGGACAATCGTTAAGTGACTGCTAAAATGTATTATGAAACAAAGAACGCTGGTATTTCTTGCCGGACATTGCCTAATAATGCAGTCACTACATCTATTGAAAATTAACAATTCAATTTGTGAACACGACTCTGCAATGTAAGAGAATTCAGTGTGTTGTTTTCTGACGCAAACACGATCGCAGCTTGACATAATTTAAGTACTGACGATTCTAGAGATATTAAAGTGTATCTCAGCAATCAGTGAAATAATGAAATTTACACACTGTTATGAAATAAAAGCGAATTAACCGGTCATGCTTAGGATGATCGTCTTTGAGGGAAATAATAAACAGACTATGCTGCTATATTTTAGGGCTTTGTTCAAAAGACATTGAAAAAAATGGGAAGATTGGAAACTTGTAAGCGTCCATTCCCGATCGGGGATGTTCGCATACAAGAGATTGTAAATAAACTGCCAACATTTTCAAACATCGTTTTATGACCTGTGGCTTTCAAGAGTCATCGTTCAGAGAGATTCTCTGTATTAAATAAACATAATTCCGCTTACAATCGCTATGTAAGCGAATTTCAAACCCTGCTGACGTAAGAGGGATACAAATCTACCTTAACAAGTCCCTGTCTTCTGTATGTTTACTAATTAAAAAAAGCTTAAAATTATTGTTGCTCTCTGTTTTTGGAATACCTTTCCATCACAGTATTAGCCGCCAACATTTTTCCTGGACGCCATTGCACTGTGTTCATCAAATAACGCGGCCAGCAAAATAAAAGGAACTGAAAAATTTTCATTCAGTATCTATGGAAACAACTAAGCCAAACACAAACTGTTGTGTAAACCGGAAAGTCGCATCGCACGAGTGCTTTCCAGACTTCCGCTTTTTTGTCACTTCGTCCGCTTACAGTACAAAACGTCGTCCCAGAAACACACTCGAGAATACGAATGACCAGCTGGTTTAGCAAAAGAGTAAGGCCATCGAAAAACTGAAAGATTATAAGAATCTGTCAGCATCGGAATCTGATCACGGTGTATTTCAAAGGGCGACGTTTTCGCGTAATAGGCTTCCTTTCTTCTACGATTAAAAATTCTGCATACAAAAGGTTTCAGCGCCTTACATTTGAACTGCGTCACCGTTTAATTAAATTAAGCTTACTATAACGGTAATGTAAAAAGTTAACATACAAAGTTTTTTACGGCATGCTGTACTTATCGAATACACCCTTATTCTCCGAGATAAGTCATTTAACATGTTAAACAATTCACAATTTGATCGCTGGGGAACTTATTCACTCTTTACTTAAAACTGTTTCCGTCAATCATCGAAGACGGTTAAGAAAAATTCCTTCCATTTTCCACGCTTGTCGAGTGCAGCCGTCTTAATGCACGATTCTTGCCCTTGAACTTTGATCAGGAGATTAACTCATCGTCTGTTTAATACGTGGTCAGACAGTGTCAATCCTTTGCTTTCTCTGAGTCTCAATTTATACATGTACCAGAAGTTCAATAAACGCAAAGTATTGTTAAATTCTGTGTCCATCATTTGCACTTGTTATAGTTTACAACTGCATCATTTTGGACCTCTATTAAAGAGAAAGATTCCGCTCTTTCTTCGTGTGTTACACTAACCGAAGAACTGTTTCCAAAATGCCATATTTTCCATCTCCTTGAAAGTTTTTTGATCTGGTTTTCCTGTCTTTATCGAGCGCTTTCCAGTTTGCGTAGAACCATGGCTGAGTGCGTCTTCCCATGGCGTGCCTTGGAGAGTGGAAATCCAACCAAAACAAAAAGGCTTACTAATTGGTTGCAGCTCGACTAAAGCCTTCTGTGCTCTGTGCTTCTTTTGAGTGTCTCCGTGGTATCTTTTACCAGGCGACTTCTTGCTTTCTTTGGATGGGACAACAAATGAAGTCTGATGTGGAAGCACTTCTGACTGTTGGTGCATTGAGATTAAGTCAAGTTCCAGTAGTTTTCGACTTTTTGTTCGATAAGTAGTGTCCTCCTCTTCGCTGGAGTTCGATGTTGTGCTTGAGCTTCTGCCCGCCTCTAAGAGATTTGCTGGGATTAGGGTCTGCTCCATTGAAAACACGTATCACAGCTGGCGAAGTTCTGTAGACCGAAGAAAGTAAGACTGTGTTTACAAATCAGAAGGGGTGCGTTTCAATCACTGGTAACAGCGGATCTGAAAAGCATAAAATCACAACTCTCTGTTACTCTCGGCTGTGAACGGTTATGAGCGCAAAGTCCGGCGAAACGTGCTTTGATTTTAAATGAACCGGGACAGAAGGTCATTAATTAGCTTGCAAAATTAATTTAGCACTTCATTCATGCGACTGGCCATAAATCGGCATAAATTACAAAGTAAATTACTATTTTGGGCGGCTTTTGTTTCGGGCGATTAAACAAGAAGAAAACCCGAAACTTTTACTTCTTTCAGGCAATTGTTGTATCTGGTCTAAAATGAAAAAAAATCTACTCTAAAAGATATCCTGTTTGAAACGTGATAATATTCAAAGCCCAGCTTCTCTTTGTTCAGTTCCCACACGGTGCATTTAACTTCTGGACAAAAAGTTTCGCATTTTGGAAAATACATAAAAACGTTCGACAAATTGGAAAGCATAATAGAACAAAACACATAAGGTTCTTCTGTAGTATACTATAGATATTCTTCAGAAGAAATGTTCTCTCGAAACTTTGATATTACGTGAAGTTTAAATTGTCAGCAAAGCCCCACAATTTCGTATTGTTACATTTGTTTACTTTAGGCTAAAATGAGGCAAAAAAAGTTTGTTTTATTCAATATTTTGGGCATTTTAGAAGTCGTGTCTCACTTCCATTTCGCAATTGAAATGCCGAAAAAAGCAAAGAGCTCACCTATCCTAATAGCAAATGTGTTCGTACTGTTACACCGTACCTAAAGGGTGAAATACTGAAACTCTAAATCTGGTGCTTTATTTACACGCATCGTCTCAAAACGCACTACATGTGACAGCGTTTCCAAAACGATGTCGCCTCAGAAAAGATCTCAGTAAACCGCCTGGCAAGTCAACGGAAGGCGGAACCGAGGCTTCAAACGCCAATAAACCGCCTTTGAGTCGGCTTTCGTGTAAAGGCTCTTGGCTTTCTCGGTATTCATTATTTACAGCTCAGTTGTGTTTTTCCAGTACGAAAAGAAGAAGCAATTACTTTTTTGGGTTACCGATTGGCAATGAAAACTGCTTTACATCGGGAACTACAGAAACGATAATGGGACCGGATTCCGTGCGCTCCCATTACGGCCAAATATATTTCATGGCACGAAACCCAGACAATATAAAACATTTGTAGACAAGGTTTGTTTACCAAAATTAAAAAATGCCTGCATCGAGTATCACGAAAAAACAAAAACAAAGATCTGAGAAAGGAAATCATGAAATGCAAACTCCGCTTTTAGGTAACTTAGATCAGTACCAATGAGGGCGAAAAAGGTTGATTATAATAGTCTGACTGTTCTCGTACTGGATTTTAATGACTACCTTGAGAAAACACGATCAGCTATTAAACCATATTTTTCATTCCCAGACTAGGTTCCAAAGTCACCGGCAAATACTAGATTCTTGTATTTCTTTTAAAGTTTTGATTTACAAGACTTAGAACAACGTTTCATAAGACCGTGGCACAACCGAACCTGATCAATTCGATCGTGTGAATATATTCCGTGCAGAGACATCAATTTAAATTTTGTCGCAAAACTCGAAAAAAAAAACAACGTTTTCAGACAGAACATTTTACTCAGCAAGCGACGATTAGCCTACGTTATACTGCTATCACGAAAAACGATAATCATGGAACGACTAGACTGGGCATCGTGCTTGTTTGCCTTAACATCCTAGGTAGGCTAAAAACTATTGAGAAATGTTCACTGAAGGATTATCTTGGAACGAGAGAGCGAATTTCCTTGTACGTGATGTTCAACTAATTCCCGCGAAATTTTAACACCTTCTGAGAAAATCAACATTGAAAGAAAGCGAGGGAAGGAAGGAAATCCGCGCCTTGTCAATAACTTGAAACAATTATCATTTCTCTGTTCACTCAGGATCATGCAGGTTACAATCCAGTTGATTTGGGCAACACCAGTGGAAATTTGTTTCAACTTTAAGTAACAGTGGGCGCAGAAGATCGTTGCTAAAACACCACACGAGTTCTACGAGTAACATACGAGTAACATACGGATACATACGAGTATATACGAATACATACGAATGACACACGAGTACATACGAACTACACTACCCTCGTGCCGTCGTATGTCACTCGTATGTATTTGTGTGTTAATCGTATATTACTCGTATGTACTCGTATATCATTCGTATGTACTCGTACGTATCCGTATGTTACTCGTAGTACTCGTGTGGTGTTTTAGTCACGATCGTTTCAGTAAAGAAAACTGAAATTTGTCAACAAAAATCGTTTACGGAGCTTAAAAGAGAAGATTTTCAGTTTACTTTGAAAATTTAGTCACGGATCAGTTAACTTAAAAGAGGACGGTTAGTGAGACACGATTTAATAGCCTGATTTGTAAGACACCCAGCGTGGATGCTTAGACAAGGTTTGTCGAAGTTCAAACGCAGATTTTTTTCCCCGGCGAGCCGCCTTGGGCATCAAATAAAATGAGACGTCAGCCGTGGAGTTGATCGCAAAGTCTGGGAACTATGCTGCTTTTAATCATACAATCTGCCCCCCCCTCCCCTAATCGTGGTTTGCCAAGGAATAGTAGATATGATACTTCTCAGCCGAGTATCACGATTTCGAGAGAATTTGACCTCGGTGATGTTCATGTATCTCGTACTCATATCTCAAACGGTCAGTGTCAGCAGATTGGACCCTGGGTTGGAGATTGGATGACTACTGACCAAATGTTCCCAAAGAAAAAGAAATATACGTGCTTGAAAGATAACGAAAGGAAGCTACGGTTGAAATGGTACGAAAGCTATAGGGAGAAGGGAATATTAGTGCGCTCTCACGCCATCTATCAAAGACTATAATAATTTCATCGGGCATTGCAGCGTATTTTGCGGGGTAAAATGAAGAATTCAGAGGGCTAAAATATATTTTAGCCCGCTGCTCTGAGCCAATAAGAAAGAAGAAAATAACGCAGCCAGCCAATCAGAACTGGAAGCCATTTAACTGTTCGCGCCGTTTTCTTGTTTGTTTGACTGGAAGCGCTGCCATCTGCAAAGAAATTGTTTTGTACTACAAAATCGATGGAAAACCTAACGAAGAAGCAAATTCTGAGTCGTCTGAGCTAGATAAAGAGGACTTTAATACAGAAACTCGAGGCCGATGGTGGAAATTATGCCTGTAGTAGCTCCACGGCCGGAGGCAAGGTGAATGTAATTTGCCTTCTTTGAGCGAAACCTGCTCAGTTTAAGCAATTGCACAATTAGTTTTAACAGTCGTACGTGACTATTTCTTCGCTGTTTACAAAATTCTGTTATTTTCCTTTTGAAAACTTAGAAGCAAGGATTCTTTTGACAAATTTTGCGGTGTTCTGCCAAAGTTTTCAGTTTTTGTGACAACGAAAGCTTTTGTACAATAAAATAAACGCCGACACGATTCCGGCAGCGTTCACACGGAAGATATCTCGATCGCTTACTGTACTGTCTTTGATTCCTTTGGTGAATGCCCTCTGAAATTATTATAATAGTAATAGAGTTGATGTTCTTGGGCGTAAATATGTTTTTGGCCCTTCTCAGAACTCATTTTACGGCGAGGGCTAAAATGAGCCTGAGTCGGGCCAAAAACATATTTACGCCCACGAACATCAACTCTATTGTTATATTATAGTTAAACACTAAATATTCTCGTAACGTGATAGTGTTCATCCGCGGGGACTCTCCAAGGATGAATAGTGTCCATCCGGCGAAAATGCCTGGATGGATAGAACTGACTCGTATGACTACAAAAAACAATAGAGTTTCTCTCTCGGGGACTATCGGTGTGATTTTTGTCCCTTGAAAGTTGATGCTCTTGAAACTAGCCTGATAGAAGCTTCGATTCTCGGGCTAATGTTCACTGGTCAAGACGAACACGGGCTCTGCGTCAAGTCTCAGTCCAAGTGTTATTAGATGCTATATTACTTAGCAAATTAGCAAATTTTGCACCTGTTCAATTTACTTCTTTCATCGAAAGGTTAAACAAGCAACGAAAAGGAAAAAGCCCACACATTTATCGTGTTCGGTTTTTAACAAAGGAATCTTATACAGTAACGTGGTGAAAACCGGAACTTAAATCGTTCTTGATGCTGCTCCCGAGTTAACATCTCACGCTTCCGACTGCAGCACGTTGCAGACTTTTAGTTTGCGATGGCAGACAAAATAAACGTATAAAGTTACAAGACACGAGAAAAGATAAGCCAGAGTGCTCACCGGCGGCCTTATTCGGTTCAATTCGTGCGTTTTGTTTCATTTTTTCTAACCCCGTGATACAAGAGGCTCGTTGTAGAAGACTGCAACTGACAGCAAAGAAAGGAGCATTAAAATCAAAAATTTCATGAATATTTCCCGCTTGCATGGACAACACGACAAGGCCCAAATTGAATCACACATATAACGGATAGATTATCGCCTGAGTAAAAAAATCGTAAACAAACAGGTATCCGATAAACATACCTCTCGTTGAGCCCTTTTCTGATCTTGCAAGCTAATGTCCTCCGCGACCGCGAGCATTTACTCACGAGACATAAACTTATATATTCTATTGAATACTGGTTGCAATGATTACGGACCAACGCAGCCGGGTTTTATGCAATTCAGTGAGCTGAATTTTACAGCTGTCAAACTGTGGACCAATTTGCAAAGACCACCTATTCGTTAGGAGAGCTGCAAAATTACGTAATTTGCTAGTAAAGGGCATTACAAGGTAGCCTAAATATAAATTACTAATGAAGAACTGTCATGCCACTGACCAGTCATCTGAAAATGTTTATAGATTCATGTTGAGAAAAAAGCGCTCTTCGCCATCTTGAGTTACTACAACGTTTACGAAGACGTTAGCTTTATCGTTATACTAGTACAAAACAATGAATAGCAACCTCTAAATTTGACTTCACTTCGGAGCTAGCTGTTTTTGCTAAAATTGCTGTTAACTTGGATATAATTGGCTACTGCAGTTTCGAGAACGATTCAAATGCTGATGTTAAAAACCAAAATTAATCTCGTCTGGTTCACAAAAACGTGATCAACCACATGGCCGCCATCTTGACTCATGCTGCAACGATGATTGAGCAACAATGACGATGCAACGATAACGAATGCTGATGTTAAAACCAAAATTAATCCCATTTTATTCACAAAAACCTGAGCTGATCGGCCTTATGGTCGCCATCTTGACTCATGCTTCAACGATGACGAAGGAGTTGCAGTGAAGTGGCTGGGGGGGGGGGGGGAGGGAGGGTGAGATGTCCGTTAGAGTTGGAACACTTCATATAAGTTTTTCCATCTGCGGATTCGGACATTTGGCAATCACATTTTGCAACTAGTTCCACCCTGTAAGGGATCGACATAAATACTCGCTGCCAACTTATGGCATACAGCTTTTTACCCATATTCCGATCACAAAGGTGAGGATTTTAACCAATGAACTGATCACTTACAAAAGTCAATTTCCCCCTTCTTTCTTGGCCTCCCCGCCCCTCCCCCCCCTCCTCCTTCCTTCTGTGGCTCAACTGTTATAGATGCATTAATGATATGGTAATATTTTTTCACATTTGGAGGTTATTTAACGTTTCAACAATAACGTTTTAACTATCAAAATTTTCCTTCCCGATCTTCACAAACTTGAGTTTTGGAAAAATCAGGAAAATCGTCTTCTATAAGAAAATCGTCTTCTATAAGACAAATATTCAACAATATATTTCCACCATATTGGCCCTGTAACTTCTGATGTGTATGTTTTGCAAACGACGCTGTTTTCCTTTTCATTTTTTACCAACCTGTGCTTTGTCTTGATTTGCATTAAATTGTCAGGTGCCGAATACGTATGTCAGGTCTTTAGCGGAGCTGACATTATTGTGGCCAGCTGTTTACTTTAAAATTGCCACGTTTTGATCATGAACGAATCAGAGTGCATCAAGCAAAATTTTATTTTCCATGAGATATACGAGAAGAAAGCGTTTCTTCATTTTATCTCTTTTAAAAGATGGTGATTCAAAAGGGGGAAGATATTTTGACTGATAGTTATGGCGTGTACCCCTTACTTGCGCATGCACGAAGCCGGCTTGGACAACGTAATTACTGCCCAGATTGCGCAATCGCTTATTAGGATTTATGGAGCAATGTTGTATTCAGGCTTATGTCGCAAAGGTTAATTCGGAGTTATGAGATGGTGCAATGGCTTGTTCAGGCTTATGCCGCAATCGCTTATTCAGCCTTAAGGTGAAATCGCTTATTCAGGCTTATGTCGCAATGGTTTATTCGGAGTTATGAAATGGTGCAATGGCTTGTTCAGGCTTATGCCGCAATCGCTTATTCAGCCTTATGGTGAAATCGCTTATTCAGGCTTATGTCGCAATGGTTTATTCGGGGTTACGAGATGGTGGAACGGCTTGTTCAGGCTTATGCTGCAATCGCTTATTCAGCCTTACGGTGTAATGGCTTATTTAGCCTTATGGTGCAATGGCGTATTCAGGCTTATGTCGCAATGGTTTATTCGGGGTTATGAGATGGTGCAACGGCTTGTTGTTCATGCTTATGGTGAAATGGCTTATTCATGGTACAATGGTTTATTACGACTTTTGGAGAAATGGCTTATTTAGACCTATGGTGCAATGGCATATAACAGCACAAGCGCTTATTCAGGCTCATTGCAAAATAGTTTAAGGTTAAAGAATAATAGCTCATCGGTGAGATAACGCGCTAATCCGGCTAATGGCGCAATGTCGACAAGCGGAATTATATGCTAGTCGCAACGAGTGCTCAAGATTTCAGCTTTAAGCTAGCCTAAAAAAAATTCACGTCTTGTCTTGTATTACCTGCAAATACTATCTGTGTAAATTGTACAACACACTTATCGTGAAAAGTAAGGCGTTGCACTCTTGATTAATAAACGGACAGGATCCCACGAAAACGGACTTTGAGAAAGTCTAACGTTTCAACAAATGAGCTTAAGTCGTAATTATAATTCAAGGAATATACAACCCTCTATTCGATTTGAACTATTAAGAGGCAGTCTCCGGTCCGTTAAAACGTTCTGGTCGTTCTTGTGTGTTGAGAGACTTTCTTGTACTTAACCCAAAACTAAACAATCCACTTGATCGGATCATTTAAGCATTCCGAGTTTCAAGGGATTTTTGCTTCACCCCTGAGAATCACTAATGTTGTCGAGGCTTAAATCTGATTGGCACAACTTTAAAGATAAATTTAACAAGTTCTATAACAAACAAACACCACAGCCAGTTACACCTTTTTCATTTATCAAAGTGACTTTGTGAACATTGAGCTTAAATCAAGCCAATAACAATACTTTAATGACACCACTATCGAACCGAATGATCAAACAATCCAAAATAGCTCAACTTGAAATCAATTGGTTTAAAAAGTGAGGCAGTGATTTTCAACCAAATCAAGGCAGCTGTAACATAGGAACCATAGAAATTGTCACTAAAGAATGAAACATTGCGGCTCGTCCTTCATTGAATTTTTTATGGCAACGTGAACTTGCCTAATTTCGACGACCTTCAGGTTCTAGCTCTATTTTGAGAGATTCGTCAACATGAAGCGTTGCAGCAACCTATCTCGCAGAGGGATCTAAAGCCATTGGAAATAAGGAAAAAAACAATTTAAGGGAGCCAAATTACTTCATCAACTCATTTGATAAAGCCAAGTGTTTTCACTTCCCCACCGACCCAGCACTATAGAGTTCTTAAACGTCTACCCCCCACCCCCACCTTAAAAAAATCAAAAGTCCTGTTTGGAGAGAGTGGCTTTTACCATTCACTGAAGCCAATAAAGAAGAACTAAACAAACTCAAACTGACATTAAACCCCCAATCGCACAACACTCACTTAAGTGATTGTAGAAGAACAAAACTTACCAACTAAACTGCCCAGAGTTTCACACGCTCTGGTTTGATGTTCAAGAGTTTTATAAAGCTATTATTCAAGCACGCAATAATTTTGCTGGTGCTGCTAATTTTTTTTTTTTTTTTTTTTTTTTTTTTGCGTACCACTCATTTGCGTCATTTACATATTTTAGTCTGAAATAGGGTGAGGGTTTGGAGAACCGAGCCGCACACCTCGACCAAAAATTCCGTGGAGTACCATAACAGTACTCCCATTGCCAAACATAAAAAATATATCATTTTTTACCCATCTGCTCTTTAATGACACCACTCTTCAAAACTACTGAATTTCAGTAGCTCCTGAATTTCCCTTATTAAAGCTAATAGTATCCTTTGATTGCAGTAGATAGTAAAGGGAAACACGTTTCTTCTCGATGTTCGTCAAACCTTTAATTAGAGTTAAATGTTTTAGAAACAAATTCTCCTCAGTTTTCGTAAATTTCACGCTACTGGGAGAAACCGGAACTAAAAAGGTTCCAGTTTAAAGCCACCGAAAAACTATACTTAACTACTTAACACATGGTCACCCACGTCTCTGTACTTTCCTCAGTTCATTTATAATAATTGTGACAACTCGTCACAGCTATGTTAAAAATATTTTTTAAAAAATCATTAACTTCCCCAGAATTTTCATTCAGTGAAGCAAGACATTTCCTCTGTACTTCTTTTGAAAGTTTAAATTGTATTCAGTTACAAATCATTTCTTCTTTGCTATAGTCATGCTTTGCTCGAATATCAAAGTTTATGCTAATAATTCCTTGAAAATTTTTTTTAAGTAAACTGACTTCGACACAGAAAGTCTTCCTTAATTATGGACTAGCTCATACATTTCTTGAAATACTAACTCGAAGGAGTTAGTCATATATCAAGACAAGTTAATTGACCAGTATACGTAAATTGTTCCTTTCAGTTCTCCACACATTGATTACAATACCAGCAGGGAGAACCGTACACTCTCTGCTAATGTCCTTACGCGAAATGCTCAACTGAGTTGGCTCATTTGAAATTCTAATTCTTCTCTGTGTTTTTAAGGTTCATACTATCCATATGGCCAGTTGCAAACAGACTCCAAGTGCAATCAGGCAGTGTACCGTATAGTTTCTACCCAAATACCTCCAAAAAGTCAATACACTGTTGCTCTTCCTCACTTCTTTTGCGGCTATGTTTTCGATTTCTCAGGGAATCCCGACCCAACACAGCGTCTTCCCAGGGGGTCCCTTTGAGCGGCGACTCGTACTCGGCGAAGCATTCGGAAAAATACTTTGTATTTACAGCTGCAGTAGGACAAGGGAAACGTTTAGATGTCGTTTGAGCTCTCTCTTTGGATTTCATCATGAGATTCGTCGTCAACGGTAGTTCGTTTGCTGGGGATTCGCTTGAAAATAGCGTATCATGTTCCGTAGAATTCTTTAGATTAGCCTGTTCTTTAGCGAATTTCTCTTCCTCTTTTTCATGCTGGAATATCATACTTCGGCCAAATTTCCTTCTCTTGAGCGGCTTATCTTTAACATCCATTTTAGTCATAATAGCTTGGCACAAGTTGCACTCAGTGTTAGACGCAGATCCTCTTGGTTGTGCAGCAGTCAGCGTATGATACCCTGCCAGGTCTGGTAATGAAACTTAAAATATAAAGGTTTGCGGTTTGCTTATTGTGAAATTACTTGAAATTAAGCAAATGAGATTGGCATACGTCGTACACTATTGCACCTTTAAGCAAATGAGTTTATGCACCTGTACAACTCTCTAAATTTTGAGTCTACAACACGTGAATACAGGAGTGAAACTCGAAGCGCCACGTGCTGGCATGTTGCTTGCGTTTTGTAATTTCTTACATCCACATTCACTTTCTGAAAAAGCACTTCTAAAATTAAAGGGCCACTCTTGGCTGGTATCAGAAAAGGCGGGCGATTAAGGGAGACGAACAAATAAGAGTGATACAGTGGGACTCTGGGAAGGCCCCTAACGAGACATTCAAAATAGTACAAGATTGAAATGCGCCATTTATGAGTTCTGTGGCGGTAACGTGTCCAGTTAACCGAAAGTCAGTTGATATGAACTGATATAACTATTTATTTTGGAGAATTTTTATGCTACTTTTCCCAATTTAAGAAATCAGTGATATCTATCAAAACAACGACAATTTAATTAAGTAAATTTATTGACCGGAAACCTGAACGTTTAGTGCAAGTTCGTTTTATCGGTCCAGCTTAGACTGCAAGCAGTCCCTCGCTGCGCTATGAGCACACCATCTCGACTGACCAGAACGGGACTGCGTGCAGTCTAGGTCCAGCTTAACTTTCTCAGTCACGTAATGATATGTTAATTTATTGGGTGGAAACCTGAACGTTGTAAGTTTATTTTACCAGTCTTACATAAACTGATGTCAACATGCATGTCAACATCAACTTATGTGACTGATGTGGTTGTCCGATCTCATTAGTATAAGCGAAGTAGTCAAAACTACTATACTTGTGAAAGTTTAAAATTCCCGGCGGCGATTAGATCGCATTAACTTATGCGTCGCTCTATATAATCACGTAAGCAATATGTCTCTCCGTGGCTCGTCGTTTTCTCTTAAAACACTTTGTAAGATTGGCAAATTGAACTAGCGGCCGTTGAGGGGTTTTACAATTCCGAAGACAAGCAATTGTCGTTCTATGACAAATGCCTTCTCAGTTTTGCGCATTCGGTGATAGCCGTCTAAAGATGGCTTTCACGTCGCAAAACAACCGATCGATTTGCACTTTATGCGAGTTGCGCAACAGCCAATAGGTTTGCCTTAACAGTACCTTCTGGAAATGAAAATTACTATTTTTTTACTGAATATCACTGCTTCACATAACCCAGCCTGTGTCCAGCCTGGGATTCACAGGAATCACAGGATGCAAGTTAGACCGAGCGGAAAAGAGCCAGACACCGTGCAAGCAAAACGCGCTGCTTTTGTCGGCCATCGTCCAGCCCTAGGCATTTATTCTCACCATCACTTTCATTTCGTTTTCCCGATTTTACTACTTCAGGGTCGATCAGTGCCAGGATTAGGCTGCATATAGCTTCTGATAATATCACAAAGACGCTTTGGACAATTGCTATCTCCTCGGATCATGAAATAATTGTTCAGTCCTTAAATAAGCTAACACATTATTCAGTTTTAGTTCGTAGCCTGAGAAAACAATTCTGTGCACCTGTCAAGAACTCATTCCGAAAAGCGCCAGTAGTAAACAAAGCTAAACACGTGAGAATCACAAAAGGCATAATATGCACGCGTGATACATTTTCCGGAAGGGCATTAATGCAAAATAGCATTGGATCCCGCAAACCAGACGCTTGTTTTAAAGGGGCAGTGTATGTGAACTGTTTATGAAATTGATGGGATGGGAATTGGGAAAGAAATGAGAGAGGTATAAGAATTTTGTACACACTACAGTGGAACGCCGCTAACTCGAAATCTCCGCTATAAACTCGAATACTGAATTCCGATTTCCGCTGGATTCGACCCCATTTTTTCAGTCATTTACAATTAGCTACCTCGAACTAATTTTACTTTCCCTTGGCTCAAATTTACCGCGAAAACTCGGACTCTAATTATTAACAGCACACTTGAAGTTCAACACAACCCGTACCCCGCTGAACCGGCTAGAACTATTTTTTTTGTTTCCTTTTGAAGTTCGAGTTAGTGGGATTCTCCTCAGTGTACTAGGAGGTCGGTCACCACGCGAGAGTTCATCCATTTATTCTTACCACTTAACATATTTTTCCTTCTCTTTAGACAAGCTAAAACTCGGTATAAAAAGAAATTCTGCAAGGTTAATGTAGCCTCGCACTGCAAACCTATTGAGGTGTTTTGGGGATTTGCTTGGAACAGCATTTAACCAGGCTGTCCTCCTCGTTTTTGCATCCTTAATTTTCCCTTCATAATCAGTTTGTTTAAGAAGTTATATCAAACACTCATCACAGTGTTTCATCACAATATCAAAAACTTCGAAGTTCGTCAAAAATACTCCACTACGCGTCGTATTTTCAACTTTCCTCTCGGTGGGGTGGGGGTGGGGGAATAAATGAGCCTTTTTGAAGGATTAAGAAATGGGGCGAGAGAAATAAAAGGAACGGGCGCAAAGACACACGGGGATTGTGCAAATACAGGCATTTTCGCAGATGTTAGTTTCAAAAGTGGCACTTTGCCGACAAGAACATGTCCAAGAACTGTTTAATTTATTACAGCAATCAGTGGCTATTTTTCTTGTAAACTGAGAAAAGCAAGACAGATTTTAGGCACTGATAGCTTGATACATATACCAAAGTTCTTCTTTCTTGATCACGATTGAACAATTATAATAACGTATTTTAAAACTGAGATTTACTCTGAATTAGATCATACAGTTAGTTTTTAGGGGGAATCGTTTAAGAGAGAATACGACTGCTTGGGAGGCTAGAATTAGACGGATCCATGAGAATGATGTCAGTGACACAGGCATACTCGCCAAAAAAATCCGAGTGCTTCTATCAGGAGTCGAATCTAAAACCTTCCGATTACTAGTTCGGATGCTCTACCACTGAGCTACAGGAGACTCGTGGGAGCTAAGGCCATTAAACTAGGTTATGGGAGAAATATCCTGCATATGGATGTTTTCGGAAATTATGCTGTGAATCAGTTGTTCAATGAACTGCTGCTAGACGGTGTTTGGTGAATTTTATAAAAAGATACTCCTGTATACTTAAAATCCTCAGCTTTGACAACCCATAACATGTCACGCGCGTTATATGTAATCTGTCTTGTACTCTCACGTGTTAGTTTAGCTTCTACGTGAGCCGGTTTTTATTAAAATATACCACAACTGATTGGTTTTCGCAGCTGTAAGACCTATTCGATGGATTAATCCGCTGCTAAATAAAGATAATTCATTAACATGGCCTATCTATACCACAAAAGAGGATTATTTGTCGACGAGTATTTGCACAAAAAAAACTTATGATTTATTGTGGCAACTGATGTAGTTTTTGGAAAAGCAATGTTTAATAGTATTATAGCAATTGGTGTTTATTTCATTAATATGAGGTAAGCTATTACACCCCGACGATACTGTATTTTTTCATTTGACAAAATTAAAAAGTTTCATGTTTATAATATTATACGTAATTGGCGTTTATTTGGAATACATTGTATAAAGAGCTTTGTACAACAGATATAACATGTTAGATACTTTCATTAGTTATCCAAGAGAACTAATTAACGCTGTTCAGTTCAGTTTGGGCTATGTCCTAATCGACAGAGAAGAACCCTCGCCACAATTTCTCTCGGGAAAACGAAAGCTGAAAACATAAAAAGTTTAATATCAGCCATGAAAGATCACATGTCGAGACAACAGGTCTTGCTTAAGAGGCAATTAAGCACAATATTTGAATGGAAAGAAGACGAACAAGCAGCCAGGCAGGAGAACATACACCAGGGTACATCAGTCCTAAGACGATCACTTACTGTAGATGAATTGAAAGATTCAGGAGCTCACAATCAAAGTACATGTACAGCAAAACTAACCAGGAATCGCGCTAAATTTGCCGCGGTTCTTCAAGCAGCTTCTGCAGAATATTCATCCGAATCGCCACTGAGGGGGACGCCCTGGGAAGATGCTGGATTACACTTAGCGAGCTCACAGCGAAAGAATGGAAACCTGAGGCAACAAAGAAGCGAAAAAGAGCAGGAGTGTATTGACTTCTGGTTGAATTTTTTGGTTAGGAACTGAACTTTAGCATGCTAGGTTAGTTTGTTCAACCTTACTGGACAACAGATAGTAAGACCCAGATTTGCAGAACAGTTCGGGTTTTGAATAGTTGAGAGTCCAGCAGAAATGCTAATTAACTTGTGAGTTTGACGATATGAAATGACTTCACCACTTGAATTACACAATTTTCCATTGCTAAGTAGACAATATTTCAAAGATTCACTTTATTTTTTTGGAGATAAGAATTACTTTTCTTGCTTAATAATTGTTCACAGATTTTGTGTGATACGTAACTCCTTTATACAGTTCAAGTTTATTTATTGCCAGAATCATTACCACGCATAAAAAGAAAACATAAAAATCTGAATTATAGCAAGGAACAGCGGAACGAACTACCACAATTAAAGTCAAACACAATAATTAGTGCTTTGTTTCTGTAACATTCATATGCAGGCAAAGCAGCAAAATTGTTTATTTTTAGTTGTATTTTTTTTTTTTTAATTTTATTTTTCAGTTTATTACCGGTGGATTAAAATTTACTGAATCATTGCCGTAATCGATCGAGGCATTGATGTCAACAGCATTTGAGAGCTTTGTTTATTTTTCTTTTAAATTCCCTTTACTTCAAAATACATACGTACATACATTCGAAGTAGAGATTCATTTGCGATATCACTTCTAGCAGAGCAAGGTTTATTTGTTGCGAAGCAAAAGTAATCAAACCTTTTTAATTAAAAAATGCCAACCCTACCTACAGATTACTTAGACTGCATGGCTAATGCCTGGAAAATCCCAGTAATCGTTGTGGGTCAGTGCTACAGGTGACAATTTGCAAAGCGAAAATAAATTGGGAAATACCGTTTCGTAAGTCACGAAGTTGTAACGGAAATTTTATAGTTTAGCGATTTGGCAATTTTGCGATACTGGTGTTTCCAGCCGGGAGCTAATATTTGTGATACTCAGAAAGTCGAGTATAAACTGATTGTTTAAGCATAACTATCAGAAAATTAGCAAAAATTAGAAGGGACATGATCAATTTCATGAAGTCGCATGCAAAAGAGACCCAAGGGCTAAGGAAACTAGAAAAGCTTTTTTCCCTTTTCGGTTCGTGTTCATTTGACCGGTTATAGTAACAAATAATTTCGTTTTAAAGTGAAAGGAATGTACACAAGCGTATTTTGGTATTAATACTGGCGAATCTAGTGCAGTCATTTTTTTGCGAGGGAACAGAATTGGAAAAACAACCAAACAAATATCACCGGCAAATTGTTTTACAGACTAAGCCCAAAACATCTATTTAAACAACGATAGATGACCCATAGATCTACGGGGAGGCAAAGGACGAAAATGGAATTGAAGTTAGTTTGTTCGAAGAACGCTCGGCACGTGTCTCGTATATTCTTTTCTGTCAGCCACGTGCGAGCTGCCCACACGTGCCTGCATTCGAGATCAGTGAGTAAAACCGAATATGTCATTTAACCGAGGAACAATAGACATGGATTGGCAAAGAAATTACATACTCATCAATTCATGGGAAAAAAAAGTCCGGGAAAAATAAAGAGATCGAAAATTTAGGCGAATGCAAAGGACGTGAATGGATTGAATTTCTTTGAACACGTTAAGCTAATGGCTGCTAGATTCAGTCAAGCTCAAAAGGATAAGGCATTTGCAGTTTTTCACAATTCTGTCAAAACTGTTAGTCGTGCGCGCTAAGTGGTACAATAAACGAGAACATGACAAAAGCGAGAACTGCTCACACATCATTGAATATTTCATTTATTTACCCAGCTAACATCAATATTCTAATTCCATTTGATTCTGTGATATCAAGTTTTCGCCAGCGACTTGTGAATTTAAATAAATCCAAAATATATCACGTCGCGGAATCAAAGGAACGTGAGGAACTGAGAAGAACTATTGGAACACGTGATTATGATCAGGCTTGATAAGGAAGGCATTGCGTTACTCAGATTCATTTTACACGGTTCATATTTCCGTGTATAATTTGTATCAGGTGTATGAGTATTAGTTTTGAGCTGTTTTAGTCGCCAATATGCACTGAATGCATTTTAACTTAGCTTCTTCCCGATGTAGGATTATTTTCTGCAAGAAAATTTCTGAATTTCGGTTTTCACGCAAATGCAAGCTGTTATGCGTTGACAACTTTGCACCGAAGATCTCAAGCATTACATACCGCCCCTTCAATCACCTTTTTCCAGTAGACACGACTCTTCTTTTTTTGCTTGTAAGACGTTTAACGCTAGCCATAAAAGGTTTTTTAAAATACAGATAGGGGAATTCAATGAATTGTCTTTTAGCATACTTGAACTTTCACGACTGTAAAATAGGCTAGCACGCGTCAAATTCAATCCGTCCTCTGTTCTCACATGTTTCATCAGCTTTTACGTGAGACGTTTTCGCGGGTGTTATGACCGGACTTTAAGGTTAAACACGCGGATATGGCGATGTATTCACATTGCTTCATTTAAATATATAAGCAAAGATAGCTTTACTGATATATTATCGCAAGCGTTGTTTTCTCTTTCAAAGTGAAGGAAGCAAAACGTACTTTTAAAGGAGAAGCTTTTATTTCAAAATAAAACCGTCTTATTTCCATGAAAAAGCATAATTAGGCTTTTGTGTGACAGATATATAATGTGATTGATTATTTTGTTTATGACAGAGCGAAAATTATTTAAAACACTTGAGTTCAGCTTGGCGGCACTCTATTCCACGCGAAAAAACAACTGAAATCCCTTGCCACAAATTTGCGTCAACTGTGACGAAAACTTTAAAACCGTGCTAAAAGATAAAATGTCGAGAAAAGAGATCTCGTCTCTGCGAAAATTAAGTACAATATTTGAATGGAAAGAAGACGACCGAGTAGCCAGACAGACCAAGGCACGTCAGAGTGAAACAGCGCTAGCCATAAGAAGGTCACTGACTACAAATGAGCGGAAGGATTCTTGGATACACGATTACGATAAAGGTATAGCAAATGAGCACAAGAATCGCGATGCTAAATTTCCTGAAGTTCAACAAGCAGCTTCCTTCGGATGTTCTTTCGCGGAATCGCCGCTGAAGGGGACTTCCTGGGGAGAAGCAGGATTACGCTCGGTTTCCGCCGGACATTTTTACCCGAGTTCACAACGGAGAAATCAGGGAAACCTGAGGACAAAAAGGAGCGCAAAAGAACAGGAGTGCATAGACTTGTGGCTGAAATTTTTTGGTTAGAAACTGAAGAAACACTAGCAGGCTTAGTCTGTTTTTAAGCATTATATCGGGTGATGGATCAGTTAGGCCTAGAATCCATGCGGGTTTCATCACCTATGCGAGTCCGATAGAAACGTCAATCCGAGTTAACAACTAGTTAGATGATATGAATTGAAATGCACTTCGTTTTTCTTCCAAAGGTAAACGTTCGCAAAAAGAAAACTCACTTTTTACAAAAAATTACGTATTAAACAATGATCGGCGAGAAACTCCTCAATTTTTTGCTTTTCGTGCTCGCTATAATTTAAGATCTATAGTATTAAACGAAGCAACCACTATTTTGTTAGTAGCATTTTGTTTCGTTGATAACCAGAGGTTTGTTTGGTTTTAGGTGACAAATGATGTTTTTGATAAAATCATCCATAGTCTATTAGCTCAATGATTCAATAAATAAAATATTTGCTTGCTGTATTGATATGAGAGGGACTGGTTCGGGGAAATACCCAACGAGTGTAGGTGCATACCCCCTCTAAGGACATTGCTTGTCATGTGATCCACAAAGTCCCATGCGTGGCATTCATGATCTCCGGTCTTCTTGATGTCAAGACGTGCTTTGGTTATTTCGTACGAGCCATGAAATAATTTGATTTATATGCAGCACGATTAGCGTCCGAACTTGTCATGAGTTATTTTCGATCGCTTTTTGTAGTCCTTGTTTCGCTTTCATTATTTTTTCGGGTCAGTTTTGATCGTTATAAATTTTGTCTTTTGGTTGATTCGCACATGGTTAAAAATCGGCCGACAGTAAAGTCAAACATGCGCAAACGTGTTTTGTCAGTTGGTATTTGTCTTTTGTAAATAAAAATACATCCAATCTAACTTCATGAAATTTTGCTTCAAATGCATACATATATCATAAAAAGAGATTCACAAATTATTCCTCGCAGAGAGAGGTTGACAATATTGCTAGGCCTGTGGTCGGCGCTGGAGAGGCCGCTGAGAGAGATTAGGACGTCCTCAGATGTAGTAGCTGAGACAGTGTTCGAACAAACGTCAAACTGCGTTGAAATTATCTCGAATTGCAATCATAAATGAGAATCAGTCGGAACTGAAAAAAATAATATAAAAATGAACAACTTGAATGTCTCTTCTGAGACATTCGCACACCGGCTTCCGGAGTTGCATGAAGTTTCCGAGGTGTATTATTTCATTTGGCGATTTGGGTGAATGTGTACTTTGCAGGTAATAATTTTTTGCAGTTCAGATACAGATGTATTCGGTGGTGAACTAATTTTTGCGATACACAGTAAATTGCAATAACTACGCAATTATATAAGCCGACTATACAATTTTGAAAACTATCATGAGAATTGAACAAAAATTAAATGGCGGACGTGCCATTTGTAAAGTCCCATCCTTCTTTATTACGGTGATTTTGTTGCCAGGGAAGAGAGCCTTAAAATAAGTAAAATGACCAAGTTCGAGAGTCACGTCTTTTAAAAGAGCGGAGATATAGCACCATTAAGTCAGAGAATTTTGCATACGGAGACGGGGAGCTTGAAATTTAACTAGTTTTAGCCGCCACAAAACAATTGGCTGAGTGAATTTACGGTACCATGCATGTCATCTTCGCTATTTTAAGAGATATGACTTTCAAATGTGGTCAGTTTACTGAACTTGAGGTGCTCTTTCCACTTTGTAGCAGTATTATTGGATTTTCGCTGCCTGTCTTACATGAAAAGGCAAAATTTCCGTAACAATACACGGCCTAACGCTAAAATGCAAACTCACGGAAACTAAATGATCTCTGTGTGTCCATCCACTCATGAATTAGTTTTTGTACTTGTATTATCCCTTGGTTTCTAATAGTTTCATTAAGATGTTTAAGTTTAAGTACACTTTTCTATCAAATTGTCAGTAATTGGGAAAATGGAATTTCCAGGTTCGCACAAGCTGACCAGCTTAATCGATTAAGCTCCATTGTTTTGGCGGCAGATGTAAAGAGAAACCTACTTGTAAAAGTCTAGATCAGTCTAACTGAGTCACTAGTTAAGCTGGTTTAGCCAGTCACCGCAATATAACTTAGTCCGAAATATTGGCGAGATATGTTAGTGGAGGCAAAGGAAAAGGGTTGTATTCAACTTAATTTTTTCGAAGAAGTGTACGCACGTGGCTCATCAAGGTCATACATACATTGCAAGTGTGAAGCAGGGGACTTGCGTGTTATCATCATGAATATGAATGGAAGAGGTGTTAAGAGCTAGCACACTAATGTTTACCCAACAATCGACATCATGGGGGATTTGCCAATAAACAAGATAATCAAATGCTGTCGGAAATGGAAAAAATTTTTAAAACTTTAAAGACGAAGATAAATCTTAGACGATGAAAGTAAAGGACAAAAATTTGATTGTGATTTTAGTCTTTGCAAAGCGTCCTAACGCTGAGATGCAAACGCACGGAAACTTAGTACATGAGCGGAAATGGAAAAAGTTCAAAACAAAATGGAAAGGATAAGCTTAGACGGCGAGACTCGGCAAAGAATGAAAATTAGATTACATTCACTGATTCCTTCGATACATGAACTGTTATCTAGTGATTAAGTAATTTCCATAACACATTATGCTTAGCTGTGGGATTGTCCAAAAAATATTCAGACAAAGCAACGGTATAGACGGAAATTTCATTTAACCGAATATGCATGCTCGAAGACCAGTGGACATACACGTGTCTCATCAGTCACGGATATACATTTTTAATTTTCGTTATTCTCTCAATGATGCGATAAGCGAAAACCTTGCCAAAAGTGTTAAGCGTGAGCATTACACATTAAACCAACCAGATTACATAAATACTCTAATTGCATTTGATTCTATGATATGTGCTGTCACCAGCAACTTGCGAGTTTGTCAATTCAAAAGTGTTAGAATCAAAGGAACGTGACGAACTGAGAAAAAAGGTTGATTCACGTGAGATTAGCAAACGCGTGGCACTGCCCTATGCAATTTGTGTCTTGGAGAGCATTTATGCCCAGAAATGCACCTAACCTTGAATTTGGGTACTTTGCAAAAGACACACCTTTTTGTCGTTTTCATATGTCTTCATGTTTGACAGAATTAGTTGTGTTTTAGTAAGGATTTAGAGAAGGTTACAGCTTGTGATGTCTATCGTACAGTTCGTGCATCTTATTAACGTGCATCTGTGCTTCGAGAAAGGGAGAGGGGTACTGTTAGTAAGCGGTTTCATTGTTTGAAAAATGCAGAAAATGGATTATGCCTCATCATTCCACTCTGAAAACCAGAGTGGAGCCTCCTGCTATCCAAATCCTTACAACAGGCTAAGAAAGACTATTGAACGACGCCGAACTTATCGAATTTCTTTTAATATTTGAAGGGTATTCAGATCTTCCGATGTAACAATAGGCCACCGCAAAAGTAAAACTTGGTTTGACCTGGCTTGTTCTGACACTGGTTTTCGATTGTATAGACTATGGTCTGGAAAACTGGTCTAACAAAGGGAAAAGGTTATAAGAGCTAAAACTCCGACAAACATCTCCCTCCCAGCTCCTATTTACATCGCGCACACGATACTGCATACTTTGGATCTCACGACCACATCAACGTATCGCAGGACCGTCACGATACATCGTCCATCCTCACTACCAACACAACCAGAGGAAAGGAGAGAAATTTTAATTTCTCAATCTGAAGGTATTTTAACATCTTCAGAGGATTGAACCCTGTTTTCATTAAATCGACCACAAGCGTGCAAATTCAACTATCGAAAAATTACTTTAACCAGCAAAATAAAATTAACAGATATGAAACATTAAATAAAAAACATTATGATTTCCACAATAATTTGTGTAATCACATTACTAAGGCCTTAGTTATGCGTCATGTTTCCCCCACGCCAAATGCAATTCAAGGAATACATAAGAATCAAATCCGCACTCAATCTGGCTTTAAAGTTTAGTCCATTCACCTGCCAAACTTAAGTGTGTCCCTGGATTATTAAAGTGCTTCAGTTATTGGGCGGACTGTACTGCGATTTTATCGGTTTTCCAGTCGCTTGAATTAACACTGGACGCGACGAGGGACTAAGATCGGTGTTATTTCAATGACTTACTGTTGGACGAATCACCATATTCCCGAATCTAGAATGACTTGGAAAGTGGAAATGCCAGTAGAGAGAGATTAACATTTTAACTTCATATTTAATAAGATTTACAGTTGAAAACGTGATATTTATTCCAACGCGCACGTGTAGAAATGTAACCACCAAACTATCTATTTTACCCAGAAATCAGTAAATTTCTGACATTTCACTTCCATTGAATAACATCTGATTCTAAATCGCAATATTCGGAAGTTGTTCTTAATAAGAAACAATTATAAGTAAAAAGCGTGAGTGTCAAAGCGACTAGGATTTTACACGTGCCATCAGCCATGCACGCCAGCAAACGGGTCTAGCGCAGAGCCTCACGTATCTGAGTATGCATGGTGATGTTTTGAAATTACCAACTTTAAATACCTTTTCTCATTCGACTTGCTGGTGGCAATATTTTACAATGATTCGGTTAAATCATTCATGGTCTCATTTCAAACACGTGGTTCAATTATAAAATTCTCTGCCTCCGTCTCGGTACATATCTTGCAGTGCTTGAAATGAGAATTCACTCAGGTAATCAAGTCAGTTTCACACGGGTGAGCAAACTAGAAATTCTCTTTGACGGATAACAATTTTAAAGCTGTTTTAAGTTGGGAGAAATAGGGCATTGATAGGGTCTTTATCAAGATTAGAATCAGAATCCCAAGAGAGCTAGATAAAGTAATAAACGTACTTTAATTAAATTTGTTAACAATATAAAAAGCTAGCTGCCCACTCATATTTTGTGGTATTTCCAGAAAACGAATCAAAAAGGATAATAACATGTCTTGAATCAGATCACGTATTTCACTTAAACAGCTTTAATGGCAATTTCAATCTGAAGCTCTTGAACTACAAACCATATATTAGCGTTATTTCTCGTTCTTTTTTATAAAATTAAAAAAATTAAATCAGTCATTCACTGATTCAAGGTCAATGTTCAAGACAAGTGCATCAACGAGAACTAAAATACTGTATCTGCCCCGAGCAAATAATTACATACATTACGTTATTTCATATAAAAGAAGTTATCACCTTGAAAAATTGTATTTCCCTTTCATATCACGTTCTCTCTCGTTAGCGTTATCTTCCGGTAAAAGCGAAATACCTTACACGATTTCCATAACATCCAGTGTTTGTATACAAATTGGATTGAAATTTTGAGGTTTTGCAATATAGTTTGTCATAGTTTCTAACCGCAAAAGAAAACAGCTTTCTCTACACTATAGAGCGGGGTTTCAGCTGAACGAAATCGATTAAACTAGAAACAAGACACCACCTGGTGATAACCCAATTAAATCGGAGGATTTTTGTTTTCAAGTACATGTCGTCGAGTTCAATAGAAGAGCAAATAATATTTTTCATGTCGTTCCAACTGGTTGAACAGAATTTGCGTTTTCGCGGCGGGACGGATTGTGCCACCGGAAAAAGCGTGGCTGGGCCACATTAGCAGGTTTTTTGCCAATAAAGCTAAACAGCTGAAATATAACAATGCAGGAGAAGAATCGAAACACGTTCGCGAATGTAACTTTCAATCAAGATTTTGCAATTTGATTTAGAAAACAATGACAGCGGTGTATCTGTTCAAACAAAACAATCAAGGAAAATCCGATTAAACATTCATTTGATTCTGGAGCGTACGTGATCATGAAGAATTCCTAATCAGTTCGTGTTAACAAACCTTGAACTGTTTAGCCAATCACGCCGCAGGGATAGCTCTTGGCGAAGGAGTAATATATAAAGCGTGTAAAATGTTGTTAAGCATCAAATTACACAGCTGTGGAGAACTGAGTTGTGCAAGGTTTCAAGTAATTTTTTTTACCGTGACGAGAAAATACTACATTGAAGAAGGGACCCACCTTACTTGGCTAAGAGAAACTAAAACAACAAAGTAATCAATATCCAGAATGTGCCGTTCAAGTCAGTACAACCATTCTACTGTGGAATACGAAGTAAGCGAGAGGGATTCCAAAGGTACTGTAAAATTTTCCTCGACGCAAGAAGGCAAAGAGTATGGCATTGTTGCCATTGTTAAACGAACGAACAGTGAAACAACGAAAGATTTGCAAGAGCGACGGTTAAAACAGCTTAAAGCCCAAGATGTTCAGTACGGCAAGGACGCAAGCAGCTCACAAAGTTCAAGCAAGGACGCATTATCGCCAAGAACACTGAATTTTGATCATTTCAAGGCTCAGGATATTAGCATCGCCCTTGCAACTTTTCCAGAGTTTTTCTCGCAAGGATTCGGAATCAATCAGAATACTTTCGCTAGACCTGAGCAGCACAGAATAACCACCAGAAACTCTTCTGCTAGGATACAAAATCTGCAAAACGAATGCGCGGGACTGGTACTCTGGTACATACGGGAATACGGACTTTAGGAGAATTTCGGGATCTTGTTTAATCTTGTAATATTTCTGGAAGGTATACAGTTTTTGGCCACCCGAATTAATATTTGCTACATTCTTACTCAGCGAAAGGAAATTATATAAAAATCATTAAATTAGCGGGAAAGCTTTTTAGTTGCAGGATAGGTCCTCTACCACTGACTATTACTGAATTATGGTTCGGGGTACGGACTCAAGATCAAAGGCAAAAACAACAGCTAAGAATTTGGGCTTTAGTATAAAAAAAAGCGATGTAAGTGTTCAAATTAAACTTGCTGCTTGGAAATAAAAAAAAAAACTAAAATATTAAAAATTAATATTTCACTTGTCAGTGTATTTAACGCAGAGCACTAGTTAGGGACACTCTCCACATCAAACTAGAATTTGGAAATGGCGGTGTTTGAGGAAGGGGGGAACCCGCCGAGTACCCGGACCCGTGAAAAACCTCTCCGAGGAAGGACGTGAACCAACAACAAACCCAACCCATATATGGCACAAAGCTCGGGAAATTGAACCCGGTACGAGACGAGTGCTCTCACCACTGCACCACCCTGCTCCCTTATAGCTACGTAAAAACAAACAAATAAATCAGAAATGCCCTTTTTTTAACCTCGGTCAGAAGTAGTTACATCAAAAGTTATTAGGTGGTGGTGGTGGCGGGCTTAACATGCAAACTTTAGAACAAATACTTAAAGGGCCCTAGTCAGCCACACCTTTGTTTTTGTTTATATGCGAGTGTTTGGCTATTATATTTTATTCGGCGCATTTCGAAATGATTAAAATCACTGTGAAACTACTAAAGATAATGAAACATACTTTCAGGAACACAACTTCGGTAAAGCAATAAGATTTCGCTTCACCACGCAATTAAAATAATTTCGATGGCATCGAAAATGGCGGAGGCTGACTAGGGTCCTTTAAGGCAGTAAATTCAATATGGTTCACAATCATGCGTTGCGAAGAGTTGAAGTCGGGCCTACGGACTACCGACCAATTGGGGTCAAATGTGGGTCTGATTAGGATCGACTTCAAAACGAAACCTCTGTGGATACCTAACCATTCGGCCACGCTACCTCCTTGTCATTTTTGTAAGGGTTTCATTACGATTTTGAACAGGCAGGCGAGAGGTTGGTGCACCTGGGCAGGATAATTAACTTGGGTGTGTTCTTTTATGGCAAAAGTTGCTTGAGATGTTAAAAGCTGCCAGGCAAAGTCATGTTTACAGAAGTTCAATTTCCCCGGTGCCTGGTCCTTAATGAAACCCCTGCAAACTGTTTTTTTGCCAGGAGGTGACAGGCTTTCTTATTTAGTACCATTACATACCTGAGCAAGGTCTTCATTTTTCCCCCATGTCATCCTTGTTCCATGTCAGGCTTGTCCCATGTGACGTTTTCCCAAACGACCTTCTGAATTGCATCATGGCTTTATCTGCGCATTGTCAGTTGCTTCCGCTGACTAGATGTGTCCTAAAGGTTATTGAACAAAAGGCAGTGTCAGGCATGGCAACGATTTGGGAAAAAGGGCCTAATTTCCTTTCTGACAACCCCCCCCCCCCCCCCCCCATACGTACCACAGTCGTTGCAAAGAGTACAACCGGCCAAGTCCGATCCTTCTTGTCGCTACGATTGCGACAACAGAAATTGTCCGTTGTAAGTCCGTTACGCCACGCATATTTCGCCACAATTGCTGTTGCAAGAAAAAATGCAGCAATGTTGGCTATAGTGATCACTAAGTAACAAGCATTTCCTTCACACTCGTTCCCAGAGGAATACTCCCATTTATTACAATTCAATTCCAGGGATTTGACTGGCTTTGCGGCCAGGGTATATTAGCCATTATATCATGCTCGAGAAATAGCGACCATTAAATTGTCTTCTAGTTGTTCTTGCAAAGCGAAATCAGCAAAATCTAGCAATATTTATGATTTTTTTTAATAACACAATTATTCCACTCGCGCTTGCTAGATTTGAGATGGTTTTAGCCATCTATCATCTCATATCCATATTATTACTAGTAATAGTTTTCACTAGAGCTGCCCCGCTTTTGAAAATCTGTTTAACACCCGTATATGGATTTTACTGAATATAAATACTGTGCATACGAATGTTAAAAAAGAAACGTTTGAATATTTATTGAAGTTAACATCCATGTAACTGGTTAGCATATTTCTCTGTAAATTTGACATTGAAATCTATTACAGTCATACAGTTTTGTTTTGTGAAACAGCAACGTATTGTATGTATAATTATGTGAACGCGTGGTTTGAAAGGCTGCTAAAGATGCAGAAGACGGCGAAACGTGACTTCGTGGTTGCAAGACTTTGACACTCTGCTAGAAGATGGCAAAACGCGAACGCTGCTAAATGATGGCGAAATGCGAACTCGTGGTTGCAAGACCTTGAAACACTGCTAGAAAGAACTCGAAATGCTGCTAGAAGACGACAAAACGCAAACTCTTGCTCGCAAGACCGTCAAACGCTGCTCGAAAGACCTCGTGGTAGCAGAATGACAGCTACCCGACAGCACCTTGCGGCGCGCTCGCTGAAATATTACCACCGTGCGGGCCTAGTTTGATCAAATCGAGATTTTTTCGCATACTAACAAATTTACTTACGTACTTTCTTACATTTTGAAATTCCTTATATGTATACACGCGGGGAATCCTAGGGTGCCTCCTCGAGTTTTGGCCTCTGGGCTTTTGTATTGTTTATGGCTTGTTTATGTTAGCTTTTGCACGTTGTTTTGTCTTGTTTTGTCTTTGAAGCGAAATCAACTTGTTATCCCTTGTTTTGTTATTCTTTAAACTGTCCTTGCTAGCTGAAAATGTTGTTAAAATAATAACGGCCCACCCTCATGGGCCCAAAATTAAATAAGCGCCCAGGGCGGTTAATCGAATAAATACGGTACCTCTTAAGTCATTGTCGCTAATTCTGTTTGTTAGTATATATGGTAGTATATTGTCAGTTGTAATCCATCAAATATTTTCGCTCGCGCGCGATTGGTCTAAACGCCTCACGTGACCGAATATACCTCAGCTAAAACTGGGGAATATCCGATGAGATTCCCCAATTTCAAAACCTTCAAGGCGCGTATTGTTTACGATTAAAATTAATGTCAAGATAGGGGAACGGAGAGAGGAAGGAGAGATGAACCTGCTGATCGATAAAGCAGTATCAGAAAACAACAAACCCTCTAAACGTTTTTGACGGTAAACTGTTTTTAAACGAAATGTTCAAATACTCAAGCTCGTTGCTACACGTTGGGAAAAATATTTGAAGTATAATGACCACAATAGCCTCCATATGGCTTTAAAAATATGCTCAGATATTTGTCCTTGGACATTATCTGCTCCTCGAAGCTCACAGCTTTCCTCGAGTTTCGCTCTCGGAAACCTGTTCGCTTCTCGGAACAGATAATGTCCGCGGCCAAATATCTGAGCATATTTTCGCGCCAAATGGCGGCTATTGTTTATTTAATGTTTCACTCTTTTCTGTTATCCTGGTTGGCTTAGTTATGAGAGGGTAGAAAGAATACGAAACAACTGATGCATTATCAGTAGACGATGATCAGTGGTTCATTTTTTGCATATCAATGTTGAAATCTCCCATAAGGTAGCATAGTTTGTTTTCACTGGTTATTTTTCCTAATAGATTTTCAATTTTGTCTTCAAATTCCTTTAATTCGCCATTCGGTGGACGGTATAATAATAATATATGGCTGTCCTTCGTTGCCGAAGGTGACTGTGCAGTCTTGTGTTTGAGTTGAGGCCTATCTCAAACAGGCTCTCATGTGGCGGTCAGACCCGCTCGGGATCTGTAGTAACGCTGCGTAGTGCCCGGAGCCCCGTTGATAAGAGATTTTGGTAAACCCATTTATTATATCTCTCACTTCGTACACGCGCTCTGATTGGTCAATTTTGCAGGCCGTATTCGTCAGTACGGCCCGCTGTCCGGCCCGCTGAATTTGAAAATTTGGTGCAACATTTTGTCGCCAACATGTCTCGTGAAGAAAAATTTGATACTTACTTGAAAGAGTTGCGAACAAACAGAAAAACAACAGAAACCCGAAGAAAGTATGCCAAACTTTCAAATTGACTTCGTTCAGCTTTTAGAGGAAGGGAAGCGACAAATGGTGAAGGACGAGCAAGTCGAGCAAGACGAACCGGGCTCGAGTCAAGAATTGGACGATTTTATTTCCTCTGAAAAATCTGAAAACACGATGAAGAAGACAAATTACGAATGGAAAAAATTTGAAACATTTTGTGATGAGCAGAGCAACGGAAGCTTTAATGTGAAAAACGTACCTGCTGATGCTCTTGACAAACTGCTTGGAAATTTTTTTTAAAAAAGATGTCCCTAAACAAAATGGTGACGAGTACGAGCCAGACAGCCTTTCAAGATTTCAAAGAAGCATTCAGCGTCGCCTGAAAGAGTTAAAGCTGTATTTCAATATCCTTAAAGACCAGGCCCGTAGCAAGGCTAAAACAACTGAGGGGGCTTAGCAAAATGGTGAAACAAAGCTACCCCCCCCCCCCCCCACCGTCACTCAAAAACAGACTGATTTGGAAGTGTAAGATGCAACGAGAACATAAAAAAAACCCGGTAGATTTAGTAAGTAAAACAATAATTTGCACCTGTATCACACTCTTAGGTACATGTTTTTGCTTTTTCTTTACTCCGTGGACTACTACGTGAAGTTTCCTAATTTCACGTTTGAAGGAGGACGTAGACAAACGAGGACAAATTTTTCTTTTTCTTTTTAAATTTGGAATCGGGCAGTAAGAATCCGACTGCAGGAGAATTTTTTTCTCTGGTCTTGAGGGACATATTTGTGTAGCTGTTTGTGTGACAACGCGGGAACACTAAGTTGTTATAAACTAAGGACATTTGTATTGCTTAAAAGGAGTGGATGTCTTAAAAAACAAGTAGTTTATTTCGATAGCTTTCACGGCTTCAGATTAGTTGATTTCAGTCCATTTTGATTCTTAAGATAGGAGTGCCTCTTAGCGAAGGAAACTGACAGGTAGTAAACAGACTACTAAATGTTGTGAAAAGGCACTTGCAGCATCAGAATTCAACATTAATTTGTTTTAATTATATATTTTTGGGCACATTGCTTTTTAACTTCCAAAAATTCTGGGGGGGCTCAAGTCCCCCCCCCCCCTGCCCCTCCCCCTGCTACGGGCCTGAAGACGAAGAGTTTTGTCGTTCCAGAGAAGTATTGGCCGCCAAAAGAAAAAAATTGTGAAACAAGGGCGAGGAAACAATCCAAACGCTTGCCGTGAATTGACAAGGGGAGAAGAAGAAAAGTTGTTTGAGAGCGGCGCTTTTGGTCGCCATAATCCCGAAGCGCTCCAGCGCACATTATGGTGGTTCTTTTCACTCCACTTTGGATTCAGAGCCAGGGACGAAAGCCGGAAACTTTGCTGGGGCGATTTGGAGCGGCAAATATTGGAAGGTTCATACCAGCGACATTTTAATCCGGAAATACTTGCCACTGGAACAGAGCAGTGCCCAGTCCGATATTTCAAGATTTTCGAAAGCCACCGTCCTGAAGAAGCGAAAACCCCAACTTCCCCTTTCTTTCTGGTCGTAAACCACAACGCTTGGCGTACTAAATCCACCTGGTACAAGGTGTCGCCTCTCGACAAAAACCAAATCGGCCAATTCTTGCCGAAAGCAGCCAAAAAAGCTGGCCTGCAAGCCTGTGGAAGGAAACTTTCCAACCATTCGGTACGTAAAACAAGCATCTCTCGTTTACTTGACGCTGGTATTCCAGAAAATTTCGTTACACAGTTGAGCGGTCACAAGAATCTACAAAGTTTAAGCTCGTACAAGTCAACTCATTAACGACAAATGTCGGATACGCTTCGACAGCAAGTTTCTCTTCCAAGTTCAAGCATTCACGAGCCATTTTTTCCCTTCAACCATAGCAGCAGTTCGTTGCAGTGTTCAGTTTCCAACCAGAGCAGTTTCAGCGTTCAAGTGATGCTGCACTATTCATTTTTCGCGTCGGCAACCATCAGATCAATTTCAAACTGCGTATTTACTGTTCACCCGCGAGATCCAGCCGGCAGCACTAAAGAAAATGTAGCGAAGCGACCAAGGCTGGATGGCAGCAGCTAGAAAAACTTTTCTGTTGTACTTCCTTCACATTTGTTATTGTTCCATTCACATTTTGACATGCGCTGTAGAAAACACCGCCTTTTATTTTTCAAGTAAACAAATATTATGAGTGCTGTCAGTTCCTCACTTTTCCCAGCAGTTTTCGTCGGATAATTCCTTCTTCAAGTGTTTACAAAAGACTATTTCGAAGACCATTTTCTTGTAAGTCTTCATGTTGTTCATGTGAATTAAACTTGCGAAACTGTTGGTTTTTGTACACTTGATTTTTGCAAAGGTTGTATGTTGTGCAAGCAGCCAGTAAGATTAATTCGTGTTTTGGGATTTGACGCATGCCAATCAATCGTGGCAGTTGACCGTTCCGCTTGACTTCAACTAGTTTTCTTTGCCGGGCGCCGGATTAGCCTCAGAGTTATAATAAATATCTTACTAACCTCGTTTTCTCGGTCCGTACTGTAAGTTACGGATCTTCGTTTTTTCCCCTTTGATTTATGGCCCAAGCGCGAAGCGCGCGGGCCATAAATCAAAGGGGAAAAACCTCAGTCCGTAGCTTACAGTACGGACCGAGATCAAAGGCTCCTGTGAGCCAACTCGTGAATGCAGATGACACATAGTAATTGAAATTTAGACGGCAACGGAAACTTCCTTGAAAGCTAAAAGAAATTATATCTGTGCCCGATTATGTAACGAAAAATAACCATTCTTGTACTATAAAAATGATTGTCAAACTGTTCTCTACAGATTTAATAAGATTATTTTGATGCGCCGATTAAAAAAAAAAACACATGTCTTTTTTTTTTTTTTTAGTTCATAGAAGCACGCCATGTGCAGCTACGTCATGCAAATTCGTGTCCCCGGTAGTCCGGGGCTACTGGATTTTGCGATCGGGCTAGTGGATTCTGACCATCACTTGCCCGGCAAGTGAAGTTTTTTTGGGAATTAAAATTACAAAATTACTGTAGGGCAAGCCGATCTCACAAAGGGAAATATGTTCAACAAAGTATCGCATTACATTTCATGCCCGACATAAATGCGTGAAATTTTTCCTTTGGAGTTCGGTCCACGCAATCGTCAAGTAAAAATAATGAAGTATGACAAGCTCTTGCTAAATAAGAATTATTTATCGACCGCGTCCTTTTGCTTTCCCATAAATTACCAGTTGTAAATTTCGAAAATGAAACATTTTTTCCCTTTGAAACCTCTATGAAAGCTGACAAGATCTTAAAGTGTTCATTCGCATAATTTTGTTTACGACGTCAATGATGCGTGACATGGCACGTTCCGCTTTCGTGTGAAAACTGACAAATTAAATTATTTTTTAATTAAATTATTTCTAAATTAAATTTTTTTTAATTCTTAAAAGCAACCGCACTTTGTAGAAAAAAACGAAAAAACCTATAACTTTGCTCAGATTCAACGAAAAATCTCAATTCTTACACTAAAATGATTGCCAAATTATTCTCTACAGAATGAATGAGTGAATTTTGACGCGTCGTGAAAAAAAATTTTTACGTTTTTTTTTCACTAATTGAGTTTACGACCCCGGACTTTCTGAAAAACTAAAAAAAACTTGTAACTTTGCTCAGATTGAACGAAAAATCTCCATTCTTGCACTGAATGATCGTCAAATTATTCTCTACATATTGAATAAGAATTTCCTGATGCGCCGTGAACAATAAATGTTCGCGTGTTTTTTTCCACTAATTGAATTTAAAACTCATTCACTGCGCACGCCCGAAAGTTAACGACAAAACCGACTGATCGACTGATCGACTGATCGACCGACCAAGTCGAGAGTCAGCTATCGCTATAACTCGTTCATTGCGCATGCGCGCATTCACGAGTTAAAAACGAGGTTAGTAAGAGGTATGTATGCGAAAAATTTTGGTTATGACGTCACTGTCCGACCGTCCGGCGTACGTACGTACGCCCCTCTATGTAAGCCAATGTAAAATGCCACAATCAATTTAACCCTGTGCCTTGCAACCGTACCCGCGTTCTTTCGGCGGGAAGTGGGATGAACCAACTTCTTTTAGAAAAACAAACGAGAATTTTGAAGAAAACTAATTCTTGTATTCGTTGAATATGTCGACAAACTACATATGTCGAGAAAGCAGGCGACTAATAAGCAAATTTGAAACCTGAGAGCGACTGAGCTGACGAACAAACAGGCAAAATATCAGTTGAAAACAAACGTGGTGAGTAGGCAACTCGCAAGTCACTTAGAAATTAAGCTTAAATGCATTTTTGCAGGCAACTGTCGGTAATTTTCCATATTTAACAGAAGTTACTTCAAATAAATTATACACAGATACTTAAATCGTTGCCATACGTCAAATTTTCGTGGATAAACTA
>NW_028145475.1:3497500-3632500 GCF_977016875.1 Pavona decussata | reverse complement strand
TGATGATGATAATAATAATAATAATAATAATAATAATAATAATAATTTTAATAATAATAGTAATAAAAATTTTAGGAATAATTTACAGTTATATTATTCAATTTCTATAAAATTAGGAAAAAAGTGGTGCCCCTGAATGGACGAACGTAATCCTTTGTCTACATTTTCCTCGCAGTAGTCAGCCTTTAGACATTTACTGAACATTTAGTATTCAGTACTAATAACAGGTTCAGACAAGGGAGTGTACTTGATGTAAATTTGTGTAACAGAGGTATCACCACTTTTTGTGAAGATACACATAATTGAATACTTACAAAAGTTTTGTACATACCCAGTCTAGTACTGCAAGCTGCATTCTCATTTCATAGGTGTCTTTGCGACTGAAATGGATGCGCTTCTGTGCATAAATAAGCATTACCATGTGCAGTGATTCTATCCAGAAAGTATCTCGGCACTACAGTAAATAGAGGTAACAAGTGCAAAGTTATGCCATTGAATAGAGCATTTGTGATATAAATAAAACATGTACAGTGTAAATCTTTGTTTCTTAGGTGGGAGAAATGTTGCTGCCCACTCATTGACTTTCCATGTACAGTACAAAATAAAGTGGTTGTTTGCAGATCTGTGGAGTAAAGATACTATGCCACACAATAAGTATTAATGTATGAATCAGTATTACCAAGGCATAGTCTTCAGCGAATTTGTAGATGTTCGTTCCCTGTATAGCCTTCCGGTATGCTGCAATAGCCTGTTGGCTAACAAGAGGTTTTTTGCTACATTCATAGCCTTCTTGATGACATAGAGACTCCTGATGGCAATTGGAGTGATCCCCCTGTACCACACAGAGAAAAAGAAGAAAACAACCTTTCGATCATCTGTACAATTTCTACTGTGTAGAGCTAGATATTTCAATTCAGTAGCTTGTACAACCTTGATAATGATGAGGTGCAAAAGGCTCACCTGTGGTGTGAGGGCAATAAAAAATTACAACAGCCACTAACCACTCATATCTACTTTTCCCTGGGAAATTATCTTTTGTCACAAAATTAGGATCACAATTCAAGTGTTCATGTTCCTCTTGAACCCTTTTACCTGGTAATGGTCCACAATGTTTACCATGTACCGCTTCAGCTCATCTGCATCACCATTGCAATTCTTCATTGCATAATAAATATGCGTCTTGGTGCACTTCACTGTCAAAACAATGGAATTTTTTTTAGAAGGTAACAGTACTGTTTTTCACAAAATATGCACTACAAGAGTCACTCAGGATCCAATATATGATAATTAAATACAAAAAAGGCCACATCACATGTAAGGAGGGCCTTTGCAGATCTTATGCCCGATTCAGTTTGTCTCCAAAAATGAAAAATTACCTTTGTCTGACAACTCTGCAAACCAAGACCTCTCTGAGTCCCTAACAAGCCCACTGGCAACCTTTTTGATGGCCTTCTTGACACCCTTCCCACCTTTATTGAGGAAAGGAAAGACAAGAACTACCATTCATTATCACATAGACCAAAGCAGACCATAGTTACTAGTTTGATGCAGACTACTAGTTAATCCATACCAGTAAAATCTAGTAATTTGGTTGGTGACCTACCATGCCAACTGTCATATGAGTTTCTGATCCCTTTGGTTGATAGCCACAGCCTCAATGCTGGCACATAGTCATGTGCAACTTCACCGACACGATGACCTACAGGTGTTGCAAAGATCAGTACATAAGTGGATGCCAAGAAAAACATCATAAAACACCCAAAACATAAATATGTGGAACAAGTTGCATTTGCATAATATTTAAGAATCAAATATTTTATACACAAAAACAGTGTGGGAAATCCTCCTTACTATGAGACAAATACAGTTTCAAAATAATTCGGTCTTTCAACACCTTGGAGTCACACAATATTTGTGGGACAAATCCACTGTGTTCAATGAGGGCAATCCAAAAATATCCTATTTCTAACTATGAATTGCTTATAATTTCTGGGTAGAGTGCACAGCCAAAACTACATTACAGCTTACCAAGAGCTGTTAGAGACTCTACCACTGCTTTAGTCATTGGTACTTCTCATGATGCTGCAGAAGGCATATCTTCCTTATCCCAATTCAGGCAATAAATTACCTTTTTGTTTCTGAAAAAGAAATGTCAGAGAATTATATCAACAATTCCACATGTTGGGTTGCATTCAAGCAGTGATGGTCATAGTTCAAAGTCCCCACCGATAAGATAAAGCAGAAACTGTGGTGTGCTGTGCTGCTCGGGTGGAATCATGTCTAGCATCTGTTATGATGATCTACATTATGAAAAAGGAAAAAAAAAAGCAAGAAATTTAATTTGATGAATCACTAGTTTGCAAACAAAAATAAAACATGTAGAAATTGTCGGCTTCATGCAATGGTAACATACATCTCCTTGGAGAAGATATTGAGCATCCTGCTGTGCTTCCAACCTAGCTTCCTGCAATTTCACTTCATACCAAACTTTCACAGCATTCTTGTATCCTATTCCAGTGTATACTGGAAAGAGGGAAAAAGAACAACTGAAGTATATCATTGTTGTTCTCAAGAGAAACTTTTGCTGCATAAATGCTATGGTGCATGACAAGGAAAAGGCAATGAAAATAAATAAACTCTACTACAAAATTTCAATAAATTCCATGATCACTGATGAGCATTAGGGAAAGTTTGTGTAGTATACCAAGTTCAATATAACAACACAGTTATTATAAGAGCCGAATTATATTCGAGATATTTTAATACTTGTAGTAATGTATCTCTCGTCCACATTTCCGATGTGAGCTGCCTTACAAGCATTGAAATACTGTGTCTCGGTAAGGCCCGAACTGATAAATCCATGTAAAACTCTAAACAAAAATGACAGCAGTGTTAGCTTACAGCAATGTCAACTGCAAAAAATTCAGAATTTTAAAAATATAAAAAATTACTTTATGTACACTTTTACCTCAAATTGGCTGTGTACTTTCCGCCGATGATGCTACTGGAATTCCATCGAAGGGAATGGCCAGCTACACAGCCCACGCTGACGAGCACAACATGTCCATGCTTTACCGTATCGAACGATGACACCTCTAGAGGATAGCTACATAAAGGACATTTGCCGCCATATTTTGCCATTGTTGATATGAGGTTTCGCACAGCGTCGTTGGACGAAATAAAATAGTCTTCATTCTCCGTACTTTGAGTGTGGATATCGAACTTTCCGGTTGTATTTTCACCGCGAGCCAAAATATATGGATCAGTGATATCCGTTTGCGTTTGCGCGTCTACTTTTTTCGAACACGAAGGGAAAGGTTGTGGAGAAGGATGTTGCATCGTTGACGAAAACAAAGATTGACTTGCTGTGGTTACAATCTGACTTCGTTCGAGCTCTTCGAATGAGCTCAGCAATCGTTCCATCATCAAAAGATGATCGCCATTGGTGTAGGTCGCCATTGGTGTACGACTGGTTATACGTAAGGCACTTTTAACCTGCTGAACTTTAGATTTCAATGCCTCCAAACGCTGCTCCATACCCGCTTCAACCTCAAGCTGGTTTTACCAACATGCGAGGCAGCGAGGCGTGCGAGGCACCATGCGAGGCGTGCGAGGCATGCGAGGCAGACGTGCGAGGCATGAACAAAACATGCGAGGCATGAACAACCCCAACATAAACTGCTAACCGTTAAGCTAACCGGGGAGCTATTTAAGCTAACCTGCGTGCTATTTAGGCTAACCGGAGTGCTCTTTAGGCTAACCGGAGTGTTTTTTAGGCTAACCTGAGTGCCTCACACGTCTGCCTCGCATGCCGCGCACGCCTCGCTGCCTCGCACTTTGTAAGGACCCTACCTAATCCGTTGTGCACGAGGAGGCATTAGTTTGGGCTTCTTTAAGAAAGATTCAGCCATGGAAAATCCAAAGCACAAAATAATCGTTGATAATATAAAATAGCGCCTGAGAAGCGATGACGATGCGTGCAAACTAGCTCGATTCAAGGTGGAAGTTGCGACACAAAAGCACAACAGCTTCCGCCATGAATCGAACAGTCATTCCCAAAAATGAATAATTTACATCATGCCCTTCTTTTGAGCATGTCAAATATTGGTTAAACGATGACATAGACATATTGAAGGCTCAACAAAGCAACAAATCGTATGCGAGGAGTCTGTGAACGGGTACGTATGTTCAGCGATTGACAGAGACGGTTACAGGCGGGAAATTCAAATTTCTTCGCTAAATTTTTCAATTAGCGTTAGCAGCAACAGGATTTTAGTACGTTTCTAGTTTAAATTCACAATTTGGGTTGTTTTACACCTGCATTAAGTTCTTTATGTATCGGTTTTTATTTGTTCCATTGCAGTATGAGTTTACCGCATCTTCCTCGCCGAGTCCGCCATCTTTGATTAGGACTACGAAACAAAGATTGCGTGACAAAGAGGGGGAGGAGCTATGCCTTTTATAGCGCGGGTCCTTGTTTAAACAATTTTCATATCCCCCCTTTTTTTGCCCCCCCCCCCCCCCCCCCCCTGTAGGATACATAATGAATGCAGCCTAAGCAGACTTGCATGTATTTAAATGCTATTAAATAGGAATTGTGGAGCTCCCCTTTTAGGCTTCCCTGAATATATATTACGTTATAAGACACCTATCACTACTATTTCGTTCTTATTGGTTGTCAGTCGAGGAATAAAGATTCTAAAACAGCTTCATGAAAAACTGATAGATCCTCTCTTTATTTAAATTGTATTCATTCCGCGATGTATATGCCTATATCAGCATCTGGTTTGCTTTTGCGATTTAATGTTAGCAATTTATAACCAGAAATGCCGTATAAATTCGCACAGTTATCAGTCAACCAGGTTTCTGTCAATCCAATTACAGAAAAGTTGAGTTTTAGTGATTTTAAACAGTCTAATTTCTCATCAAATTTATTCCTGATACTTCTAACATTCATGTGTATCAAGGAAAGTTCTTCTCTGATGCATTCGTTCTTTGAAGTTGTCCCCTGCACAGTATTGGTATTTATCACCGGAAATTTAATTAGATAATTACTATCAGGGTCACTGTCGTGATGTGTTGGAATACAATAGTCATTATTTAACTAGAATTAGTCTGAAATGTCAGCCGTCTCCTCTCCCTAACCCACAGGGGGCGCGGGAGAGAGAGACGTCTGAATTCCGAGCGTTATAATGTCGTCCGTTGACGTCACACAGTAATTTATGCAATTTTGCATAAATAAAAACCTTTTAAACAAAATGGCGGCCACGAGTCATGGAAGCGCGCGGCGGGCATTGCAGCATGCATAATGTAAGAGGTTGTGTGCGTTTTTTAAGCCGTAAAATTTGAAGGCAAAGCATCAAGAATGCATGTACGGGATCGCACTTCATTTTTCACCGAAGATGAATTGAAAAATGTTCCGATAATTGTTATATAGTAAATAAAGTGTTGACAGCCCAGACACGTCTCCTATTAAAGCTCGTGGTATAGTGGCATGAAATGTGACTTTTCGTTATGGTTTGGCTTTTTTGACTGTTTTTTTTTTTTTTATATGAAATAAGAGTAGGTCCTTCAGAATATTACTCGAAGCAATTGTTGGTTTTGAATAAAAGTCATTTGGTCCTCAAGATGTTTTTGAGGTTAGGCAACGCCGGGTGGTAAGGTGTGACAAAAGAAAGAATTTTGTTTCGCACTTTATTGTTTTGTTGTAAAGCCGACTTCCGTTCAGTGAAAATCAGAGGTTATTTTTTCAATAAGATTGTGGGGTAGCCCCTAGCCCAAAAGTGCGTTTTGAAGTGGATGATGTTGTAATAGAATGATTTTGCAGAGGAGTTGTTTCGAAGAAGTCTCAGGGCTTCATTTTTTATGAGTCCTTTTCTGACCCCGGTGGGTGGCAGGAAGAAAAATGTGTACTGGAAAGTCTCTGTAGGTTTAAAGTGCGTGCGAATGTCAAGGATTCCCGCTTGATTGTAGAATCGCTGAGACTTCTGAGAACCAAATACTCAGTGAAATCATTCTATTGCAATACCACCAACTTCAAAACGCGCCTTCAGGCAAGAGGCTATCAACACAATTGGAATAACACAACACAATTGAAAAATAACCTCTGAGATTAAATTCACTGGACGGAAGTCGGCTTTATAACAAAACGAGAAAGTGCAAAATAAAATTCTTCTCTTCTTCACAACTTACCACCCAGCGCTGTCTAATTAACCTCAAAAACACCTTGAAACCAACCATTGGCTCGAGAAATATTGAAAGAGCCTCCCACTTATCTCATACCAAAAAGGAAAGTCTTTAAGAGAGATACTCGTGGGAGCAAAACTACGTTAAACGAGAAGTCACTTTTCACACCATGAACTTACGAGTTGCGTCTGGCCTGTCAACACTTCATATTCGCCACCGAAATGAAATATCTGTTTTCGCAAGTTCGACCAATAAGAAACGGTTATCTATTTCAATTAGGTAAGAACCAATCAAAAACTACCTACCATATTCGCAAAAGTACGTGACGTCACCGGACGGCATTATAACGCTCGGAATTCAGACGTCTCTCTCTCCCGCGCCCCCTGTGAGTTAGGGGGAGGAGACGGCTGACATTTCAGACTAAACTAGAATGGGTTGTTATTAAAATTATTGAACTTATTCTTGACCAAATCTTCAAGGTTGAAAGATGTATTTGCTTCGTTATAAATTTCATTTTTACTCAATTGGCTAAATGGTAAAGAAAGACGTTCCATGCAATATCAATGATCATTTTGGTTTTCGCTAACAAGGGTTTCGTTATTTGACCTCAGTTGTGTGTTCAGCGCAACTGACATGATATTCTTTACTGCATACCGTTCGCGTATGTAGCACTTTATGACCTGATGTTTATGCCTTTCTTTTCTATTTTGTTGTTGGCATATTTCGCAAATCACTGTTGGTTACATTTTTTGTTATGTTTGGATAAGAAGAATGCAATATTGTTAATTCTCTGCTGAATTGGGTTTAATCTCTTCATTGCTGGTAATCATTGAGCTTTTCTACCTTGATTTTCCCATCGAATGCCTATCCATTTCCTATTTTCTTAGCCTTTGTTAGATCATTAAGGAGTTTGACCTTTTCTGCGTTGATGCTGGTGAGATCTTCGGCGATCCAATAATCGGTGTCTTTCAATTTTCTTTTCAGGATTTTATAATCTTATCCTTTGATTTCTGTGATAGAAATTTGATCGGTATAGGTCCCGGGGAGGGGGGGGGGGGTTACTTGGGTTCAGTTTTGCAGGGTATGTGCCGCTGGCCTCTCAGAGCCCCTGCCCCATTATAGTCTATTTTGTGGCCAGTTATAGACCCCATCTTAGTCACTTTTGGGAAAATGTAATTTTCGCGATCCCAACTAAGTCACTTTCTATTTATGCATCTACTTTATCAATCCTTAAATAGGTCATCCTAAACTGAATGGACTTTGTTCTGGACCGGTGGTTTTGTGCTATTGTGTACTATTGTGTAACTGGTTAATATTGAAGTTGTGGTTTCAAGAACGGAATGTAATGCGAGGTGATTGTTACCAGTTTAATAAACAACTTTCTGAACTTTTAAACATAGACCATTTTGCATCCTTACTTAATAGAATTTTATTACCCCAAAAATCCGAAAATGTGCGACCCCATTCTAGTAACTCTATTGAAAATGCAACCCCATTCTAGTCAATTCAGTCGTGAAAATGCAATCCCATCCAGCGGCACATCCCCATTTGCCTCTTATAAGGAAGTACCCCACCCCCGCCCGCCCCCCCCCCCCCCCCGTATAAGTCTTTGTGCATGCCCTCTTGTCTGTATTTTCCCGCTCTGTGGGCAATCTCGACTTCGTTTTCTTTTAATTCTAAGTGGAGCATTTCTTTGAAGATCTTTATTGCAAGGTTCCCTGGCTATCTTCTTCATCTTCGCTTTCTTATATCCCGAATAGCCTCACACTGTTCTTACGTGTGTACTGTCCCAGTTATCGTATTCCTGCTGTGCCTTGTCTAGTCTTGCAAACTTCTTCCTAAAATTTTCTTCGAGGATTTCAAATGAGGTATTTAATTCCTCCTCTATCTACTTTTATCTATCTCTTTTTCTGCTTCCTCTTTTACTTTCTGTAAGCTTCGTCTGAACGGCTGAAAACTGCTTTTCCAGAGCTTCTACCGCTTTCACCTGGATGGCGTTGTATTTAGTTTCAATGTCGGACTTCATTTCTTTTTTCAGGTTGTAGACATCATTAAGCGATACCTCCTCTTCATCTAGTTCGCTTGCCTTGTTTTTCTATGATTTAGGCTTACTGTTTGGGGACTCAACAGCTGGGCTGTTGCAATTCATGCGTTTAATCGCAGGTATAATGCGCTGGCCGCGTGGGCGTGTGTTTACAGCAGCCATGTTGAATCTTGTAATCAGATAATCAGCTTTTTTAAAATGCTTTCATCAACCGAAACATCTAGCGTAAACGCTTTAAAAGGCGTCTTGAAGGGCTTCTGGCCGCAACAATAAGGATAATTATCTACCTATCAAATAGCCTGTTCCAGGCTCCTAGAGAGACGCGCGAAGGAAAGGGCGAGGGGACGAAAACGACGGAGGGGACTCCCCCAGTCCCCCTCGTTTTCGTCCCCTCGCCCTTTCCTTCGCGCGTCTCTCTAGAAGCCCTGGAACAGGCTACCTATCAAAAAAAATTAAAATCATCGTCTGATGAAGAATATTTGCTGACTGCATCTCAGGTGACGTGACTCAGTGGGTGACTAGATTATGATGACACGTGAAATACTAAATTTTTGACTTACCTCTTGCTTGACTGTTTACTGACTAACTCGGTATTTTTTAAAACTGTTTATAGGCTAGGGGAATTCCCCATTAATACCCTCATGCAAGTCAATCACGTGAGACCCATACGAGAGCTTCCGTGACATCCGGCATGTTTCAAGTAGAGATTGGTACGTAGGCACTTATAACAAATCGATTCCTTGGCACGGACAAAAACGCTTACAATCTCTGCTTTATTATATATTATCCATTAATCTGCCAACTTCGATTCAGTTTCCAGTGATTTGTTTGAAGAATTATCAGCGTGACTGAGAATAGGAAGCAAATCTTATCAACCGTGAGGTAGGACTAAAGTTTATTTTCGGGTTTTGAGGGCTCAGCGATCAACAACAACCGCAATTTTAATATTGGGTTTGGTTTGGCTCGTTTCAGGGCGTCGGGTAACAGTACAGCCTCTCTTGTAATCTTTGCATAAGGATGGGATTTGGACCGCGTAATCATAATCTTCCATGTCTTGCAGTTTTGTATTGCGTGCCTGGCCATTTGTTTTTGTGGCAAGATGTTGTGTTTGTTATCTTTTGATCCTTTCTTTAGCATTGCAGCTCAATGTCAAACTCATTGCGACATTTGCCCTATGGAGTATAGAGTGACGCCGACGCCGGTGAAATCACGCTATTTCTTGAGAAAACACTATATTCTAAAAACACACTATTTTGGGGGGCAGGATATTGCCTTTCTTTCCCAAAGTAGAATTCCTTTCCTAAATGTACCACCAGAAATATGTTGAGCAATATCTGATCTTCTTCTGATAACAAAATGGAGAGATTTTGTCGCGATCTACTCATGGCATTTTATTTATATTTTGTTGCGTCGGTTTGATGTAAATATTCAAAAGGACGTAACCGGTCGACAAACCACTAGACCGAGGAAAACTGGGCTTCTTCAACAGCACATGCTTGGAAAAATAAATGTCCTACAAAATTCAAATACTGTATTTATTCGAGTAACCGCCAAACTTCGTATAAGCGCCCACCCTGGAATAAGCGCCCACTGCTTTCCTTCCCAACTATAAACATTTCTGTATTAGCCAAGCCGAGCGTGAAGTAAGAGGAGCGTCATCACCTTGTGCTCCAAAATTGGTTTTAGATATGTTAGTCAATGAACTTTAATATTTTTTATGGCTTGTTTATGTGAGTTTTTGCACTTTGTTTTGTCTTGTTAAAGCCCAATAAACTTGTCATCCCTCGTTTTGTTATTCTCTAAAAATGTCCTCCTGGCTGAAAATGTTGGGAAAATAATAAACGCTCTTCGAATATTAGCGCCTAGGGCGGTTAATCGAATAAATACGGTACCCTGAATTTCCCGTATAGAGTGTGTGCACGACAGCCATGTTTGAGGACCGAGACAATACAATGATTTTCCTTTTCTACTGTTTTAGTCCTCCAACATGGCCGCCGTGCACACACCCTATTGATATATAATTCGTCGTGGTTTGCGTCGATTACGATGTTGCAAAATGAGTACAAAAGTCTTTAATCTTGTTGTCTTCAGGTTCTCGTCGCTTGAATCCCAAAGGAACCACAGTACACTCTTTTATATAAGAACCTTTTTCATAAGAACGTTGAGGCTGAGATTAACTAAAATATAAAAAATTAACCAACAACGTTACCCAGGCTGAGAGTCAGTTAAGAACATTTTAATTTTGACCAATATAAATATTAAACAGTAAAAAAAAAAAAACCGGATAAAATAATACATGTAAAACTTCAGTCTGTAGGTGCCCTGATCACGTCCGCATAGACTTATTGAAATACCATAACAGGTAACTTAAGAATATCTTTTAAAAGAACTTTTCAGACTCAAATTGCCAAAAAAAAATTAAGAACGTTCAACATTCTAGAGAAAAAAAATAACGATTCAATGCGAAATTCAGCCAGCAGAATTGACGTTCGTAGAGTTATGAGATCAACAAGTATTAAGAGGGAATGTCTACTAACACCAAGCGAGGGGTGGCACATGATAAAAAATGAAAGTCCTTCACAAATTGACTAAGGATACCCTATGGTAGTTTTAGTAACGTGGTGGTTTTGATTTCTCGGAATTCTTTTTTAAACCCAGAAAAATTGAATAAGGGACCGATCGTTTATTGCGTCCTAGGGGGGGGGGGGGGGGGGGGTCGGTGGTTTTTGAGTGGGGGTAATTTTTTTAAACGAGCTCTTTTTTTTGGGGGGGGGGGGGATTTTTTACCTTGAACGAAAAGTGAGGGGGGTAAAATTTTAAGACATACAAATGGTACCAACTTAATGTATTTAGCAATCATTCTTCTCATCAATCATAGAGTTGGTAAAATCGACTAGATACTTCTCCATATCGCTATTCTTCAGAGCGACAAAGATCTTGCATGTAATAGGTTGAGTAATGACATAGACAGGCAAACGGTGTATTTCATCAAGCAGTTTATCTCTGAAGGCTTGTTTATCTGGCCAAAAAAATTGACTAAAAGACGAATAGAGATGGTAGGCTTCTTCAAAATCTATATATCCACATCCATACATCGAATGCTCCTGTACTGCTCTCAAACCCCGAGCTGCTTTGACCTTCTGTGTACCTTCTTTTGACGACTGAAGAATAGACTCCAGCAATAACAAAACATCTTTATTGTCAAGACATTGAAGAGATATTCTAAGGTACGTCCCCTTACTTGAATTTCGCCTAACTTCTGATTGTTTCTCTCGCCGGTTCAGATTCAGAGAGCTAGCGATTTCCCGCATGTAACCAACCAAGCGTTGTGCCCTGGAACTTCTCAACAATTCAACCACCAGGCCAACCATAAGGGGGGGGGGGGGGTAAAATTTTCAAACTGTCATTGCAGTGGGGGGTAAAACATTTGTTTGAAAGATTTTTTTTCGGGGGGGGGGGGGTACAATTTTCATACACTCGATTTTTTGGAAAACCACCGCTTTCCTTCCCCCCCCCCCCCCCCCCCCCTAGGACGTAATAAACGGTCGGTCCCTAAAATCTGTTCGGGCCCAAGTGTCTATAAAAGCACCCAAAATAGACTTGTCCCATACCTTCTCTCAACTTCGCTCTGTTTAATTCGCATCGATAAAAAGAAGAGTTTGCCTTTTGGTCGAGGGTCGAGGGTCGAGGGTAACTAGTCGAGGGTCGAAGGTAAATGGTCGAGGGTCGAAAAATTATTCAAAATTATTTTCAAATTATTTCTGAACTTTGTCAACTCAAAAGTTCACAGGCTCGTGTTTACTCGAGTTTCCGGTGCCTGTTTTTGCCGAATTTGAGTTTTTCAAAAACTTTTACATTCCCACGGACTGCCGGCGTGCTGAGCATTAGAATCTGGCGGCCCTTTCTATTTTTACGGTTAAATTATTTTTTTTCCGGACCGCGGATTCGAATTATAGCAGAAGATAACGCGAACGCTGAAGATGCTGTTACGTATCGTTGTAACACTCAAGGTTTTAAAAAAAAAAAACACTGGGTTTCTGCTCTGAATAAACAATATTGTTTTAAAAAAAAATAACCCAGTGGTCTTTTTTTTTTTGTCTAACGATTCACTTGCTTATGAAAAGATTAGGGCCTATCCGCACTAGCAGACAAATTCGCATTTGTCTTCGTACAATCTGAACAAAAACTTTTGTCGTGACAATTTTTTGTCCGAAAGTTTTTATCCGCACTGAACACTATTTGTAGTCTACAATCTGTCAGATATGTCAACAACTGTGGCGGTGATGTATATTATATTTCGTTCTAATTTATTCTGTTCCGCGCCAAAACAATAATGGAACACGTTCAAATCCTGATCGTTATTGCTTGTATTTTGCTTTTAAATCAAGCTCAAATTGAGACAGAAATAGTGCTTATGTTGTGCTTAGTATTGAGACGTCTAATTCTTCGATATCAAGTGACCTTGCTTGCACGTGAACACTGTAGACAACAGAGCCGTCGAGGACTCTATCGATGACCGATTTTCTAATATGACCGCCACTTTGGTTTCGATTCCACTGTTTAGCATCCTTGACTTATCTAGCAGGTATTTTATCTTAACTTTTTGGGTTTTTCGTACCAAAGTTCAGCTCCAACTCTTCAGCTCGCGTTATCTTCTGTTATAATTCGAATTCAGACTAGACATGGTATGGTATGGATAATATACCTGCCAACTTTTTCTGAGTCAAACGCGTGAGATTTTTGCCTCGTCATGAGCGGTATTTCCGAAAACGTCCGAGCCACTTGCGAAGATTTTCGACGATTTTACGAAGACTTCCGAACGTTGCCGAGAATGTCCGGAGATATTTGACGACCTTTGAACACTTACGATTCGAACGGATTGTAGACATTTGAAAGCTTTTGCGATTGTTAAAAAGGGCAAAGAAATAATACATAACAAATCTGAAATGAAATGAAGTGTTTTTAGAACAACTCGTCCGGATTTGTGAGTCAGGCGTGAGAAATTGTCCTTGATGCGTGAGATCGCTGTCTTTAGTCCGCAGGCGTGAGACTCACGCATAATGCGTGAGACTTGGCAGGTATAGGATATTCAAGTCAAGTGCGTTACGAAGGGCTCAGTTCTAGTTCAGAAGTCCCATTTGACAGCAAACCGGAAGTAAAGCAGACCCTGTATGCGACACTTGCAGGATCAGACCTTCGTGACATAAATACTGAAGTGTGATCAGTCGACCTCATTGCCTGATGAAGACTAGCAGTAAGCAGTCGAAACGTCGCGATCTACATGACTTGAGAGACTACATCGTGAAACAAACCATTATTTAATTTATTACAATGTATTGCTGTGACAAATGATCGATGCGTGCTGAAGTAGCTAGCAACCTTAACAGCAGGTTTCTTCTTGCACCTTGCCTCGAAGAAAGCACTGGTGGATGATGAAACAAAAGACGATAACGCGCCGCTGTTCGGGAAAATGAGCACGCGCTCACCCCACCCCTATTTTTCATTTACCATTAGGAAATTTGTATTTCCTTTGGCATTGACCTCTCAGCTGTAACAATTCGATGGAAAAAGCCATACATCGACAAACTGCATTCTCTTTGTCAAAGATGCGCACGTCAGCAGTGAGGAGTGATTTTTTATTGGCTGATAACATTGTTTTGTGCCATCAAGAGAACAGTCAGGGATGAGACCGTAGCGACTTCTGCACGAAGGTGAAAACCAAGGCGTTAATACTCAGTGGTTATAACAAGAAAAGTGTTCCCCAATGTTTCACCTCAGTAAAATGCAGAGTATCATACTTTAGCAGGGCTGGCTTTGTGGCTCAGCCCTTTTGGTGTGTATAGATGATAAAAACATTCGGCTATAAATCATCGGTCCTGTCCACACTTTGGTAAAGATTTCGTTGTTTTTAATTTGTTTTTCGTTTTCAGCATGTCAGGACACACGTTTCCCGTGTGTTTTTCACCCAACATAGTCAAACCTAACGTCACGTGAATTAAAAAAGCGTGACATTTTATTGCGTGACTTACGCCATAAAAAGAGTCGAATGGAGTGTTTTCACATGACGTCACGGCGGCCATGTTGGTGTCCCGAAACAAAGAAATGGCGGCCATGTTAGTGTCCAAAACTAAACCTCTGGGAATTGGACATTATTTTTATGCAAACACTTTCTTTTGTTTCAGTAAACCAATATGGCCGGTAGTCACGTGAATAAAAACACTCTATTTATCCACGAGCGCTTTCGCTTCAAGTAAACCCTGCGAACGCATCTTGAAACGACAGCTCGAAACAAAAAAAATCGTTTCGAAATTCAAAGGAAATCAAACTCATCTCTATTTTAAACGATCTTCAAGTCGAAAAGAAGTGGTCCGATGGTAAGTCATTTGAGTTTATTGTCGCTCCATCGCAATAAGCGATGATAATTTATTCTGTTGACTTCACACATCAAGATGGCTATATGATAATGAAAGGATACAAACAGAACCAAATATCTTATATAGACAATGCCTTATTGCAGTTAGCGAAACACGACCTTTCACTGGTGGTTTAAAGCCGAATGCCGAGGTAAACTACATGAAATTTCAATAGTTTCTCCTAGTTTGGTTGCAGTCATGTGCAGTTTGTTTACACGTTGATATTGCGATTTCTGTGATTTTGAGACCGCTAATGCTCGGCGCTGGTAAAAAGCCCGAAGCTATTTTTTAAACCTGGTTTTAGAGCGATACTTCATCAATCTATAATTCTAAATTTGAAGGGTTTTACTGGGTGTTTTTGGACTCAGATACTTAATAAACACTTCAAAAGCAAATTTTCAAGAAGAAAACTGTTTAGAAGGTGTGAACCATGTTTATCTCGGGTGTTTTTCAAACCACGAGGGGCCGTCACTGTTTTTTCTATTTTTTCCGGTTTAAAAAATATATTTCAGGAAAAAAATCCCACCACGTTTTTAAAACTAGCATGGAGTATCTCTGGACGGAATATGCAGAATTTTTAATTTTTTCATCATGTGCCACTTTGTTATGATTTCGCTCGATCTTAGTAGACATTCCCTCTTAAAGTGCCTATGAAGTAAAAATTTTTTTTGCGTTTTTTTAAAGTTTACCATGTCTTAGTTACGAAATTATAAAAGAAATGCGGTAGAAAAAACAATAAGGTGCTTTTTTAGTCGTACAAAGTAGCCCAAAATGACAAAAATAGTGTCCCTGGGACTGGGAACTAGTTTAGTGTTTGATGACGTAGCAAATGCCTCAGAGATTTGTTTACAACACATCTCGCCTTGTTAATACACGGAATCGCCTGATACTTTTATCGCGAAAATTTCGTGTTCAAGGTTTCTCCCCCAAAAAATGTCGGACAATAACGAAGTAATGTCCTTTACCGAAACTTTTCCAACGGATATCTGAAAGAGTCAAGCGATTCAGGCAAAATGTAAGTTGCTGCAATCGTTCTGATGTGGATCATACTGGCGTCGAACAGCTCAAGAATATAAGACGAGGACGAAGATCAAGATGGCCTTACCGCTACCGTTCTGCGCGCTCGATTCGAAGGCGACGTTTCGATGAATGATTTTTTAGTACTTGGATATATTTTGCCAAAATGAAAAGGCGAAGAATTACGTAGTTCTGTTTGCTAGAAATTGTCTCTTCAAACTCGATTTTGTTCGATTTGAGAATGCGAGAGAGCACAGATGCTATAAATGGAAATTGCACAGGCCGGTCAAAAACTCACTTTTGATGGAAGTAATAGTTTTTAAACTTCAGATCGAGCGCATCAGTTAACTCACAAACATGATGAATTTTCTGCGATGACCAACACGCTTACGCAAGATCTTGACAGACCCGGCTAAGCGACTCCCGCTGTGTGTCTGTTGTGTTGACAAAAGCCTTTGTAGTTTTGCTCTCTTGTATAAAAGATTCTTCCCTTTTGATCAAAATGTGGTGTGACCGCTCGTGATCGTGAGGGGAAATACTCAAATATACTGACTGAAGGTTTTCTTACTGTTCGTTAGGATTAGTTTTCGATATGCATGACAATGCGTATGCTACAATTCCCGGGTACAATTGTAGCTCTGTGGCATTTGTTTAGGTTTATCGGCTCGAATAAAGCAAGATTTCTGGGAGCGCTAAATAAATTTATGTCATCTGCCAAGACTGAGGATCCGTGGATTTCTCAACCAGTGATTGCATGCTCATGTTATGTTAACTGCAGTAAGATGGCAGGATGTTTGTTTATCACAGATATGAGAGTCTGAGTGTAATATATCCACAGCTGATCATCGTTGTCTTTCGCTTTCGAGAGCTATGGCTTGAATCTTTCCTGTGAATTCGGGCAAACCGAATTTACTTCTGCCGTAAAGTTTCGTCTCTCGGGAAGTAATGTGTGCATATTCTCGGCATGCCAGTTTTTTTCGCGCAGTTTGTCATATTGGAGTTATCAGCCGCATAATAAGTCGCCGAGATCGAAAAAACTCCCTTCGCCGCCATGTCACTCGTGTGTTCCAAAGTATTTTCTACGTCACAACCTTGTAATACGATCGTTTTGGCCGCGCGCTGATGGAGACACTTTCCGGCGCTAAATTCGAACCTTTCAGGGATCATAATTGCGGATTGAGAAGGTTTTGTTCAGTAAAACCCACATATTCAGACCGAGAAATTCATAAACTAACAAACAGTGACAAAAAATTTTTTACTTCATAGGCACTTTAAGTAAAACTATAAATATTAATTACAATATATTTTAATTTTATTGGTTAATTTTATTGCCCAATATTTCGGTTAGACAAAACTAACTTTCTTTAGGGGCTGCAAAAAGCTCAGTAAAAATTGGAAATAAACGGTTACAATATTTAAAATGAACGGTTACAATATTTAAAATTGATGAGTTGATGAGTTCTAGGGGAATGAGTTCTATGTTGTTGATTGAATGGCCAGGAAGAGTAAAATGATCTGAAACGGCGCTAGGTTGATCAATGTGACGTAAAGGAGAAGGTCACTCTAAAAATTATGTATTTTTTAATTCATCAATAAAAAGTTAACACTGAGTTGAGTTACTCACCGTCTTTTAAGCTTCTGAAGACCATCCGATCCATGCGAAATCCCCCTACAAAATCCAAATTGAACGCCGCCATTTTGAATGACTCTTGGTAGCAAACTGACGGCGGGAATCTCAAGCGCACCATTGAAAATTGCCTATTTGCCTGAAAAAGGTGGTTTTTTTTATGTAAAAGCGACTTTATCCCAGTCAATTTACGTAGCATATCTAGGTTACGTCAAGGAGAACGATAAACATTTTCCTTGACGGTACCCAAAATGGATGGCCTTCGTTTTCGATGATAGATGAAATGCACAAATCAAAGAAATAAATTAAAACGATGTTTAATTTTTGAACCCACCTACAAATAATAAACTACGACGTTTCGAGTACAAATCGTACTTCCATCTTGTTTTCCGACACTAGCTCTTCTCGACAACAAAGGCATTCTCTTGCGATTGGCATCACTTCACAACGCTCACAGATACACCAAAATGTACCTTGAACTCTCTCGTTGTTTTCATTACCTTCCACTTCTTCATCTTCGGGTTAGACGGACGCGCTCTGGTTCGAAACGATATGGTTAAAGCGAAGCCGATATGGTTAAAGCGAAGCCATTTCCACTTGTTTACGTTTCGGTTTGGACGAAATGACGTCATTGCAAGGCGGCTAGACTACCAAGTACTAATCAAAATGGCGGCGGTCAATTTGGATTTTGGAGAGGAATTTTGTATGAATCGGAAGCATTTCAGCACAGGTACCGCAAGCTCTATGAGATTTTAAAACAATCTGTTTGAAATGCAACTCCACAAGATCTCTAGACGTACCAATAATGTGCTGCGTGTGATGTGTTTTTTCTCTCTTTCTTTTACACTGATATATTTTATTTCTGGGCCCGCAGTTATTGGCTACTTAGCTGTTGCGATGTCCCTGCCAACGTCTACATATTGATTGTACTTTTTTTTTTGGTATCATAAAGGCAAAGCTAACAAAATAAAATAGTTTTAGACCATTACCTTTGGTAAGTACTGTAATTTGAGCGTCACGGCGACCATTGCGAAATGATAAGAACTCCATTGTCTGTTATTCTTTCTCCTACGTTTATTTCAGAATCCTGTTTACCACTCAACTAAGAAAAACCAAATAAACCAACACGACCACACATTAAAATAAAAGGTATCCAATAAAAATCTTGGAAAGAACGACAGTTTAAAGACAACACACTAAGGACTGGAATTTTCACGGTGGTCCAAGCCAAGGTCAGCGAGAATGGCCAAGCATGTCTACTTCGAGAGCTATTGTTAAAATACCAAAATAATCAATCAACTAGATGACAACACTTATAAACTACTAAACATTTGTGTAGGATAACGTACACCTTGAATCATAAGAAGTTCTTAAGTCACAAAACTAAAATAAGTCAACTCTCAAACTTACTTAACTACAAAATTCCACTTCATAACACTATACTACTTTTCCAGTCAGTTTTCAGGCGATGGGTCGAACGTGTCATGAGAAGTCAGCCCCAGATGGTGGCTTTGGTTGGTGTGTCTGTGCTGCGGCATGTACTGCTCAGTTCATTCTGGCTGGAATACAGAATAGTTTTGGTATCCTCTTCATTTACATTATGGAGGAGTTTGGCGGAGGTAAAGCAAAGGCAGGTAATGGATGTAAATTTAATCCCTTGTAATTGCAAAAACCCTGAAATCCACCTCTCAGACCTCTCGAGTGGCTACTTCGGGAACTTTTCTTTTCAAATTTTGTACAGCATGTAGCCATTTTAGACGAGGATCGCCCTTTACACGGTACGACTTTGTCACATGCGACAAGCCTTACGACCGAGGCCTACGACACGAATTGATTGGTGTAAATCAAACCGACAACTCGCTTACGACTGTCGTGTACGTCACAAAATTTGTCGTAGGATTTTAAAACATGTTTTAATCCTACGACATTTTCACGACAGTCGTAAATGAGTTGTAGGTTTGATTTACACCAAACAATTCGTGTCGTAGGCCTCGGTCGTATGCTTATGGCATGCGACAGAGTCGTACCATGTAAATCGTCCTTAAACCGCCCTTACTATGCGATATGCGCGCACTATCATCATCATCTTTTCCAGGGACCCGACTCATGCAGCTTTCATCTAAATTATTTCTGACAGCAGGCTTTTGTACTCAGATAGTACATGGGACACATCCTGCGAGGTTTCGAGTTGAGATCCCTCTGGTGGTGATAAAAAAAAAAGCGCCCTTATTGGGGACGAGGTTGAATATCCCTATTCGTATCTTTTGTTATTATAAGTTGAAACAAAATGAGTGAAGTTTGATTGTAACGAGTTTGCTCTGGTTTATATTCAGCTTGGGTTGGTTCCATCCACCTGTTCACTCTATATGTTCTAGCTCCGTTTGTCACAATGGCTTCTGACCTGTGGGGATGCCGTATCACCGCCTTTGTTGGAGGAATACTGTGTGTAGTGGGTCTTGGAGTGTCCTCGTTTGTCGCTCACCTCTATGTCCTGTTCATAACATATGGAGTAGTGTTCGGAGTTGGTGCATCTCTCGTCTTTATAACAACGTTCAGAGCCATCTCGCAATGGTTTGACAGGTCAGATAATGTAAATGAATTTGTTTAATTTTAAAAAGTGCTCTCCTTAAGGTGACTCGACCCAGTTATTTTTTGGTGGTACCACCCTACTTTGAAGCTCTCTTGTATCCCCACCTTTACTTTTATCGTAAGTCTAACACAGAGAATGTATAACATATAGATCATTGTACAATATAGCAAAAAAATTTTGGCGATCGGAGTAAATGTCACGTGGTTCTAATGCCACGCCCCTTTGAGGTCTGAGTCGAAATTCTGCTGTTGCCGGCTTTTTTTCGTGAGAATCTCTCGGCTACACATAGTGCGCATTAGTGCCTTGCGCTGAACAAATTTTCAACAAAATCGCAAAGACCCAATCCGGGAAATTTAGCGCTTTCCAAATTTAGGTCATAATTTATGTAAAAATGATAAGTAAACTTTAAACGATTATATCTAATAAACTATGAGATTTATTCCTTTATTTTGGGGATCTTTATAACAGGTGGACACTTCCACGTCAGCAGAAAGCTTTAGGGCCTTGTAAATGCGCGCGATTTCGAGCAATGCAAACATATAGAAATTATAGTTTTAGCTATTTGTTGACGCTTGTCAACGTTTCAGAGTCCTCCTCACAAAAAAGCATTTTCTTAAAAATTCGTAGTTTTTTTTCCTTCAAATTTTTTCAGGGCTACAATTGATTAACTAACTACCCGGATTCCGAATTTCATGGTCATTGAAAAACTGTGACATTATCTTCTATAAGCCCAAACTTGAGTAAACATTGAAGATTTTTAGCGTTTTCGCTGAGATTGTGCTTTGGGAGTTTTCTATTGTTTCGAGTCTGTCACGATACAGCATTCTTGTTCAGCACGCGTGCAATGACCACGCTTGCCTGACTTCCGAATGCACTCATTGGACATTGAACGCGTGCTTAACAAGAATGCTGTATCATGACAGACTCGAAACAATAGAAAACTCCCAAAGCACAAACTCAGCCAAAACGCTAAAAATCTTCAATGTTTACTCAAGTTTGGGCTTATAGAAGATAATGTCACAGTTTTTCAATGACCATGGAATTCAGAATCCAGGTAGTTAGTCAATCAATTGTGGCCCTGAAAAAATTTGAAGGAAAAAAAAACTACGAATTTTTAAGAAAAATGCTTTTTTTGTGAGAAGGACTCTGAAACGCTGACAAGCGTCAACAAATAGCTAAAACTATAATTTCTATATGTTTGCATTGCTCAAAATCGCGCGCATTTACTAGGCCCTAAAGCTTTTTGCTTATTTGCAAGGACCCATCTGTTATAAAGATCCCCAAAATAAAGGAATAAATCTCATAGTTTATTAGATATAATCGTGTAAAGTTTGCTTACCATTTTTACATAAATTATGAACTAAATTTTGAAAGCGCTAAATTTCTCGAATTGGGTCTTTGCGATTTTGTTGAAACTTTGTTCAGCGCAAGGCACTAATGCGCACTATGTGTAGCTGAGAGATTCTCACGAAAAAAAGCCGGCAACAGCAGAATTTCGACTCAGACCTTAAAGGGGCGTGGCATTAGAACCACGTGACATTTACTCCGATCGCCGAAATTTTTTTGCTATATTGTAGATTGATCTATATGTTATCCTTTCTGTGTGTTAAACTTACGATAAAAGCAAAGGTGGGGATACCAGCGAGCTTCAAAGTAGGGTGGTACCGCCAAAAAATAACTGGAACGAGTCACCTTAAGGGTTTGCTTCATCACGCAAGGCGTTATATTCTTCCTTTCTGAATAAAGTTTCTCCCTTTCTGGCATGAGAATGTAAAGAAATTTGCTCAAAAGTTGACATAAATACAGGAGATGTTTTCTGCTACGTAAGAAATATAAATTACATTTAAGGTAAGCTTTTCCAAAACGGCAGTTTTCCAAGCATTAACTAATTAAAACTGAATAAATAATTCTAGCATGTTAATTTGTAGGTTGTAAAATAACAACTTTAAATGACTCACTAATCACTGATCCTCTCCAGGCATTTAGCACTTGTCAATGGCATATGCACCGCTGGCCAATATTCAGGCACCATCGCGTTTGGACTTACACTCCAGCGCATGGTGGAGCGCAAAGGATTATCCGGGACCTTAGTTATTTTGGCGGGAATCACCAGTATCATGTTACCTATTGCTTTGGTATACCGCCAGCCACATGCACCCCCTGGGGGGCTACCACAGGAAAAACGGAGCATTAAGTCATGGCGGGTGTTGGACTTCACACTGCTAAAGGACAAATCGTTCGTGATCTTTTTGATTGGTGCAAGTTTGTACGCCACTGGTGCCTTGATACCTGCATCACACGCGGTAAGCTTCTTTAGTCTGTTCGTTCAAAATCTGGGAACAAATGCCTTAGAATGCTACAATAGTGCAGCACGGAGAATTTGAGAAGTCCCAGTGGTTGGTCTCCGGATGTTTTTAGAAGAATGTGCCCCAGAAAAATAAATACCTCTTACTACCCGAGTTCGAGGTCCGTACTGTAAGTTACGGATGTTGATTTATGGCTCAAACACGAAGCGCGCGGGCCATAAATCCATGGGAAAAAAAACGAGGATCCGTAACTTACCACACGGACCGAGAAAACGAGGTTAGTAAGATATCTATTATATCTCTGAGGCTAATCGGGCACGCGGGAAAGGAAACTAGTTGAAGTGAGTGGGCCGTACTGCGACATGCGGCCCGCTAAATTGACCAATCACACCGCGCGTACTAACTGAGAGATATAACAAGGACCTCAATGCCCCGATAATCATTGAAATATTTTCCAGCAAGCAGTGGAAACAGGCTTCATGAATTTCAGAACACTGGAAACCCATGCTGCGTGTTGAGGTTTTGTACTCACAACTCTCATAGTTAACTGCTGGTCTCACTGAATATGATTCATCATCAGAATTATAACAGGGTCGCCCAATTTATTTTTTTTATCTTTATTTTTCAGCCTTCCTTTGCCAGAGAATCAGGAGTGCCAGAAACCAATTTGCCGTATCTCCTCATAGCCTGGTCAATATCGTCTTGTTTCTTCTCCTTCGCCACTGGTAGACTTGCAGACATATTTCGAGTCCACCGCGTGCAGATCTTTCAAATAGCCATGACTGGTGTGGCCTGTTCCACCTGTCTCATTTCTGCGGCATCCAGATTCGAAGTTTTCGTGGCACTTATGGTCCTGTACGGTCCTTTTGACAGTGGGTATGTGTTGCTTAGAGCTGTTGTCGCCGAAGACTTAGTGGGCAGTGAAAAGGCTTCTAGAGGAGTAGGCTTGATGTTTAGCGCTCTTGGTTTCGCTTACTTATCGGGTATTCCATTGGCAGGTAAATGCTTGGTACTTAGACCCTGAACTGGCACCGAATTTTCTCTTTTTATCCCCTCCCCCCTCCCACCCTTCCCACTTAATTCCATGAGCGACTTAATCAGCCGACCTGTACCTTTCAAAAGCTCGATTTTCAGTGGACCCTGATAAACTGCAGCCTCATTTATTTTGACCGGGGTGAAGCCGGTCGGCAATCTCGTTCCCAGGGTCTCTCTTCTTCACCCTGGGAACGAGGTTGGCCGGTCGGATGCCCTGACCACTGGGGTACTCACTGGGAGACTGGTGACGAGCTAGTCCTGTAGCAGTTTTCAGGACAAGTATCACAAATTAAATGAAAAGAAGATAGTAATATAAATCTTCTGGGTCGCCGTAAGTCTCCCATTAGTTCAGTGGTTGATTCGCGTCCCGTTGGGGAATCGATTTTTCCTGTGACCGCATTTTGTTTTATTTGTTTTCTTCTAGTCTTTGAAACCTTTTGACAAGGGCACCCAACGAAAGCCTGACGGTTGGATTTATCAGTATTTCAGTCAACTGTACTATCCTGTTTTCAATCTTACTTTTTAGGTTGGATCTTTGACTCCACACGCTCGTATCCTTTGAGTTTTGTTGTGGCTTCCATGTTTAGCGCAACGGGCTGCTGCCTCCTGTTCCTCATCCCACCTCTCCGCAGTCCACAGAAAAGACCACCGGAGGAAGCCATAAACTTAAGACATCGACTCAATCATCTAGAACAAAAGAAGTCCAATTCAGTCTCAGTCATTGGCACTGCAGTGTGAAACTGGCGTACAACAGACTACGAGCAGGCGCCCTTGCTCTTTGCTGCAGAACCGTGGCGCTTGAGTACTTGTAGGGTGTAATTCAGTTCGTGGGGGGCACTAGAGAAGGTCCCTACCTTGCCGCATACGCATTTTGTGGTGTATGTGGTCGCGCGAGAAGAGTGAACCGCATACGCGCGAATTCTCGTCTACCGCACGGAATCTTTCCGCGCGCTTCCGAATACTGCGTCTGGCTTTCTCTTATGAAAACAGGGCGTGGCTCACATTAATTTTAAGACTGTTACACGGTCTTCGTGTATTTAGTTTAAAGAAATTAAAGGACTGGAAGCCTATTTCTTGCGGGCTTGCTTAAAAAAGCATAAATACAGAAGTTTGTGACAAGTTGCACGGTCTTGTAGACTGTACATCTAGAAAGAGCAATGAAGGCCCTAATGTATCAGGGGCACCCAACGGATCGTTTCGGTAAATTATCTGTTCGGAAGGCCCTAAATCCCCTACAATTTTCTAAAAATAATTTTCGCCTCGAGCTTTCGTGATATGGGAAATTTAAGGCGTGGTGTTTTCGGATTGATAAAAATGTCGTTTCGGGTACCGAAAAAAGGTCAGCTAAGATTTTCGGAAGGGAAATAAGATCTATAAGTTTTTGGGAAATGGACTAAAATGCCCTAGTAATTTCGAAAAGACTCAAGTTCCCCTAGAATAACCCAACAGATAAAAATATTATAGTGCAGCTTTAAATGAATCTACAGAGCTTTAAAGGCACTCCAGATAGCCTAAAATAGCGTTTCAAAGGATCTGAGAGAAAACTCCCATTGGGTGCCCCTCATGTATCAGTATCCAAAGTAACGAATTCCCGAAAGCAACGAAATACGACCTCGACTTTCTGTCAGGTCTTGTGAGACAGGATGTGGAGCCCCGAATCACGAGCTACCTTAAATTTCCGAATGAAGGCATAAAAGTCCCAAAACCCTGCCCGCGAGCAGTTTCTTTCTTCTCCTTAGTTCTGTAGCGCGCGATGGATCTAGCGAGCGAGGAAGCCGCGAGAAACACGGGCGGGTTCTCCCTTTCCCCAATCCCTCTTCGTTCACTTTTCTCAAGAATCCCTTGGCCATATAAGGGAAACCTTTTTGTCAGAAGGTTTTTTAGCTTCTGAAATTAGGAGAGGATCAGAGACATTCGGAATACTACGGTACTTTTGCTTCTATTCCAGTATTACTTTTTGTAATAATAACAATCTAACAACAATAACAATCTTTATTTGTTCACTAGATAAAAAGATACAATAAAATGTAGTATACAAAATATAAAACTAAAAATACAATGTACAAATTATTATCATCGTAAACTGTGCTAAATAAATTGTGGCAAACGAATTCTTTGTACAATTTTCCTCTCGTCCCTTTCTGCCCTAGTCTCTTTCGCCGCCGTTATTAGGGTCATTACGCAACGCTTCTCCCCACTATTAAACTGGTGGAGAGGAGCATTGCGTGACGACCCCAATAACGGCTGCGAAGGATCTGCCCCTGGCAAAGCAGGCGTTTTTGGGTGTAGGGACGCTCGTTCAGAAAGGCCGCCATTTTAGATGCACAGCTAGTAGAGAATTGGGACTAGTGGGGGAGGGGTGGGTGAGGTTCGTGGAAGAGAGAGAAAAAACGCAGTCTTTTTCCCCTCCCCCTCCTCCCTTTTTAAACCCGTCGTCCTCTCCCTCGGAATCCTTTTTGGGCTCGCCCCAACCCTCTGTCACTTTTATCATCCAAGATGGCGGCATAGAGTATTCGTATCCTGTATCGTATCCTTTACCGCTCGCCAACTAAAAATACGCCTGCTCTTCAGGCTACTGGCCAACTGCAAAGTTTCTGTTACAACTAAGACTATTCATTATAAGATACACAAAAAAACTAACTAATCACTGCACTTTCGCGGGAGTTTCATCCCGCATCCCGGAAGTTCTGGAAATCGAAAGTAAACAATGTCCGATAGAACGGCGAGTGCAGCCCTAAAGGCTGCCATATGCGATGGCCTTTTAGGTCCGCCTTCGAATTCCCTTTTTTATGAGCCAGGAAAGCCGCAACATGCTGCTGTTTTTTACGATCTTGATGAGTTTGAGGCTGGTCTCGAGAGAGCAAAGAATGCATTTGGAGAAGGTAAACCTCGATCATTACAATGTATATGTGTATAAATGTTTTTCCCATATAGATATACAGATTATGAGTGCCTGGTGAAGTATCTTTTTCTGTTTGGCTTAACTAGGGAATACCCCGCCACTCCAAAATTAATCATCACACATCACTGTATGACTATACCTCGTTCTTTGTGTGACATCTCCGGGGACCACACAATAATGGAGTGGCGGGGTATTCCCTAGTTACTCCAGGCCTAGCCTTAGAAACCCGAAAGAAAAATCGGTCTGTATTCTGAAGCACATACGACTGTACACCTGTTCATCTTTGGTTGTCTCCATTTCTTCCAGGTGTCTTCCATGCCATGGCTATGAAAGCCAATCCAGTATCAGCTATGATGAAAATTGTACTGGAAAAGGTGAAAAACAAATTATTATTGCTGTACCATTGTACCAAAGTCAGACTGCTCAGTAGCGCAATCATGTCAGGCTATAAGTGCCAATGTCAAAGAAAATCGTATTAAGGAGAGGTGCTTCTCTTTACGTTGGCTATATGGTAAACCATTTTTCTAGCCTGCGTGGCCAATCCCCCCTCATTTTTTCCCGCCTCCCTCACTCCCCCTCCCCTTCCCCGATTATGCCGGCCATGCAGGCTACCCATTTTCAAAATGTGTCAGCCTTAACCCTGGGACACACTGCACACAATTCCATACATAACTAATGTATGCAGAGTTGCATCTAGCAGGCTAGGGGTGGACCCATTGTATTGCAAACAATGTGTAGAGTATTGTGACTACTGTTATTTGTACAATACATCATCATTGGTCAGGTTAGAAACAGTTGACTGTAAGGCATCTCCAACTGGCTCGATCTTGGGCCAATATCTTGTGTACACAATGTCATCATCTCAGAGGTAATTGTTGGAATCAATCCATTCCTGGACTTGGCAGGGGAAGGACTTCTGCGGTCTTCCTGAGGGTCTTCTCCCCTCCCGTGCACAAAATGTGACCAAGGAACTTGAGCTGTCGAAAGATGACCGTCAAAGGGCTCGTACGTGCCATTGAGATCATAAATTCTGTAATTTGAAACTTTGTCCAGGCATTTGATGTTCAACATGTATAGCATGAGATAATGAAAACATCTAGTTTTTCACTCATGTCCTTGGTGATTATCCAAGTTTTGCAATCATACAGAAGAACGAATAGACATGTTTTTTTAAAGAGGCAGAGCTTCAAGTCCAAAGTTATTGACAGTGAGTACCAGATCTTGTTGAGGCTCCAGCGTGTGGACCATCCAAGGGCCTTCCAACGCTTCAAGTTGTTGAGACTAGTGATAACCATGGAGCCTACATAGCAGAACTTGTTGGCCTGTTTTAGTGTTTCTGGCCCTACAGTAAGCTTTTGATTCCCGGGACAATTTAGGGCCATGAACTCTGTTTTGCTGGTGTTGTAAGGAACCCTACACTGGCTGCTGCTTCTACAGTGAGGGACAGTTGCACCTGAGCTCTTTTGAAGGAGGATTCTAGAAGGCTGTTGTCATCAGTAAAGTCAAGGTCATTAAGGTACTTTGCTGGATGCCTGGGTGACCTCTAAGGATGGATCAGTAGGCCATTGTTAGCATTGTTACTTGTGGCCTGGCACGTAACATAGTCCAAGACGATAACTAAAAGAAATGGGTCAAGAACATCACCTTGAAGGACAGTGGTGGTTACTTCAAAGCCTTCGGACATCTGGCTGTCAACTAGCACAGCACTTTTAGAGTTGTCATAAGGGACTCCTATTGCACTAGGGATTTTGGCTGGGATGCCATGATGATGAAGTATGGCAAATGTGGACTCTGGGTTGATGGAATCAAAGGCGTTCCAGAAATCTATAAAGGTGGCAACTACAATGTTGCCTGGAAGCCTTCGATGATACATCTCAGAGTATGGATCTGTTGGCTGCAGCTGTTCCCACGTCTGAAGCCACCTTGATTGTACCTCAGAATACTACTACAATACAATTTATATAATAATACAACTATATAAAAATTATAAGTTATGCATTGCTGAATACAATGTTGCACAATTCAGGGGCAGCCAACAGTTCATTCTGGTGGACATCTGTTCGGAGGGCATTAATCGGCTTGAAAATTCAGAATTTGATTAAGTTGTAAAGAAAATCTAAAGCTCTCTTCAGGAAAGTGTCAGTTGAAAATTTCAGTGATCACAACCTAGGGAGAGTGTCTAATCTACTGAGGGGAGCAGGAGTGGGGAGGCTCCCCCTCCCCCTCTCCCACTCAATTTACCCCCACTCCCACTCCCCTTGGTAGTTTAGACACTCTCCCCAGGTTGCACTCACTTTTACAAACCAATATGGCAGCAATTCCATCGAAGCGTACAAGTCTCAAAAATCTCACAGAAAAGAAGGACTGTGATCGAACAGTCAAAGTAGTGCTTGTCAATAACTCAGTATTGGAAAAAATTGAAGGGCTCAGAGCATAACCGACCTTTGTCACATTTCACATCGCTTTCCGTTGTTTTAGCTACGATTCACCAGAGTTTATGCATGTGGTCTTGAATTCCTTCACAAAATGTTTCTCCAATGTTTTATCCACTGTTTTGTGCTTCGTTTTGTGATAACAGAAATTTTGCCCTAATCATAGGTTTTTTATTGAACTGAAGTGCAAAGCAGGAGATAAAACAGAGCAATTTTTTCTGAAGGCCATTATGCCACATGCAAAAATCCTGGTGAATCTGAGCTAAAACAACAAAAAGCAATCTGAAAAAATTATGTGATCTGTGCTCTTCAATTGTCCTTAAGACTTAAGTTACCCATTCCATACCTACAGTATCTCTTAATCACTTTTATAAATACAGTCGGACCTCTATTAAGCGGCCACCTATTAAGCGGCCATCCTCCATTAAGCGGCCACTTTCCAAAGTCCCGAATTATTCAGTTGTCAGTAAAGTGCTGTATTCGATACCTCTATTTAACGGCCAACCTCTATTAAGCAGCCAGTTTTCAAAGTCCCCAGGGTGGCCGCTTAATAGAGGTCCGACTGTAAGTGTCATTTAATGCGGAGCACTAATTGAGGACGCTTACCAGATCAAATTGGATCTTAGAAATGTTGGTTTTTGAGGAGAGGGGAAAACCGAAGTACCCAGAGAAAAACCTCTCCGAGCAAGGACAAGAACCAACAACAAACTCAACCCACATATTGCACAGAGTTGGGGAATCAAACCTAGGCCGTACGTACTGGTAGGAGGCAAGTGCTCTCACCACTCATTGCCAGCCCTGCTCTCCATCTTAACTAAAAATGCCCTATTGTCTAGGTGCTGTGACTCAAATCGCACCCTTAAGATACATGTTATTGTAAGATAACGCATTTGTACATTTTAACTAGATTTCTACAGTGTATGAACTTTTTTAAAGATTGACTCCTACCTCTGTCAGTTTTTAATAGTTGTGGCTGTGATCAACTGATCTCTGATCAAGTTACTTTCTCTTGGTTTTTTTAAGGGCCATGGTGTTGAATGCGCATCAATTGGTGAAGTGCTGCATGCCTTGGATGTTGGATTTCCTCCTGAGAAAATAGTATTTGACTCACCAGTCAAAACACAGCCTGAATTAAGTATGGCATTGTTAATACCCTTCTACATAATTTATCCTTACCTTCTTTACTAATATCATTTTATTTATTTGTTTTCATTTACTTATGTTTGACTCAATTAACTTTTCCAATGCTGCTTTAGAGTTTGCCTTAGAGCAAGGAATTCTCGTAAATGCTGACAATTTTCAAGAACTTGAGGTCATGACGGAAATCATGAACAAGGATCTTCCGTAAGTACATATTGGACATAATGCAATGTTTATAATTTAGAGAAACTTTATGACCCACATTTTCCCTCAACTGTCAAAGTGCTGAAAAGTTACGTATACACTTGAGGTTATATGAACATGTCAGCTGTAACAAGATATCGTGATATGGCTGTTAATTCTCTTTCTAATGAACAGGCATTCAAAGTCCACAATAGGAATCAGATTAAATCCACTAATTGGTGCTGGTGACATTCAAGCCTTGAGGTGGGTAATTTAAAGCAATTTTAAATTAATTTAATTATTTGTCTGGAATTTGAGTCCAAGGCATCCCATAATGCAGTCACTAAACAGACAACTATACATTCATGTACATGTATGTACCTACCACATTTACTCCGTTGAGAATGATGTATATTTTCAGTGACACAGGCATACTCAGAAAAAGAAAATCTAAGTTTGAACCTATGACCTTCCGATTACTAGTTCGGATGCTCTCCCACTGAACTACAGGAGACTCGTGGGAGCTAAGGCCATTAAACTAGGTTCACGTGGCAAATGTCCCACACACTGCTAGGATTCGAATCTCAAAGTGTAGCATATGCACAATTAAATGTGATATTGGTATGTTTTAATTTTAAAAGTGTGGTTAAAACAAATGAAGGGGTGCCTTTTGATAAATTGCTAGATTTTCCTAAGTGTTCCAAATTGCCTTTTATTCGCTTGTGAAACAAAAGGAGAATTTGACCTTACATCAAAAGTCACTTAGGGCCTTATTCCACACACCCCTCAAATGAGAATGACACATGTCATTCAGTGAGTGACACAGGCATACTCGGGAAAAGGAAATCCAAACAAGCCTGAGCAGTATGGTGCTTCTTGAAAGACCAGCTTTCATACAGGATACTTTGATCGTTCTACCATTTGCATGTACCTTATAATTAGATTGGTCTAACTGTCAGTTTCCTCACAAAACATCATCGCAGAGTTGTAACCAAGAAGAAACAGGACTATAAGTAACTGCCCCATATTTCACAGATACACTTAATATGTTATTTTTGTACTATAAGTTCTTGCCAATAATAATTATTTGTTTTTTAATTTGTAGTGTGAGCACTCCAGATTCAAAGTTTGGAGTTCAAGTATGTATATTTACTTGTATTTTGATATTAATTAATTAATTAATTAATAATATTAATTTTGATGTTAAATAATTAATAAATTATTTATTAAAATACACTCAGCTCTAATTCACATAAATATTACAGTGCACATTAAAATGACTATTTTTATTTATTTATTTATTTATTTATTTAGTTAGTTAGTTTGTTAGTTAGTTAGTTAGTTAGTTGCTTGCTTGCTTGCTTACAGTACTTAATACTTATTTATTTATTTATTTATTTATTTATTTATTTATTTATTTATTTATTTATTTATTTATTTATTTAAACGTTACACATATCGTACAGTGTATATAGGATCAGGAAGGGAAGATACGCTGTATGTACTGTACTGAGACTCTTATTTCTTCAATGCATAGCTTACAGAATCATCAAAGGAAGAATTAATCAGATGGTATATCGAACGGCCTTGGTTAACAGGAGTCCATACACATGTTGGGTCTCAGGTAATCATATACAAGCACGAATGGTAGCCCTAGAGAGACTATAACTTATACAAGGGCTAGCTCTCTAGTGACCTGTCACTATGACAAATATGCTACTGGCTGTGGTAATACCCATTGGTCACTTGCCATGGACATGCATCCAGTTTTTGCTAAGCAAAAACAAACATTTAAGCTAGAGTTCTGGTTGTTGCTTTAATTATTGTAATGAAATCTCAGTTACATTATTTTGGGTATATTTATTTTTTTTAGATATGGTTTACCGTAGCTATTACTCAGTTGGTGAATATACAGCATGCATACAGCACATTGCATGATGAACTATAAATTATTGTGTAAAAAGAGCTATAGCATCTGTCACAATAATTATTACTTTTAAACTTAATGTCATTGCATCACACTATAGTCAATTTATTGTACTTCCCGTCATCTAGGATGAGCATTTGTTTTCATTAGGGGGTTAAATGCACCTTTGACTTTGTCTATTCCAGGGGCTTTCCAATTGCTGCTAATTTGTTGATAGCAATTAGGTTGTTTCTTCTGAAGTCTGCACTCTTCACAGTTGGCTCTAGCTGCGATCTTTGTTCAGCCAGTCATATAATTTTATATACTTTTTTAACAATTCTGTGTTATGACTGCAAGCGTGTCTTTTCCTTTTCCCAAATTTTGCTCCAAAAGTCTACAACACCTTCGATAGATGGTGGCAGGGCTGCAAATAACTAACAGGCAGGCGCCGGTCATGTTGTCCGGTCAAACATGTTTTTGCTCGGACACTACCCGTTTTTGGTCCGTCAAATTTTAACAGTCGTAACTCTTGCGATAGTGAACCCAGATTGCACAGTAATCCTTTTATAACTAAGAAAACAACTGAATCCAAGTCGGTTTGGCAATAAAAATTACAAGTTAATAGTTTAACTACTCTTTACTGCAGAAGCAGCCTCGCATGCAATACATGGAACGCTTACGCAAGATACAACCGCACATCTGGCAAAATCACTTATACACATTACACTTTAGCAATCGCCACATCATTTCTACAACTGAACTTTAAGTAAAATGTGCAGAATATATGAAAGCTGAAAGGTTCAATCGGTCTCTTAATTAATTTGAAAACAAGAAGCTAATTGAAATGTAAACATAAACAAGAAACACGTAACTTTAAATCATAAATTATCGTCTTAGGGTTTCGAAATTCGGCAGTACTGTATGTAATTGTATTAAATGCATGGCGTCTTATTCCAAGTACCATTGTTGCGCTCGCTGACTTTTTTCCTTTTAGAATCCCTTTAAGACGACCTTATTCTCCACTTTTATACGCTCCATTTTTGAGTTGCATTGAGTGTTGAAATCACCAGAAAGCTTAGTAACCAAGCATGTTTTGCAGGGTCTGCCAGAAGTAACGTATTGTTTGTTCGCTTTTCGCACTTTGCAACAAATGCTACGTGGAGTATTCTTTTTTTTTATTTATTTATTTTTATTTTTTTTTATTTTGCAATACTAAATAAATACTTACAATACTTACAATGCTTACACTAAACAGTACTTACAATACCTACATTACTGCATTACAATACTGACAAGATTCCCGACACTGTTTAGATTAATTAATTTGTAATTACATTACAGTACAGTTGTAACACTGTTACTGTCACACTACAGTTACAACAATCACGTCAAGTAAATGCGTAATGTTTACATTTTTTTCTCATAACAGATACGTGATATTAAATAATTATACTTCTAATTAAACATGCATCCACACCAGCTACCGTTCCACCCACGTGGCACATACTCTGCAAAAGGCAAGAAAGAAAAAAAAAACAAGAAGCAGCTACCTTTTAAAGATTGTAATGTGAGAGGAAAAGGGGGAACGTGTCAATTGTAGGATGAGTCATTTGTATTCTACAAGTCCAGATATAAAGTCTTGCGACTAAGAATAAAAAGTAAAAATTTTTGCAAAATAGTGGGTGGGTCTTTAAGCCTATGACCAAGGAAGGGGTTAGCTCAAGAGAACGCACAGAAGATTCGTTTCTGAGCAGCCATTGCCTAAAATTATGCCAGGAACTGGACGTTACCGTACAGTTCCAGAAAAGATGGATGAGAGTTTCCTCTTCAATTTGGCAGAAATTGCAAAGATCGTTATCCCTTAGCTTTATTTTTTTTAAGAAATCATTAGTGGCAAGTCTCCTGTGTAGCAGTTTAAATTGGAAAACGCGAAGTTTTGAGATTTTCGTACATTTAAAGGGCAGCCCGTAAGCAGTCTTCCAGTCAATAGGTTCATTTTTTTCTATCATGCAGTCTTCCGACCATTTCGTTTGGCTATTCACGGGCTGCTTTCGTTTCTTTTCTATAAGTTTTCTGTGTACTATCTTATTTGTATTTTTGGCCTTTAGAAACTTATCAAGAAAACTTTCGTAGTTGATGCTTTCCTGAGAGGCGTTATTTTTAAAGGTTATAACCAGATGTTTTACAGCTGATATCACTCCATAGAAAGACAGAAAATTTATCTTGATGTGAAAACGTTCTTTAAATTCAGAGAAAGATAAAAATCTGGTCTCATTTTCCATCAAATGACCGATATTCTGTATTCCTTGAGAAGACCATAATAAATAGTGTATTGGTTTATTATTAACACGAATAAGAGAATTTGGCCAGAGACTCTGTGACAGTAACTGTTTCTTTGAGCAAATGTTATCTTCGTAGATAACATTTGACCAAATTTGCAAAATTTCTTGCAAGAAAACATCCGATACCTTAAAGTAAGTTAATATATCCTTCTTGTGGAGATTACCTTTGAAAATAATGTCTCCGCCTAAGTCTCTTAATTGTACATTGAAGAAAAGCTTCCATTTTGCCTCATTTCCTTTGTCAAGGTATTTTTTCACCCAACTAAGTTTCAAAGCTTCAGTAAAGAGCCTTATATCAATCATCTTTAAACCTCCATCTTCATAATCACTTATCATTATATCACGCTTAATCTCGTCGCCTTTGCCATCCCACAAAAACTTAAAGAATAGGGTGTTGACTTCACCAATTGCACACTGGTTTGTTGGCAAAGGTGACAAAATATACGTGAGTTGAGAGACAATTAAGCTTTTTAATACAGTAATTTTTCCCAGCAGACTTAATCTACGCAATTCCCAGCAGCCCAAGCTTGCCTTAAGTTTTGTTATTTTTTCCTCGTAGTTAACTTTCAACATTATTTCTGGGTCTGATGAGAGCCATACCCCTAGAGTTTTTACTTTATCTCTCATCCACCTTAAATCTTGCTCGGGGCACAGTTTTTCTTCGCTTCCTGCATTTGCGCCAATCCACAGCACTTCTGTCTTTTCATAATTTAGTTGGAGGCTGGATATCGCTCTAAAAAACTCTAAAATCTGTAGTGAATTTTGGAAGGATGCCCTAGATCCATCTAAAATAAGAGTTGTATCGTCTGCATATAGAATGATTTTAATTTCCTGTCCATCAACTAATATGCCTTTAATATTATTATGTTTCCTTATTGCGTCAGCAAGAACTTCTGCGGCTAGAATGAACAAGTAAGGTGACAGCGGGCAGCCTTGCCGTGGAGTATTCTTGATGCCACGAGATTAGTCTTTGTGAGGGTGCTTTCCGATCATTCAATCAATCAAACAATCAATCACTTTATTTAAGAGTCAATCATGGTATCTAGCCAAAGGTAGAACACTCTACTAATTGGAAACACTTAAAGTAAATAAAATAACGGAAGACACGATGATTTGCGGTTGCGATAGGACTTGATAACATCGTGGAAGTTTGCGACTACCGGGAATTTCTCGACCACTAATTTGTCTAGTTATATATCCATGTTTTTTTCTTTCGGAAACATAAATGTTGTCCCTGGTGATTTTCAAATAGTTAAAAATTAAAATTTCTCTGAACGAGTCGGTAAAGGACCGGACAAGATGTCCGGCAATCCAAGGATTTGTCCGGTCAATACCCAATTTTGACCGGACATTGTCCATTGACCGGCCGTTATTTGCAGTCCTGGGTGGTTCATTGACAATGATCAATCGTTTTCTTTAATTTTTTTGTCGTTTTTTTTGTTTTTTCCAATTAAATTCTTGATAGAATTTCTTTGCATTATCCTCTTTAACCCTTTCCCGTCTGAGGGAAATGGCGAATTTTTCTAAATCGCTAACTATGAACTGAGAGACTACATGTGATATACCATTTAAAAGGTATTTTCTGGGGTGTGCTATAAAGCACACCTACAGAGATGGAGGAGGTCACATATTAGAGTGAGAAAAGTCCAAAACGAAAGAAGAAAAACTTTGAAAATTTTCTTATTCGTGTTACATATTGGGTATCCCCCTAAACTATAGCTTAATGTACAGCTCTCAGTGCATTGCTTGTTGTAAGATATCAACTGGACCCTTAACGCACAAAGAGAAAAAAATCCAAAAGTTTGAGGGGTGGTAAATCAAGTCTCATATAGGAGGGGGGCATGATTTTATGCCTTCAATTTATAGATCTTTCGAAGATCTTTTGGTTGTGCAAATTTCACACAAATTGACCAAATACTGAGCTCATAATTGCGTCTTGTGCCATATGGCACTCTTGGTCGGGAAAGGGTTAAAGACCTTGTTCTGTCTGAAGACAGAATTTTCCTGTAAATTGGCTTCCTTGTTCTTTAACTCTCAAGTTATTTTAGGAAGCCAGTACCCCTTTTTCTATTTTGTAGTATGTTTTATGTCATTTCAGCTGAAGTGCTCTGTAGGGGTAGAATAAAGTTGCTGTTGTTGTTGTTAAAGAAGAAATTGTTTCTTTTTTTAAATCTCCTTATTCTTTGCACTTTTGCTTGAATTTTTTGTTTCAATTTTCCCCTTAAAACTGGTATGTCTTCAGCGTTTTTGATGTTATAGCATCTTTTAATTTGCATTTCCCTTTTTTGCTTGAAAAATGAGCCTCTTTGCAGATCTGTTGAGACTAATAGGTTGCTTCATTTTCTTTGTATTTCTTTTTAATTTCCAGAGAGGTATTTTCCTTTGTTTGAGTTGGTTTCTTGTAATGAATTCAATGGACTTTTTAGGGGGCCTACAGCATACTGTGTATTGTACATCGTGGGGAGGGCTTATTTTGAAGGGAAAACAGATTTAGAGCGCATATATTACATAAATTATTGTAGAGAATAAAGTATTTTTGTGTTTCAAAATTGGTTGGGATTGACGACGAAAATAGCTGAAATTCTAATAAAGTTAAAATGCTCTAGTTTACATAAACCAACCCCATGCAGTGGTCCTGTGATATATATTTATATTTAGGGGGAAGCTGAGGCTTATATTATTCTCAGAGGGATTTTCCACTTAAATATCATTCAGTGGCATAATTTTTGCATGCAATTTTCTGTTTAAAAATTAGAGAACATTTAAATTTACAAGCCAACTGGTGTAAACCCTGTTTTTGCCTTCATGTTGTTTTACATTATATTAAACCAATCATAATAAAACACTCTTTTCTATATAGAGACCTTTAGTTTTTAGTTTGAGTACGCGAGTACGAGTGTTTCTAATAGACAAATAAAGAGTGTGCACGCATGAACCAGTGTCATTTTGGCAAGAAAACGAGATACAATGTAGCCGTCATCATTTTACTACAAGTTTTTGTAAGAATGGCATAGTGGCGAAAACAAGTCCTTGAAACATACGGGAATCACGAAGGGGCTTAGCTGTCACCATGCAAAACAACTGCATCAAGTTCGTCGATCGTAAAGAGTAAAAACTGAACCTTTCTGGGACATATCTGTTCTTAGTGCTTCGCTAAAAACTTGAAGTCAATCCTGTATTCGTAGTCGTACTCATACTAGAATTTAAAGTCTCTATGCATATAAAAATGACATATATTTTTTCCTCTCTGCTCACTCTGTGTGTGCATAAAAACAGTTTAAATTATGTGTTCATTGATACAATTTCTTTAATGCTATTGTTTCCTATTTTTGATTTTTAGAGTTTTGATTGCAGCTCTCTTACCCAAAGTGTCAAATGCATTGTAGATTTTGCTTTGGTGAGAAAACCTATCACTGATAATAATTTACCATAAATTGTTTTCCAATTGATGGATTACCCGTTAATAGTTATATTTCATTCATTTTATCTAATTACAGTGTACCTAATTCATTCATTCATTCATTTAAGTCTTTGAAAATTTAAGGTGGCTCTGACCACGAATCCCTTCCTTCAAAGTATTTTAAACTTTGTGTCTTGACATCCTGATCACAACTCAATAGTAAAATATTGGGGTCACTTAGCTCGTTTTGAGTTCTGATCACTAATAACACTAAAAATTTAAACAATATTTAATTAGGCCTGTTTTCTAAAACATGTTACACAATGTACATTGTTACTGTGATAACCTACATGTATTGAGCTGAGAAAATGACCACGAATGGTCGGACATTTGTTTGATACCATTACTGACAAGCCTTTACTATGATTAAAGAATGGTGAATGGTTGTATTGATCCATCAAAGTACAAGTAATGGAAAGTGTTGGAAACTGTTGTTAGCCACCTTAAAAGTTGGTTGCTGGATATGTACTACGTGTAATGTCAGCTTGGAGTCTTTGTATAGGTCATTTTACAAAACAGTTCCATAGAAATCCATTGCATTTGGTACATGTATTACTATGGATAGCTTTATTTGAACAATGTTAACTTTCAAATTGACTTTGAAGGATAAATAATTTTGTCTTGATCAGGAAGTGAACCACAGAGTAGGAAAAACTCAAGTTGATGTTGTTGACATAGGAGGTGGACTTAAAGTAAGTTGCAACATGTACAGCAGCTAAAAAAAAACTTTAAATGCTGCAGTTCTGTACAAGTCATGCACACTGAAAGATAATTATAGAATCTACAAAATTAATGTCTGATTTATTTCCAATAATTGACTTCAACATTTAACAAAAACAAAATACAACCATTGTCCGGAGTGTACATGAAACTAAAGATTGAAGAATTTATGTCCTTCAATTCCAAACTGTTTCTCTATCATTCATCATTCAAGCCTATTGTGCTAGCCATTTGCTGGAACAAAAGGCTGTAAAAGAAATTTAACCTATACATTTGGCAAATCATTAAGATATAGAGCTGTTATATACATAGCAGATCCATAGTACACTAATGTACATGCTAAAATAACTGGGAAAATTCGTAGTGCATGCTGTTTATTGTTTTGTTTTTATTTATTTATTTTTTTTCAATTTCTTGGACAATAAAAGTTATGTACATAAGAATGGCTCTTTTGCAGTAAAGCCTTCAACGTATTACACTAGATTACATAATCAGCAGTTTATCCATGAAAAGAAAATGTCTTACAGTATTGATTTTAGACATGTTGTGATTAATATGATTATAATTTCAAGGTTAACACTGAGCTCGCAGATGACACCCATCAAGCATCCTTTGAAGAATATGCTAAAGATCTGAAAGTAAGCTCATTAAAAATATCCTAGATGATGAACCGAAAATTTACATATTTAAAATTGATAGTTACTGTTAATAATTATTATCAATGGTCAGTACACGATTTCAACAAGTCAGTTGTGAGTTGATCTCTTTTTATCGACACCAACTTCATCTAAGGATTAATAATTATTACAAAGCAGGAGACCAATGCAACATGCATCATGTCTGTATACATGTAACTATGTACTGGTAACTTAATATACACTCACCTGAAAAAATATAATTGTCTATGTATAACCAAACCTTTACTTATAAGGACCTGAAAAAATGTCAGCTAAAAGGTTTAAACCACAAAGGACTGACAACAGCTTTCTCAGAGGATTTGACTTATTGGCTTATAAGCATTCTTCTTGTTAGAAAATAAAAGCACATACAGCTTTTAGGACTAACTTGCTGATATTTTCATAATACTGTTGGTTTTTAAAAGAAAAAAAAATACAGTCGCAAAAATGGACGAAGAGAAACAAAAGCAGGTTCAAGCAAATTAGATCACTCCACAATTCTATCAGGTCACATCGTAAATATGATTCACACTTTCACACATGGGGCAACCTTTCTTCAATCAAGTGTATATTTTAAAAGGATTGGAAGTGAACCACAACTTTTTTAACATTTAGCAAAATGCAGCAATCCTGAGGTTTCAGATTTTTTAAAAATTTATTTAAACCTTGTATTTTTTAATATGCATTATATTTTACCAGGAAAAAGTTCCAGAACTGTTTCCCAGCTATGGTGTGTTTAAGCAAGTAATAACAGAATTTGGGCATGCATTCAATACAAAGGTATGGATTTGAAATGTGCAACAAATTCATACTGTGATCACTGAACATTCATTTGGCACCATGAACCTTACAATGACCGGGAGTGGAAGATAAATTGTCATTTTTGCAAGCCAGAGACTTACTTGTAATACAGTACTATATCAAACACAGGGAAGATTGGTTCATCTGATTTCCAAACACCAAGAAAAAACGAGGTGCACCCAAGAAATTTTTTTTTTTTCTTTTTTGAGTGTTTGATATAGCTTCTCAAACCATCAATTCAAAGTAAAAATAAAAGTAATTCAAAGTAAGAGTTCACCAAATTTTATGATAATTAAGTTCTCATTTCGAAATCTCCTTGACAGTAGTGATTTTCTTTGTTTTATCTTGATGAATTATTAATGAGTTTGAGAAAGTCTTATCAAGACTCCAAAATGGCCTTCAGCACATAGAAAATTGAACGTACAAACCAGGACATTTGACCAAATTTCACGATTAAGATGTGTATTTTTGAAAGACTTAAGCTTTTACAGTATAATTACTCCCTTTGGACCCAAGCCTTGATACGCTGAATTTTAAATTTAAAAAATATTATATTTTTTAAATTTAAAATTCATATATATATTTTAATTTTATATTTATAGTTTTAATATTTTGATATATATTTAAATTTCACTCAACAAATGATGGTACATATATTTGCATATTTTAAAACAAGTTAAATCTCAACTCAGAGTATCAGTTGCTTTCTTCTCTTGTATTATAATGGAGTGTTTTCATTCACATGACTACCGGCTATATTGGTTTAATGAAACAAAAGAAAGTGTTTAGTACATAAAAAAAAAGTTCTGCAATTCCCAGAGGTTTAGGTTGGGACATCAACATGGCCGCCATTTCTTTGTTTTGGGACACCAACATGGCTGCCGTGATGTCATGTGAAAACACTCTATGAACAAGAGAACGCTTCTTTTAAAAGGACGATATTTATTGTTCATGAATTCAAAATACATTTTGGTGATAAATTCAAGGTCCCAATTTCTTTCCTTTCATTACGTATGTACCTATCTTCTTGGTGATGAGTTGGCAGCAGTGTTGCAAGGAGAAATTACAAAATAATGGAGATTGTCAGCCTTGCCTAATGCCTGGTAGAAGGGAGGGGTTTTAGAAGTATTTCAAGTTAATTCTTTTCTTCTTCTTGTAGACTGGCTGGCTAGCCAGCAGAGTTGAATACACAAAGATGGCATCCAAGAACCTTAGAATAGCTCTCATACATTTTGGAGCTGTAAGTACCTGATGTAAAAGCCAGTATAATAATTATTTAACCAGGGTAATTGTCATTTCCATTGTGCAGTTTGAAACTTACTCATTCTGCCCACTCAGTAAAATGTCTCAAAAGGTGGAGTGAGGTACAGGCTCAAACAAGTGGAAGTTTCCACTTGCTAAAAAAACATCGCCCACAACCACCCCCCAACCCCTATCCCTTCAGTTCGTGTTTGCAGGCCGTAATCTCACGAGTCGTCATCATCATGAGCACCCCATCCACCCCAAGTTTACAGATAGCACACAGCTTTTTAGAACCCCTAACATCATTAGACCTGCAGCTCTATTGTTTGTGGATGATCATTGTTTCTGTCATAATTGTTCATTGTTCATGTGGTGGCCCCAAATTTATGCTATTGTTTATGGTAAAAAGAATTAAGTGACCTGTTCTTAGAATATTTACCCTTTTTAACTGGAGTAACCTGTAGGCTTGTGTATTGTGATTCCTCCTCAAATTTTATTATTATCACTGTTATTTTTATTTATTTGTATATTTATTTATTTATTTATTTATTTATTTATTTATTTATTTCACAATTTAATTGTCACTGTGTAACTTACATTGCATACAGAAAAGAAATAATGCCTGCTGGTACTTTACATACAATTAAAATAAATATTGATCTTAGCCTTTTCATGTCATGTAAAGTTGAATTTTTTTGTGTGTCGAAGTCTAGCTATTTGTTTAATTTATTATATACTTATTTAATAATCTTCAGAATAATTGCATGAATATATAGGATATCATGTTGAGGACATGTTACTGCCCAAACACTCCAGCATACAAAGTAAGTACAGAATAACATTAAAAACAGTGCCAACTAATAAAGACGTATTTTTGTGTGCTTTATGACTATGCGCGAAAAGCAGATCTTAGCAAGGACTATTGAAATCCAAAAAAAAATTGGGGGTATCCACACAATTTTTACAGATAATTAACTAAAGTGCTCACCTAAAAAAAAAACGTTTTAAGCCCTGAGCTACATAAAAATTAATGGTCACACTTCCCTACATGTACACAAGGTTGTTACCTAGCAGGAACCCATGCAGTAGCCTGGAGACAAGCCCTAGAAATTGCTCTGGGCATCTAGAAATTCGTTTAAGCACCAACAGTAATGTTTAACAGGTTGGACTCCTTACTTCTCATCTTTTGGCCTTGTGGGCTTCAAGCTTTTCCAAACAGCCTTGGTACATGAACTCGTTTAAGGAAACTACATGTATTGGGGAATATTTCAATAATAAATTAATTGGCCTCATGATGACATTAATTTTTATTTTATTTTATTTGTTTATTTTATCTAATCTTTTTTTAATCACCGACAATTCATCAGCTACAACTAAATAAATCATTACAAAGACAATAAATAATAATTCACTAATAAACGATGTAAATATCATTATACAGTGTAAATCATAACAATGTTAGTTAATATTATTGTATCATATACAACTTGACAGTTTTACCTTTGTTATTTTCTGCAGAGACGCATACAGGTTTTTGACAGCAGTGGAAAACCTAAAGAAGGAGAGGTTAAGAATTAAAAATTAGATTTTTAATTTCATTTAAAATAATATTCTCTTTGTAATGGGTACTAGAGATTTTTTGCAAGCATGTATCTTTTTTGATATAACCCAGGCTTAAACAACAGAAACTGTACCCTGGGTGCCAGAGGTTATTTTTTTTTCGTAAGAGCAAACCACAGTGAAGCCGCTCTTGATAACCGCCAATGCGGTTGTTTGCTCTTTTTATTTTTTAGACAACGGGCCTCTGGAGCCAGGGTACAGAAACTGGTGCCAATTCACAAATTGACGGCAGGTTTCTATGGTCTATACTCTTATAGACCATTTAATTACACCAAAAAATGTTCAAAACTCAAGTGGAGCCACGAGCCGCAAGCAAGTGGTTTCACTGCCAAGTTTATTTTGGACATTTTATGGCATCATTTTATGGTCTTTAATAGTATAGACCATAGAAAACTGCCATTGATTTGTTTTTTACAATAAGATGCAAAAAGTGCGAGCAGAATTGGCTTTATTTTCCGTAAAGAAAGCGCACGTGTTACATCTGACGCCATTTTTATTGTCTGTACTCTCAAAGACAATACTGTAGCTATGAGCCAAGCAGGGCATAGGAATTTAGACAGTTATTGTAAAAAATTAATTTGCGTGACTGTCGTGCCAAATTGTGTCTGGTTTTCAACATTCTTCAGTTTTCCTCTAGCGAATCATATTTGACTCTAATCTTAATATTGCATCAATTAGAAAGAAAGTGCTACATGAAGATACTAAAAATGAAAGAATATTGTAACATTACTAAAGCAACATTATTTTAAATAACTCATTTACAATGTCCAGTAACTACAGGGCTACTGTGTTAGAAATTCAAGTAATCAGAAAGGAGTACTTACACTGTCCTCCAGATTTACAAGTCCAACAACCTACTTGTAATCGCTAACCGGTCGGGTACCCCACCCTAAGTTTAGTAATAGGGATCGACCCCTGTGACATTCCAAATAATTTATAAGCACCTATACATGTACATATACAAATTACAACTGTTATTATTGTGCCCAACCCATCTTAAAACACACAAAAATAAGCTAAAAAAAGTCCATTCAACTAATAATAATATAATTATAATTAAAGCTCATGGCTTATAATTATGTTCAGAAACTTGTAATTTACAGTACTCTTTTCTGTACATGTCTGTGATGTAGGTAGGAAAATGAATACAGAATACTTTATTCTTTACACAGTACTTCAATCTAGTTAATACTTCACAAGCCAAGACTTTTTGTTAATGTTTTTCATTCCACAGAAAATGCGCCATAACATTGCTGGACCACTTTGTTTCTCTGGTGATGTAGTTAAACGAGATATCCTCCTTCCAATGGTAAATAAGCTCACAAACTGTGCTCACATTGTAAAGTTTTGTTTATTCATTTCTTGGGTGGAGAAGTTATACAATTACAACTCCTTACTAAAACTAGTAATAAAAGTAATTTTGAAAACAAGTTATTTTTCAAGATCCAAAAATACTTTTAATCATACAGGCTTTTGCCTCCTTCGACGCAGAGTCTTTGTCAAGTTGTGAGATGATAATTTTTGTCACATGATTTGAGGTGGTGTCAGTCACGCAACAAAATGTCCAAAACGACCACATGTTGAGGAATACCCCAAGGGATTATAATTTTCTCCTATAGGTCATAAATTTGTTCCTGGTTTGTGTTAAGTTCTTTACTTAGTATTGTGTGTTATTCTGATCTTAGGTTGAACAAGGTGATTACATTGTTATCCATGACTGTGGTGCAAATTCCCTGTCCATGTTTTCACGGCACTGTAGCCGTCAAGCTCCCTCTGTCATAGGTGAGTAACATTAAGACGAACTGTTTTAGACAGTGGAGTGAGTTTGTGTTTCTGAAATTCTGGGCAAGTAGATTCACAAAGCCCTTTCTGACTTAAGATGTGTCCTATACATTGTAAGGGTAGACTTGCTTACAAGTCAAGCTCAGAGAGTGCGAAACGGTATCATGCACCTTTCTTAGAAGTGTGAAGTGCGATCGTCAAGCGAGTGAGCGAGAGCTTGCGCCAGGTCCATTCAATGAGAAGCGAGCGAGTGACTTCGAGAATTCTATTGTAAGGGTTGTTTCTTGACAAAGCCTTTTGCTATTCTAATACAGTTGAACCTCTTTATTACGGACACCAAGGGGACAGGGATAAGTGTCCGCATTATAGAGGTGTCCGTTTTAGGGAGGTAGGCTCTATATGGATTTCGGTCTCTCAGGGACCAAGTGAACTGTCCGTTATAGAGAGGTGTCCGTATTAATTAAAAGAGGTGTCCGTAAGGAGAGGTTCCAATGTAATAGTCTATTGTTAATAAACAATACTTAGAACACATCTTAACTTAGAAGGGCTTCATGAATCTAGCCCTTGGAGCCTGTCTTTGATCAAAGTTGGCTGTTTCCCTTTGTTTTGGTTTGAGGGAAAGGGATATTTCACTTTGAATGAATAGTAAAACAATATTGCATCATTTTTGTTTTAACTGCATGATCTAGCCTTTTAAATGAGAAAATGCTATTGGTTACCCCGATTTCTCATAAAAAATCATAATGACTAGTACTATAACCAAGGACATTTTCTCACGAGAAAAAAAAAAGAGACAATGTTAAATACTCTGGGGACCATTTCTCGAAATTCCCGATAACTTACTGGGCCCAATAAGTATTAATACTTTAATGTTTTTCACTGATTTACAGGCATGGTACTTGGCCAATCTTGTCATAGAACTATAAAGATTTTAAAATTTAGCATTCAAAGCTAATAAAAATTGGCTTCTGTACTTGAGAAACGTTTCTCACCAAAGATACTATTCAAGCCTGGTAAGTTCTCAGGACCTTCAAGAAACGGATTCCTGGATATCTTCCAAAGGCTTCAGTAATCTACAGTGTACACCTTTAGAGCCATTTTCAGTGGCAAGTAAAAAGTTTTCCCAGTTCATGGTTGTTGGCCTAACTGATCTCCTTGAGAAAAATACAAATTTATCACAAATTATAAATTATTGTTGAGACACTGAATACAGTAAATGTAAATCTGTTACAAATTTTGGCAAATTCTTTATATTAGTCACTGCTCTTGCATAAAAGGTCAATCCAAGGGGCCAAAAGCCCAGAAATAAGGAGGCCAAGAAGGGGAATTATGGGTGGTGCATGCACTTAGAACTACCAGGCTTTACATGTCGTCGGCTGTAAACCTTGTTTGTAAGCTTGTCATTCAGTCATACCTGGTCCCACCACAGTGACTAATACCTGCCAACTTTTGAGATTTTTATCCTGGGAGTGCTCCATACCGGGACCTTAAAAAACAAGATTTCGGGGAAAATATCGTCATGATTTACTCATTTTACATTGACTTTTCGTTTCTCACATTGGTTTGAGTTTACATAATTATTTTTGAGAAGTGTGTCAGTTAAGGCTGTAATAGCTCACTTTTATCAACCAGGCATGAAAAACTGTAATTTGTAATTTTGTATTTTGTAATTCTGTAATTTTGAGCTGGCGTGAGATCGAAGTTTTCAACCCACAGGCGTGAAACTCTGATGCCTTAGGCATGAGAGTTGGCAGGTATACACCACAAAAAAACACAGCAACACCATAATTCTAACCTCCCATAAGTGGACAGCTCTTCAAAGACATCAATCTGTCATAGTCCCAGCTAGCCACATAAGAACACTACATTATTAACCTCTTGTAATTGGACCCTGCTTATAGCAGGGCCTTCAACTGTAATGTATGGTACTTGAATGAATGCATTAATTAATTGCTGTCACAGATGTTCAACCTTACACGCTCAGCAAGTGTGATCTCTTTGTGACAATGTCACTTTTCTGGTTTAGGTTATCGAGTGCTGGAGGATGGGAAGGTCAATTTTCAAATATTAAAGGTACATAACGTTAACTGTTAAAACTGTGCATTTTCCCAGCAAACACTAATCAGTGCTTGAGGCTAAGACTAACAGTTGTTGCACAATAGATACTGTTGTAGTGCATTTTCAGGGCTCAAGACACTAACTTTTGACACCACTTTCTTTGCAGTTCAAAATTTTACTCCAAAATAGAGTAGCCTCTAATTACAATAATAAATGAATATGTCTCACAAATTCTTACCGTAGTTATTAATGAGAATTGTCCTCCCCCCCCCCCCCCCCCCCTTTCCCCAATTTCAATGACTTGGAAAGCAGGTGAGTGCTTGAAGCCCCGGCGTTTCATTTTATTTTATTTTTTTCTTATCTCGATTACTGTAGGAAGCTGAGACAATGGAGGATGTTCTAAAATTTTGGCAAGGTTTGTCCTTTATCATGATCATTTTGAGAACCTTGTTACAGTAATAGCTGCCATATTATTCATGGTAAACAGTAACATCCACCAGAAATTCTAAACATCTGAAACATAAGATTTTTTATTTTCTCCTTAAATGCACCTCCACTTCTCCCCCACCCTGGGTGAGGTAGACATTTACTCTGAAGAAGTAGTCTCTAGTATTTCTCACTGGGGTAGTACCACGAGTGAGTACTGAACCATGGAGGCATGTGCAATAATCACCTGCTGTGAAAAGGTGTGACATTTTCTATCCTCCTTCATCCATGTGCCTCACATCATTTTGCACATCTCCTTGCAAGAGATGATACAATAAACAATCACATTTAAGAGCCTACTTTTTTCAAGGTCAGCCTGAAAAAGTCTTCACATATTTATTGTAAGGTTTTTATAAAATTATAACAGTTGTCTAAAATGACGAATTTCAGTCTGGAGGTTCTTAATCCACTTGTTCTTTTATGCTGGTGTTAACTGCATTTGTCCTCAGTCATTTGATTATTTGTTTTACTATCCCTGAGATACACAAAGGACCACACATAGTCTAGGGGTAGTCTAGTCTCCTTCACAGCCATTATTAGGGTCGTCACGCAACGCTCCTCCCCACTAGTGGGGAGGAGCATTGCATGACAACCCTAATAACGGCTGCGAAGGAGACTAGGGGTCGTCCAGTCCTGCTCCCTCTGGATGCAGAGGTGAGTTGCCTGACAGACAGCGGAGGGACCAGGACTGGACTAAGTCTAGGGTTGGAGGGCTCTTTGGAATTTTATGAGGAGGGGCACCACACAGAACCTTGAACTGTCAATCTATTTTGTATCTTACTTTAGATCAACCCTTAAACAACTATTGTTCTCTTTGTGCAATGTAAAATGACATATATGTACCCTACTTCAAAACAGCTTATTTCAGATTCAAAGTGCACTACTGCAGACAAAGTGAATCAAAAAGTATTACCCTTTGGTACTCTGCATAAATCCTGTCACTATAGTATAAATACTACATAGTTATGTACAGTGAGTGGTAGTATTCCCTTACTTCTCTATATACCGAGTAATGTTTTATATTCAAAATACTAAAATTGAATTTTTTTTTCCTGATTTTGTAGGAAGAAAGATTAGCAAGACAGATGAGTAAAGAAGCTTGTGTCAACAACAAAATAATAAACTTGCCTGCTGCTCTCCAGACATTTTAACAGAATAATTGAAATAAACTTAAGGACTGTCCCTCCTAACACTAAAGCATTTTTGTGGAGCTTATGGCTATCAAGGAAAACAAGACCTTAGCAAGGGCTATTGGAATCCAAAAAGAAACTTTGGGGTAACCATGCGTTTTTCAGAGATTATTAAGCAACAACAATAATTGTTAAAAACGCTTTAAAATACCCAACAATGTATGGGATTCTTGTTAAAATTGATGTTTATAAATTACATGTATCTCAGTCTGAAAAATGCTAGGTTACCCCCAGTTTTCTTTTTTGACTCCAGTAACCCTCACTAAGGTCTGCTTTATTTGCATAGTCACAAACTGTGTAAAAATATCTTTGTTTTAGAAAGCACACTTTCTTGGAGCAGTCCAATATATTATATGCACAGAATGTATAAACAGTAGTTAAAGCTAGGAGGCTACTGTCATTAAGATTAATCATAATGTGTGTAGAAAAGATGAACGAAATGTAGTTATTTTTATAAAGTTTGGGAAAAACCTTTTTAGTTTTTCAATTTTGTGGGAAGATTGCATGCAAAAGCTTTTTAAAATAGGATTAGAGAGATAAATGAAGAAGCTTGTGTCGAGAACAACAAATTGATATAGACATGAGATTGATTTTTTTTGTGTGTTTAGAAAAGACCAGCGAAATACAATTATTTTTGTTTCACAAATTAGCACACTTTGAATAGATGAACTCTTTCATGGTTGTATATCTGCCCAAGTGAAAAATTATGGGACAAAGTCCAACAAACAGGGCATGTCAGTAATACTGAGTTTCTATGGAAAACCCTGAGCCGAGTTGTTCAAAGCCCAATCCGCACTAATCCTGGAACAAAATCTATAAGATGCCATGGTGGTTAACTTGGATTAGCACTTATCGTGTTTCGAAGAGCCTGGCCTTGAAGTCCAATGCTCATTAATTTTCATTAACTTTTGAAATCTGCCCAAATTATGAATATTGGAAAATTTATGATACCAGGTAAAGGATTATTCTCTTGAAAGTTGAGGGCTGTAGATCTTTGAGATTAAAAAACCCAAGATACTGGGCAAACCTCCAAGGGAAGAAATTTAGAGATAAAATTCAATTTGGTATTACTCACTTTTTATCCGTGCTAGATCGCTCAGAAAATCTTTTACCCAGTATTTTATGTTCTCAATTTCAATTTTCTCTTTTACATCGAAATGCATGCGGTTTCCACCCAACCCTCATTAAAAATTCAAAATGGCGGAGGTTTAAATCACGAAAAGGACTACCGCAATATTGTGACCACTGTTGTAACGCAAGATTGCATGTTAAAGTCAGCGATGTTTAGTACAACGCTTAACATTCATTAATCTGTAGCTCTGTTATGCTTCAAAAGCCTCATGGCGGCCTGGCCGGGATCGCATCTCCACATGGATCCGTTATCTGTGCGACTGAGTTGCGCAGTAAACTGACGATCAAGAATTTCCAGTGCAGTTGATTGAGATGTATAACTGTTATTGTGACTGAAGATTGTTAACTAAAGTAAAATACAGAAAATGAAATGTTCTTACCTACATGTTTAAATGTTTTCACACTTCGTTCAATGTCGATCGTCCTACGTGCGTTGTTTAATTCAAGGCTGGGGAACCTGGCCACTAGCAGTTTTGTCGCAAAAAGCGCGGGGAACTGTAGGGACTCGAGGAAAACACGTGGAAATCCCCGCAGCTGAACGTTGTAATATTGTTTACAAACATTTGTTGGTTCAATAACGTTAGAACGTTTAGCTGTGGCTTAAGAAGGAAAATTTTATTAAAAGCAAGGTTTCAAAACTTTAAACTGGATTTTAATCTCATTTTAGCCTCAGCAGCATGAATTCTTGGTTATCGACGATTTGCAGGTGGAACCTCGACAAATTTCGTTTTGATTTAATTTGAGAATTTAGACGATTTTCTTGTTCAAGAATTTTGAGGTTGCATTTTTGCGGCATCAAAAACGCAGCGCTAGTAATTTTGGCTAACTTTCGCCAGGAGAGCATTGTGGGCTCCTGCTTTCGCTGATAAGGATCGTTTGTCACGATTGATTTTTAAGTATGGTAAAATTAATACCAACCATACGCGTACGAACCACCCCCCCCCCCCCCCCCCACTCCCCAAGCCCAGCTGCCTAACCTGGAGGTAATTATCTTATTCCGGAAAAATCTTGCGAATTAATGCACACCCACCTAGATTACAATCTTTATTGAAAGTTCCTGAAAAGGCTTTCAAACAATCTGTATAGGCCATTTCCGAGTTGCTTTGAACCTCATTACGAAAGCGAGGCTAAGTGCAAAGCTTTTCATGTGAAAATTAGTTTTGTTTGCATATGAATGAAAACACAGTTTCATAACAAAAACTGTGCACGAACCCTCACTTTCATAATGAGGTTTTAAGCAACTCGGAAGTGGTCCATTACGGTAATATCAAATACACTAAATAGTCTTAATTTAAATTGCAAATATGTGCAAACTGACAGGATTTTGATTCTTATTGTCCAATAGGAAAATAACATGAGTAGGTTCACGTCATGTTGCTTCGCAACACCGCTGGCGGGCAGGAGGCGCCGTCTACAACCACCCCAGGGGGGGAGGGAGGTACTCCCTTATGTGACCTTAACGGGGACGTGCAGCCCGATAGGGTATGGTTTTCAGGGTGTTTTGTCTTGAACGGGGTATCTATTTCATCACTTTCTGTCTTAAACAGGGTATCGCTACATGACCTAATGGCTTAAACAGGATAAGCTTAGATGTCTGTTTATTGGTCTTTTGAAGAACGAAGCACATTCCAAAGAAGCGAAAGTGATCTACAAAGGACCGCCAATGGACGCTATTGTTATTCGTGCATTAAAATACAGTAAGAAACTAGTGTATTCTTATTTCATTCCAGTCTTGGACAGGGTGCGATTTTATGTTAAATGTCTTAGATAGGGTCTGCAAATATTGAATTCTGTCTTAAACGGGATAGGGAAAACAGAGAATTGTGTCTTAAACAGGGTCAGGGTTTGAACGCCTGGCCGCACCTCCCTACCCAAGCATCTGTTGAGTACCCACCCCCCCCCCCCCCCCCCGGGACAACCACTCCCTGAGCGAGACAATTTTATGTTGTTAATTATAAAAAGGGAGAGCAGAAGAACATCGTAATCTTCAGATACATAGGAACGAAACATGAAAAGATATCTTGTCTTTTTGTGCATGTTGGCGGTAGCTAGCGGCTTTATTCGGCTTAACTCGCATGAGGAAGATGAAGGGGAGTGGAAAGCTTGGAAAGATTTTCACAGCAAAACGTATTCGTCTGAAAGCGAGGAGACCGCGAGAAGAGCTATTTGGAGAGAAAACCTAAAGGTACAATATCAAAGATAAATGAATTGTCGAAGAAGCCATCAGGTATTATTTCGAGTAGAAACAAGAGACGATGAGGTAAGCTCATCCTCTCGTGGTAGGAATTATTATTCAGGGCCCAGTTGTTCAAAGCCCGATTAAACTAATCCTTGATTAACGTGAACTTTGCTTCGAGTTTAATTGCTAGTCAACAAAAATTCTTCCAAAAGAGTTTTTGCCGTCAGTTTTGACTTAGACTTTTCTTTACCTTTACTTGAAATTTAGCCTTTAGAACCATTTTTTAACGAGCGGGATGAAAACCTCGATTAACTTTTAATCGTAGATTAGCGCAGATTAGCGTTAATCGGCTTTCTAACAGCCCGACCCTAAGGGGCAAGCCGTGCTGAGCATAAATTCCTGGCCAAACAAAGCCAGTCAATAAGTTAATATTTACAGTAACGGAATGGAACATTTTCAGAGCGCGATCTTCTGACAACAACAAACAACTTCGAAAAGCATAGGGCCGGTGTTTAGCACGTTGTTGTCCCGGTAAAAGTAACACCTACCACAGTTTTACCAAACTTGACTTTGCCTATTTCAAATTCAATTCAAATTTAACGAACATTTTTAACTCGGCAATAACTTTGTCTATCCTATGAAAATCATAATGACTCTGCTGTAGCTATCATCACGTCCAGGCAAATGATTTCAGGGAACTTTCGTTGAAAATAAACCTTCAGTTCATGGAAGAACGCTTCCATTTCCTTTAGGGCAGACACCTGTCACAATTTCGGTAACGGAATTTAAGTCAAACGTTCTTGAAAACGTTTCAATAGATAAACTCAGGAAAATGAATCACAGAACTGTGGCTAACCTAGTGATAAAGCCCGTTTATTTTTCCAGCTTCGCTAGACGACTAGATACACCAAAAAAAATGCGATTAACGGTTCGACTTAATCAGAAGCAATAATACAAATTCTACAAGAATCGATGGGGTCCCCTGACAACTGAACAATTGCCAAAGGGTTATTATGTTCTTTCCTTTCTTCAGAACCTGTTAAAATTCTAATTACAATTCTTTTTTTTTTTTCACTCGATACACAAGTAGATAGCTGTGAACAATACCTGTAACTAACTAGGATATTACAAAGAATGTTTTCACACCACTTTACATGTTTCCCAGAAACATGAAAAAGTTTTCCAATTTATGAGCACATGACTATTACTCATTTCAGTAAATCAACTGAAACGAGTCGTAATGGCGGCCATTTAGAGTCCGTTGGTTCGAATTCGTCCAAAAAAGATGCCACTACGCCAGTTCACTTGATCCGTATATGGGAAGCATCGGGTTCCATAATTGCTTCGTTTCCCAACACGAACTGAGCAAACCTGAAATAATTGCGTCCATTTCATACACTCGATTTGTTCAATCAATTCTCTTTTTTGGTGTATGGCTCTTTGGGGAATTTATCATTGCATAAGGATTGGCTACTGTCGACAAACACGCCAGACAAATTTCTTCTTACTTGTGGGCCACTGAGGGGGAGAGAAACCTGTTCAAAGTTTCATTGTTTAAAACTGAAAATCATTATTATAAGCTTTTTTATTCCACTGCTTCTTACAGGAAAACTGCAAAACAATTGGTGAAGGGTCTGACCAAATCAGAATTTAATTTTCTTATCAAAACCAAATAATTACTCTGGGCCAATCACAACAGACGAATACAGCGGAATGAACCAATCAGAACTCAAGGCAGACATGTAACCGACGCCAAGCGCGGGAAAACGTGTGTGCTTCACATTGCTAGAGAAAGTGGTGTGAGTTTTTCAACCAATCAGAGCGTCAGTACACAAAAACCACAGCAAAGGCAAAACTGCTTTTGACGCTCAATTGAAAACCGCTCTATTGTAACGTATTGTATATTGTACTTTACTAGCAATTATCAAAGATTAGGGATTGCGTTCGATGATCTCGACCCCAAGCTCTTTGCCAAGTTGGTGATAATATCATCCGCCCCGGCAAAATCTACGGGGAATGCCAGATACGCGTTCCAAGAGCTCGATTTAAGGCCGTACGGGGATCAGAGAGAGAGCGCGTGCTACACTGAAAATTAAAAAAAGATAGATCGTGAGTATCGCGATTCTGTAAGCTCCACTATGTAAAGCTGGAAATGCAGCCTTCAAAAAATCTGCCCTGAATTCTACGTCTTGATTTTGTACCTTCTGAGATATGGGCTTTGTCCTAAAGAGTTCATTGAAATAGATAATTTTTAACTTTTCATTTTTATTGATGTTATAGAAAATCGCTGAGCACAATGCTCAAGGACACTCACACGTGTTGGCCATGAACCACTTGGGAGATCTCACGCAGGAAGAACATCACAACCTCCATCTTGGTACACTGAAGAAACTCGGCGACTCAGCGTCCAAAAAGACAAAGAAAACAGCATCAACCTCTAGGTTCACCCGCAGAGGTGCACCCGCCTCAGTGGATTGGAGGGAAGAAGGATGCGTTACACCAGTGAAAAATCAAGGTGAACGTTTCAATACCGTTGGGTTATTTAGAATTATTTTATGTCTAGCTTATAAACACTTGAATTTCGCAACACAGAGTCTTGAAACCCTTTCAGTTTTGAGCCGCACTGTCAAACACACACATAGCATAATTTTCACCAACTCCACTCTTCGCTTTCGAGCGTCAACATCTCTTCTTTGGTTTAATCACTGTTATTTTGCCGTAGAAACCTAAACAAAAATACTCTCGTATCCAAGACTGAAAGAAATTTTAACTAAAGAAAACGATAGGATGAGACCACCGGGATTCTAGGTGTCTCTGAAGTAGGCCATTTCCGAGTTGCTTTGAGCCTCATCATGAAAGCGAGGCTTCGTGCATAGTTTTTATTATGAAAATTGTTTTTCATGCTTATGCAAACAAAACTAATCTTTGCACTTAGCCTCGTTTTCGTATTGAGATTCAAAGCAACTTGGAAATGGCCTATAAGAGCAAGTGGGCTTCGAGAACGTTGCACAGAAGCACCAAGTACAGACAATCCAAGTCAGGATATACGAGCCAGATACCAGGTAGGGTTTGTAAAGATTAATATTGCAAATTGTAGAGGTAGAGATGTAGTTTGAATAACTTTATTCAAACAAGGGAAAACCCTTCACAAAGATACAAAAAAAGATACACTGACAACGAATTAAACGGTATTTCGCAAAGCGCCTATCTTAGAGCAGTGTCTTTGTGCGCAGCGTTGTCTAAACATATTTTACATAATCTGTTTGTTCCAACCTCAGGGCGGTGTGAGTCTGGCTGGGCTTTCAGTACAACAGGATCACTGGAAGGACAACACTTTAAGAAAACAGGAAAACTCGTCTCACTCAGCGAACAGAACCTTATGGATTGTTCTAGAGAGTTCGGCAATCATGGCTGCCAAGGAGGACTCATGGATAATGCTTTCAGGTACATCAAAGCTAACGGTGGAATCGATACCGAGGCTAGTTACCCGTATGAGGCTAGAAGCATGAACTGCAGATTTAAAAGAGCTGGCATCGGAGCTACAGATACTGGTAAGAGACTCACAGTGACCAAAAGAAAATAAAAAAGAAAAGAAAAACCGGAAGCTGAATGCGCACTAAGCAGCCCTGTACCCAATCAAATGTGACAAAATACTAAATAAAGAAAAACACTGATGTCGGCGCTAACAATTCCGCACTCGATTCCTCATAATGTTTTCTCCACAGGATTCGTAGATATTCCAAGCGCCAACGAAGATGCTCTGAAACAAGCTGTTGCCACAGTTGGACCAATTTCCATTGCTATTGATGCCAGCCATTTTTCATTTCAGTTCTACCACAGCGGTGTCTACGACGAGGCGTAAGATGTTTTCTATATGTCAATACAAACCATAATATATTTAAAAGCTTCTCTCTTCTCTAAATTGAACACGGAAGGCCATATTTTGATTTTGCAGAATATGCTCACTCGTGTGATCTAATAACATTAATGAGACGCTTCAAAATGAAAGTCTTGTTAATTGAACATGGTCGGATTGAGGGCCTCATTCAAAGAGAAAAAAGTTACAACCTAAGAATCCGAATGCAGAGCAAAAGGAGTGAAATTTAAAAAACGGTTTTAGAGCCCATGTCATTGTAAGTGCTATCCTCCGGCGAACATGGATCCCTTATGCTTGCCACGGAACCGACCAAGGCTACTATTTTAGTTCTCCCGCTCGACTCTTAAAAGAAGAACTGCTAAAAGTTTAGCATCGGTTTGTTCTCAAACTGTTTTAAGGAATCTTAAGGAATTGTTACCGTTTTGTTGGCAGGTCTTGCAGCAACACCCAACTCGACCATGGCGTTCTTGTCGTTGGATATGGAACCTATCAAGGCAAGGACTACTGGTTGGTCAAGAACTCTTGGGGAACCAGCTGGGGACTGGAAGGCTACATCATGATGTCGAGGAACAAGAACAATCAGTGTGGAATTTCTACAAGGGCCAGCTATCCACTTGTTTAGGTTCCATGGTGCACTTTTTTGGGAGCATTACATTGATAGATTTCCAGCGGGAAATAAATTGTTTTCACGAGGTTTCTGGGAACGTTTGCATGTTCCTCCAGGGATATCTCACCGCTCGAAATGAAGTAAAGGAAAAATCAGATTTGAAAAGGTTGCAAGATAATAAATTTAAAATTATGGATGGCTTAGCACTTAATCAGTTTCTTTGAAATGTCACCTCCTATTTCAGTCCCAGCCCCCTAAACCCTAAGCACGGTCGTTCTCAGATCAGTCGGCAAAACCATGATCCTGCCTTATCTTAGACAACCAGGGAAAGTACACCCTCTCTTCGGCCAAAATAAACCCGGTGGTGAGGGAAGGGGGAAGGGGGTTTATTGCAGGTTCGCGCGGAGAAGCTCCCCCACCCCTTTCACATTGCAACTTTCTTTTTACTAAGATGGAACCCTTGGCCTTTCCGGATAGCATACCTCAAAGATAAGTCAAAGAGAGAAGAATATCGCTCATGTTTTTGGCGGCAAGTGTAATATTTGCGTTGTAGTTCTGCCTGTCTAAATTACATTCCTAGAAAGTTTGTTACGGGGATGCTCCGCCTCGATTTCCAAATCCTTGCTCTTTTGTATACCATGTTTGATAGCAAAGGTAACCTTGTCATATATTTTCCCTAGAAAATGGTAAGCCTTTCAAACACCTGCAGCAAAAGCACCACATCTATTTTTCATTAATTGGATCTGATCAATCGACATAACAGTTAAGTTCATCCCCACTGCGTAGTTTAACTGGGTATATTCGCCCCTGGGCGAACTGACCAGAACGGCTCTGCAACTGATTCGAACGCGTGATACGAGGTGAATAACGGGAACATGCACTTTGTAACATTCAGTCCACTACAGGATCTTTATGTTTCTAACTGCTAACTGAGATAATGAAGAAACGTTCTAGGACAAGCAACTGATCCAGGAAGAAACTGGGATGTCAGAAGATCTCTTAGGGTAACTGAGGCAGATATGATCGATCATCTTTGCCAAAGTTTTACACAGGAAAGCCAGCACGTTAGCAATCTTTTTCTCACAAAGCCATGCAGAGGGACTTTATCCACGGCTATTTTTAAAAATTATGTGCTTTCTTCAACGTATAGACGGGAACAATTGGGGGGGGGGGAGCTAAGAAAACACAAAACATAGAGAAAGAAGCGGACCGGGCGCGGGAGACAAATAAGGAACAGAAAGAAAAAGGAAGGAAAGTGAGAAAACGGTTTTGCTCTTAGCGCCACATAACCCAGGGGGTATTCCTCGGAATTGAGGGGGGGGGGGGGAGGGGGTCGGTTTTCCAAACCCTGATTCTCAGACTAAAAGATGTAATTTTCCAGTACCCCGTTTTCAGGGCTGGCCTCTAAGGTTCATACCCATTTTCCGACAGTATACCCGTTTTCAGCCTTTCAGATCAAAATGGTTACTATAACATGAAACGGACAGTACACGTTTACTTAAAATCTATGCACTATTCAGACCAGAACAGCTCAAAAGCATACTTTTAAACACATACATTCTGAATTAAGACGCTTCAAATGAAACTAACATAGACTGATGCAGAAAAATTTGTAATCATGTTATAACCGACGTTTCCATATTTTTGCTATGGTCAAGATAGTTTGCCGAGGTGCGGTCCAAATGATGACATCTGCTCGCTGTAATTTTACGGATTAAATTGACGGTTGCAGACTGATCACATCTTGGGAACAGCGCGTGACGATCGTCACGTGATGATAGAAAGTAATGACCTCAATATTACCTCATTCCCTGGCATGGCATGATATTCATTAGCTTTAATTTTCTTTCTGTGCCAGTGTTTAAAAGGAACCGAAAAAGGAATGTTTTTTTAACTGCCTTTTGTAATATTTTGAATTAGATGGACGATGGGGGCATTCAATTCACATCATGTCAAGTTCTCACTATCTTGTGGAGATCCCCTTGCTACTACCAAAAAATAACTCCTCGGATTGTTGGTGGGATATGGCCTGACCCGACCAGGCCAACCCAGCCAATTTCAGACCTGAACTGATGTCAGTTTCCAGTACCTTTTTTCAGATCTGGCCTCTACTGAATTCATACCCATTTTCAGATCTGACCGTTTCTGTAAAATCCATACCGTTTTCAGAAGTGCCGGGGCGATTCACTCTAGAGTACAAATATTCCTTGCTATCGGCTTCATGAGACCATAATACTGTATACCCAAAAAGGCTCAAACGCTGTACTCTTTAGCGCCTCATATACCCATATAGCTTATCAGTATTGCAGGGGAGTATTACCTTCCTCCCCCAACTTCGTTCCCGCGGTTTTTCTCGCCCCTCCCCAATTTACAAGGGAAAACCCTAGGAACGATGTGCCCCCCCCCCCCCCCCACCCACCCACCCTCGCAGATTTGAACTCATGCTCCTAAAAAAAATCTCGTGCTCTTAGCTTATTACGCAATTGCACCAAATCGAGCGAAATCTATAATCTCTCTAGACACACTAAGCGAGCAGTTGGTTTGGACAAGTAAACCAGAGTGCCTCGCTGTTCAGGTAAAGGGGCTGTGACTATAGATCCGAAACAAAATAAACAATAAAGCATAATTGCAACCAGAATAAATAGTAATTACAACTACTCGTCATGACTGATGACCGACGCACCGGATAGGGCCTGTTACTTTCTCCCGTATGGCTCTTAGGTGGTGGTGGGGGGGGGTTACTTATTTAATTGAGTTTCGTACGAGGCTACTCAGCCCAGAGCCTTAACTCCTTTTTATATATCAACTTTAGAGAAATAGTTCTTCCGTCAACAAAAAATTGTACCCCTTTCTTTATGCCTTATATTCCCTACGTTATTGTTATATCAAGGCTAATTTTAAAAAACATAATAAGTTGAGTTTCGATGAGGCGTGCTGTCAACAGGCCAGGTTAACAACAATCAGATGTCTGCTCGATCACACCAGACAGATCACGGGTACATCTTGTGACTCCCTGAGACATCACTAGAAAGTCTTGTGACCCTTCGTGTCATGCTATACACCGGGGCTATAAAAAACTCTCGGTTCCACGTTTTTCTTCACTCGTCCTTCACTGGCGCTTCGCAGACGACGTGTTCCTTGAAGTTACTTACAACCAGGACAGCATAATGAAGGGATCTCTTGCCTTTTTGTGCTGTTTGGCAGTGGCTAGTGGTTTTGTCCTCAAGGTAGATGAAGAAGGATTTCAGTGGAAAGCTTGGAAGGCTTTTCACGGCAAATCCTACGTTACCGAGAGCGAGGAGACCGCCAGGAGAGCTATCTGGAAAGACAACCTCAAGGTAAGAACACGATTTTTAGAAGAATTCGGATCACAACGAGCTCTGTTGATCATTTGTCTGTCAGTTCGTTTATACACGGGTCTTTTATTTAGCGCTTGTGGACTAAAACTGTACATAAGTTCTCAGTTTCGTCTCTTATTCTTTATTGTATGCTAGCGGCAAGACGAAAAAATTTTTTTCGCTACATTTTTTTTTTAAATGGCAATAGTGTGAGCAGTTAGCATTTCGTTTTCTGGAAAAATCGATATTGAAAAAGTTGAAGATAAAATGTACAATTTCCTGGAGTGCAATGTCCTTGGTGTATCGCTTCTTGTACACTTGTGTGACATTCGAGTTTATCGAAGCAAGTCTTTAATATAAATAAAAGTAGGAAAGTTAAAATTCTTTTTATCGATATATTATAACCTTCCAAACCTCTTCTAGTACACAATTGAGCTATCCGCTGCACTCTGCAGATGGTTGCGTAATGCGTTACAAATTTCTGAAAATTACGTTGAGAGGGCGTCACGCAGAGAATAAGAACAGTGATTATCAGTTTGATTGCGAAAGAATGGCTTTAAATGCACTGCAGTTAGAACAAACCCGGCCAAAATAATAAACAGCATCGCAGTTAAGGACTGTTTTTAAAAATAGTATTCAATAGAAACACTCCAGGATTCCGCCCCAAAATTTCAAGATCTGACCCTGCGCGGGTAGGACCGTGTGGGATGGGAGGGAGGGGGCATGTAAAGAGCCGAAACATCAGTAGTTTGCTAGTTATCTCTGTCACAAAATATATTATGTATCTCTTTTTTTTTTTTTTACACCAGAAAATCGTCGAGCACAACTCTCAAGGTCACTCACATGTCTTGGCCATGAACCACTTTGGAGATTTGACTCAAGATGAGTACCGCTTCTTTTACTTGGGAATGCGAAGCCACTTTTCCGAAGAGACCGAGAGAAACGGCTCGACCTACCTGGAACCTAGTCACGTGAAGCTGCCAGCTGAAGTTGATTGGAGACAAGAGGGATATGTCACACCGATTAAAAATCAAGGTAATCTTGTGTCGAAGATATAGTGAAAGTTACTGTCACGTTGAGAGAAATTTGTTTCTTTGTTTGGCAGTCATAACCTGTCACGCAAAACTTGCTTTCTTTACTTTCTAATGCCCAACCATGATTTTGCAATCGTGATGTCGCCTGGCGCAATTTAATTTGAGTGAGTTTATAACCTAAAGGGATACAAAGGTTGTATTGTACGCCTCACTCTGTTAGTCTAGTTGTGGCAACTTCTGTTTATTAACTGTTATTAAAATTCAGTGCGTTGAACGTTGAGCCCCCAACCCACCCCTGGATCGTTATCTTTTATGGTGACAGTTAATTTCGGTGCTCCCAATTAGTAAACGCGACCTCTGTTCCACTCCGCCCCCCCCCCCCCCCCCTCCCTCCTCCTCACTCCCTTGATTCAACCGAGTCGCCTTGGTTACTGTTTTTATTTTTTTACTGACGTCTTCCTTCGGTCTCCCAGGACAGTGTGGCTCATGCTGGGCGTTTAGTACAACAGGATCACTGGAAGGACAGCACTTCAAGAAAACAGGACAACTCGTCTCGCTCAGCGAACAGAATCTTGTTGACTGTTCTACCAGTTATGGCAATAACGGTTGCCAGGGAGGACTCATGGATAATGCCTTCAAATACATCAAAGCTAACGGTGGAATCGATACCGAGGCTAGTTACCCTTATGAGGCAGTCAACGACAGATGCCGATTTCAAGCGAGCGAGGTTGGAGCTGATGACACTGGTAAGAAAACCATTCAGTTTAAGCGGGTTCCTAAGGTCTTCCCTTTATCTACTAAGTATGTTCCAGTACTTGTATATTGGAACTGAACCTGTGCCCCACGCAATATTGCAGTCAACTAAATGGCATTTGAATGATCATCCACAAAAACAATTTCTGTTACGTATCACCACGCTTGAAGAATTCGCCCACAATTCATTGTTTCGAACCAGTTGATATGGCCACAAAAAACAACGCTGAGCCGTGAACGGGCGAAAGTCCTGCTCAATAGCTTTCATCGGATTGTCTATTTTTTTATTCTTAAAAGAATTTCGCTGTTTTACGAAATCAAAAAGATGGAACAATAACCTCCAATAGCTTTCGCGCCACACTTCAGGACAGACTTGAATGTTTGAACCACCTTGTACACTGATAATAAACAGTGCCACAGGAGACCGCAAAACAGTTCATAACAGTCTTTTTCTTTGGTCAGTCATAGAAGCGCGTAGTTTGTGGGAAGAAAAGTGTTGGGGAAACACTCTCACGCAGTCGGCTGTTAATATAAACTTCGTTTCTACGACCCCCCCCCCCCCCCCCCCTCCGCCAATTTGCACGAAATCTTCTGGGAACGATGTTGTGTTGGCATTCCAGCGGTACTTAAACTGAACCTATGCCCTTCTGCACTTTGTGATTCGCTTCTACAGCCTTGAATTTCGAGAAAATAAACGACTGTTTTGCCCTGGTGTTTTACATAATTTTAACAGCTTTCATTTGAATGATCACACCTTACCTTAAAAACTAAAAGTAGCTCTTGGTGATAGTCAATGACACGCTTGAATACCTTCAAAAACCGTTGTTTATCTCATAAGAATCAAAGGCTTAATTTACTTCTTTCTTGTTTCGTAACAGGATATGTAGACATTACACAAGGAAGCGAAGAAGCCCTTCAGTCTGCTACTGCCACAGTCGGCCCAATCTCTGTAGCAATTGATGCTAGTCACTTGTCATTCCAGTTCTACCACAGTGGAGTTTATAACAATCCGTAAGTGTCTTCATTGTTTAAGTTGAAATTCGTTTAAGTTCAGGCGTAGTATATTTTCAGTTGTGGTTGCTACCAGCGTTCAAATTTTCCCGCTTACAAATATCCTGGGGCAAAAACAGGAAGAAGAAACCATCAAAACGTAATAACCACAATCTTGATGTATTGCCAACCAGTTTCTCAGAACTTTTTTTATAGACATGCTCAAATGCAACATAAAATTAGAGAATTGATGTTTTGAACCTAGGAGAGAAGACATTTTTGTAGTTTCGCTATTTAGGAGAAATTATTTCAAAGAAAATTAGTGAAATAGCTTGAAAAAAAAAAGAAAACAAACGCGAAGCACGAGACATTGTGCCCGAGACACGAGCGCGAAGCGAGAGCCGGATGTTTCGAGCTAAATGAGTCAATGCCTGTCATGCATGCTATTAGTTAAGCAAAATGAATTCCTCTATGTCGTTGACGAAAGTTTACCTGGATATAACGTATCTCCCTTGCTGGACTGTCAAGCGGAAACCGGACTAGAGCGAACTGTCCATTTTCTTCGTGGCATCATGTTGTCGCACTCATGTGGGACTGCTAACATATTACTTCTGTTTTGTTGCCAAATTGTTCTCAATTGGTTCTAAAGAAACATGTTATCGTTTTGTTGACAGGTCTTGCAGCAGCACCCAACTCGACCATGGCGTTCTTGTCGTTGGGTATGGAACCTATCAAGGCAAGGACTACTGGCTTGTCAAGAACTCCTGGGGGACCCGCTGGGGAATGGAAGGCTACATCATGATGTCAAGGAACATGAATAATCAGTGTGGAATTGCTACAAGCGCCAGTTATCCACTTGTTTAGTTATCTGTTCTTTTAACATCGAGACGCTAAATAGGATAATTTTAAAATAATCTGGCATTGGTTTCAGAATTCGTTTTTTAGCCTCTAGAATACCGTATTTACAAGTTGCCTTTGTCAAACCAATTTTTTAAAAAAGAAATTAGTTTCCACGTACAAGTATGTTTTGCTGCAGGCTATTCAGCAAAAGAACAGCAATTGTTTATCAGCTATTTTAAGGATGAAAAAATGAATTGAGGAACGTTTTTAGGAGAAAAACTTATTTGTGGACTTTGTTGTGGTATGTTTTAATTTGTTTTATTAAAACAGAGCAATATCAATGAAGACGGTTGAATTGAATTTAATAACGACTGCAAAGAGTAAATATAATCATTCTGGGGCCACTGTAAACACGTGGTTTTCAGGTGACCGCTTAAAAATGATTGAAACGTGTTCGATAGCTTGAAACCTTCATCGTTTGTGTGTCAGTTTGAGATTTTCCTGGTTTAATGGGGTTTGGTGGCGCGGAAACAAGCAGGGAAATGGGGAACATCCTTCTCGTGGCGAAGCCGCTCGTTTTCGCGCCAAAAAATCGCAACAAAGCCCACCGCCTGCGACGCAGCTTTTGGTATAATTTTGGGCAAAACTGCACTTACTGAGACCGATACCCTCTTATTGCACCTAGGCCTCACCAAAAAACACCCCCTGAGCATAGAATTAAAGCTACATTATAAAATTGTCCAAACAAACACGTTGCATACACAATGCGCTTAAAAGAAACCGCCTCTCCCCACCCAACACCTCGACCACGATGCACCAACGGTTGCTCAGTACTTTAAACCCTCTTCTAATTCCCGTAAAACCTGCGCGAATCTATAAGTTGCCAGTCACACATTCTTCAATTTGCTTTAAAGAAAGTGAAGAGCCTGTATAATTTTTGCCAGCGCTTACCTAACATGAAACAAGATAAAGTTCTACCGTTAACCGAAATAAGAAGTAGGACCAGTTGAGTGTTGTCTGGCTGGAAGTAGCACGTTTTTGGGGGGTTTTACCCGCGCAAAATTTTGAATTCACGTTAACACTTCCACGCACACAACTAAATGATGAAAATCGATTTACGTTGAAACTGGAAGAACTTTTAGGCTAGCTCAAGTAAGCCCTTAAAACAACTTCTAATCAATGCAAAAAACCTCTTTCTGACTTGCCTTTTGTCTTCTTGTTGTCTACGTCTTCAACGGTTAAAATATGGAGAGAATATGAAATGAGGACTCATAACCTCATTTCATATTCTCTTCATATTTCAGTTATCCTTTGAAGACAACAGGACGGTTGTCGAAAGCTCATACTTTTAAAATGTTTAATCATGTGTAAGAGTTGTCAAGAATATTTCTTTTGGACAAAGCATATATGTTTAAAACAAGAATGAACTTGACTATGAATATGTATGAACAGATCGACGGTGTCCCCCCTTGGGCCCTTGCTACCCAACGTATTTATGTCGTCTATTGAAGAGAAATTAGATGTTGAGGGTAAGCTGTCACGTTATTATCGTCGATATGTTGATGACACACTCCACGTGATGCCCAATTTGTCTACAGCTAGGGACTTTCTCAACACCCTCAACCACGCCCACCCCGCCATCAAGTTCACTATGGAGGTCGAAAATGATGGAATGCTTTCCTTCCTCGGTATTCAACTCCTTGAACAGGGCGCCCCGTATTGAAACTTTAGTGTTCGTGAAGCCAACAAACAGTGGTCTGCTTCTCCATTACCACAGTCACGTCGATAAAAGGTACAAGCGCGGCCTATTGACAACTACGCTCGACCGTGCATATCGCCTGTCTTCGTCATGGTCCTACTTCACTGAGGAGTGCGAACGCCTGATTTCCGTGTTGGTCTAAACTGAAGTATCCCACTGACTCCACTGTTAAAACCTTTCTAAATCTAAAGGTCGCTAACAAGTCTCCATTGCTGTCTAAATCTACGACAGAAAACACCACTCGGGTCGTTATACCCTTTAAAGACCAGGAGTCTGCTGATATCGTGAAGCTCCAGAGTATTGTCCAACCAGTGTTTACTCTACAGCAGCAGTCCCTACACACTTCAACTTACCAGGACACTCTTCTGCGGACATGCGACTCATCCCTCTCGAACTATAACTACAACCCACCATCAATGCCTCCCGCCGAAGAAGAGAAGCAAGAACTCGTCAGTACACAAGCCGGGACTATGACAATAGACACGCAGGCAGGATTCCAGCCGACCTTCGCAATTGTTTTAGTGTGTTGAAAAAATGCCAGAACAGGTTTGATTGTCACGTTAATGAGATGTTCCGCGTTTAAATGTGCAATAGACTGCAAGCAGTCCCGTTCTGGATAGTCGAGAGGTTGCGCGAAATAGCCGAGCGCGAAAAAGCTGGAGCAAACGAGCGGAGTCGGGGGCTTGGGGAAAGTCTCTTCTCGTTTATTTCTCCTCGCTCCAGTCTCGCAGCGCTGTGAGCGCACCATCTCGACTGACCAGAAAGGGACTGCTTGCAGTCTAAATGTGCAATGCGTCTTGTCACGGTTTTCAACGCCATTTTGACGAGTAGGCAAACAGGCTTGAAATAACCGTGTTTGTATGGAACTCCGATATCAAATAATTTTCATAAAACATCGCTTGTGAAAAAGTCATGAATTGGAAACTTTTGGTAATAGGAAAAGGGTTTCAAGACAAAAATTGGCGGGATGTAGCTGTGCCAGGAAGCCGCTAGTCGTGTTTTAAACTTTCCATACATTTGTCTATAAAGCGAACCAGCCGTGAACTGCTACTAAAAATAGTTCGAGGGAAAAAATACAGGGAATGTATGGAAAGTTCAAAACAAGAGTAGACTAGACTCTTTCTGGCACAGCTACATCCCTTCCTTTCTTGTTAAAATCCTTTTCCTAGTCCCAAAAGTTTCCAATTCATGAATTTTTCACAAGCGTTGTTTTATGAAAATTATTTGACATCGGATTTCCATACAAACACTCTTATTTCAAGCCTGTTTGCCTACTCGTCAAAATGGCGTCGAAAGCCTTGATAAGGCCTATCAGACTCAATTTGCGCTAAGGTCTTTGTCTAACTCATGCAAATTAGTGACTCTGAACTCTATTTTACTCTTGAAATCGAATATTTAATTTTAGTTTCCCTTGACAATGGCGCCAAGAAGTCGCCTAAATAAGATTGACTGTGTAAAAGAAAAGTCATTTTTAGTAGACAAGTTTCGCAGGTTCTGCTATCCCGTTCTCAGTCCATTACCTCAGATTAATCCAATTCGTAAAATGGGTTTTTAACACGGAAGACAATTGAAAAAACGAGCTTTACTGCAGTCCTTCTGAAAAGATCTTGACAGAGAAAAAAATTAATTTCTAAGAAAGTTGAACTAGCTAGTAAATAGATTGTTCATTCTTGATCGACTATAGACGGAAACCCCGATGTTCTGGGATGTTCTGGGATAATTTTGATTCATGTTTTAACACGTCCGATCTCTATAAGTGGTACCCCTATGTTTCTTTATGTGGAAATTACACTGAGAAAAACAACCTCTAGCTCTGCAGATACAAGACATGATCATCCGATCTGCCTTCATAGTCACGCGATTTTAAATAAAAACAATGGTTTCTCATTCCTGTCAACACTTCCTCTGCTGAATCATGATTGTTTGCAATCCTTGACGTCCGAAAATGAAAACATCATGTTCTATTCCATCACGCGCAGGTCATGTGACTACTGCGTTGATAAATTGCCCATATTCCCAGTTTAAGCCTTAGTGTTGAATCTGCGCTGTGCCGGAGTAGAACAACTCAAATTTGTCCCTCGCCAGAATGAAAGGTTTTCTCGCTTTTGTGCTGTGCGTTGTTGCTACAAGTGGCGATGTTCTGAAGTTTGGAGAATACGAAGAGCAGTGGCTGGCGTGGAAATCTTTCCACGATAAGAAATACGAAACACAAACACAGGAAGACGCGCGCTATGCGATTTGGAGGGACAACTTGAGGGTGAGTGTTGTATTGCAGCAGATGCGAAAGCTTTTACTGTCGATGATCATTTTATTTGTTTGCGCACGTATTTAATAACAATGTGCATCGATGCAAACTCGGGTCACGTCAATGGATGCTCTGTTTGTTTTAAAATACCTCCAGCGCTGCAAAAAATGTAACAGAAACAAGTCTCCGTTGCTTTTGATAAGCGAAAGCTTGTAAGTGAAAATCGTTTTTCGGTTTCTGTAAGTAAACAGAATGGTTTCAGCAAGTGTGTGAAACAGTCAACGTAACTCCTCAAAATCTGCATCAAAGCATGTCTTAACCCCTGCCGGCTTATAACGTAAAGCGATTCTATCATGTGATCACATGGATTCACTGCCTGCTATGGCTTGTGCCAGGCGGACATACTGCAAATTGATAATCTTTTTTCGGTTTCTGCAAGTAAACAGCGTGCTTAAGCAAGTGTGTGAAGCAGTCAACATCTGCATCAAAGCATTTCTCTTGACCCAAACGTAAAGCGATTCTATGATGTAATGGTTTCACGCCGGTGATGGTTCGTACCAGGCGCTTGTAGCTGTAAAGCGAAGAAACGCGCACTTTGTAAATGGCTTCAATTTTAGAAATCTTTTCATTGTCCTTTCGATCTCAAGAGGCGTTTTTTAAACTAGAAAGGGAGGATTTTATTTTAAATAGATATCTCGCTGAAATCTGAGGTTTGTGAGAAGGCCATTAGTTTAATCAGTTTAATAGACTATAGAAAGTACATTTTCGTTAGATTTGAAAATCCCCTAAACCAATTTATGTCAATTTTATCCCAAATGAAAGTGCACAATGTCACGGTCAATCCCCTTGAAAAATAGTGATAAAGAAACCACTCTAGTAAATATAAGAAAGTACTGTTCGGCAGTGAAAATAGCCGGCTCTGAGCCGGTTTTACTGGAGGGAATGCCGATGCGTTCACATATGCGCATGCCAAGAATTTCCGGTTAATAGACTGATTTGTTTTTCTGTAAATGACAGCAACAACAACTTTATTACAACAAATGAGTTATACTGAAGGGCAAAAATTGTGTTCGATTGGTTACGTCGGGAGTATTGACCATTTAACTCCCTCCTAGCGGATCACAGCCACTCCAAGCTCTAGCTACGCGACGAGTGTCTATTTGACCTTTCTAATATATATGCGCTAGCGAAAGTGATCTGTATGTATGTAATGTAGTAGCCTGCATAGCTGGCGGTTTTGTTCGCACGGGGTCAAACGTTTTGAAGTAGAAAACGGTTTCAGGTAAGGCGAAATTTACATCGGCCTCGAATCGACCCAAGAATCACACAAGACAGAAATAGAGAAGAAAAGCGTTCAGGCGGGCAATTTAATTCAAACCATTTGAAATCTTACTTTTCAAGCACAAACTTCCTTTTGTCACCATACCCCAATGACCAGTTATCGTGTCACTCAAATTACGTGATGCTGACGCACACGTCACATTGGCGCATGTTTTTGAAGCAGTGTAGTCTGGGATATGGTATAGAAATCAGAGAGTTTTGGTCTAGAATAGGCTATCTCTAAGAAAAGTCAAGTCCGGAACAGGTTCCCGGGAATAAAAAGTAAGACTCGAGTCTGAAATAGGGTAGAGTGTTTGGTTTTTAACCTGCAATAAGGTGGCAAAACATGACTGTACTGGTGGTCTGATATACTATTTAAGTGTTTGAGAGCCCCAGCCGGACACTCCCACCCAAAAATCTACTAACTATACCTCGGGTGGGGTGGGGGGGGGGGCTAAAGCTGCCTTTACTTTACAGTAAGTTCAAACCAAATCTTTGCAACTGAAAGATGATAACAAATTTATTTTCTTTTTATTTCATTTTTCGTTGCTGGGGAGCTAGAAAACGAAAACTGAAGACCAAGAACCGAAGACCTGTGACTTGATTACTTTTAAGCCTAACGCACTGCAAGGAAATGAACCCGGCTTACACGCTTTGGTAAAGCGCCTAGTTAAAATGTTAAACGAAGGCAAGACCCTCGCTCAAGCGAGCTGGGATGGCAATAGTTCCCCTGGTCCAACATACCCAGCCGATCTTCTCACTGTTCGGGAGAGAAAACTTCTGGGTGCAAAATTAAAATAATAATACTGTTTGTCCTTTTTTCCAGAAAATTCAACAGCACAACGCTGAAGGGCATTCGTACACCCTGGCTATGAACCAGTTTGGCGACCTGACTGTTGATGAATACCGCTTCTTCTTCTTGGGACTTCGTGGACATTACTCAAATGAGACAAAGCGTGGAGGCTCGACCTTCCTTCCTCCCAGTGGAGTAACCTTACCTCCAACTGTTGATTGGAGAACCAAGGGATATGTTACACCGATTAAGAACCAAGGTATGTTGTCCTTTAGGTCTTCCTATCAGGCAATGTGACGCCCAGGAGTCGCTAAGGCCAAAATAGAAAGAAAAACATAAACGTTCGTTTCGAAAAATATCGAAACACAAAACAAGTCTATAAACGTCCTGCAAGGAAGCTCTCATATGAATGATAGCACTTTAAGAGGCTGGTTTCATCCACAGAATGAAATGTAAAGAACCATGTATTATTGCAAAGTTTTCATTGAAAGCTAGCCAGACAGCTAGAGATACCAAATTACTGAATGATTTACGTCATGTCAGAAAAAGAACTGATTGTTGGTCTATGTAGTGTTTAAAAATATTTATACAAAGAGAGCCACCTTCTCTACCCTAATTTTGTACAATGTGTCCGAAACCTCCTTTTTATCGAGTTTTAATTACATCTGTTTGCTTTTTTTCTCAGGCCAATGTGGCTCATGCTGGGCGTTTAGTGCAACAGGATCACTGGAAGGACAGCACTTTAAGAAAACAGGAAAACTCGTCTCACTCAGCGAGCAGAACCTCGTGGATTGTTCTACAAAGTTCGGCGATCATGGCTGCCAAGGAGGACTCATGGATAATGCTTTCAAGTAAACTAAAAAGCAAACGCGTTACTTTGAAAGTAATTTAATGTAACCATGACGTAACTGGACCAGACGCTTCATCTCAGTTTTTCGAACCAGCAAAAACCTTTTAACAAACGGCAGCATAGGACAGTACTGCTCGGTACCAGTATGAAATGCGCTTTACATCTCCCCCCCCCCTCCCCTTCCCCCCGCAAAAAAAAAAATCTTTCACCCCTAGCTTGGTAAGGCCGTTGTAAGGATTGAATCTATGGATTAAATTATCTACATATTCAACCAAAGACTCAGAAGTTAGAGGGGGTATTTACGTGATACCGGAAAGGTCCTCATTCCTGCACGACATGTGAACATTTTCATACCACAACTTTGTAAGTCTTTGGTTCCTGGTCTTGGTCCACCGAACGCTCTTCTCCCACACTTGCATCTAAAAGTGACGGGGATCTGCAATATCCCCAATAAATTATTATTTCAATTCTCTTAAGAAGGTATTTTCTTTCAAAAAAAGACATTCTTGCCAGAATCTCACCAGGTACCAAAAGAATACGGCGCAAAATTAAAGCGCCTAACTTATTATAATCGCAAGTTTAAACTACAAAAATTAATTTCCCTTTCAGGTCAAACTGCAAGCACTCCTCTTGTTTTTATTTTTTGCTTCTTTCTACCTAAAGGTCCCACGTACTAACCTTTCTCTGGACAAAATACGACTCATTGTAAACATCATATTTATTATCTTCACCTTTAACATCATCTGATAATCTTTTTGTTGTTGTTTTTGTTTTGGTTTTTCAGGTACATCAAAGCCAACGATGGTATTGACACCGAAGCCAGCTACCCTTACAAAGCAAGAAATGGACGCTGCCATTTTAAGGCCGCTGACGTCGGTGCCACTGATACTGGTGAGTGAAATGCATCGGTGCTTTTACGGATAGTTCCGGTGATAGCCGAGCTGCCGAGGATCGTTCGAGGCGAAACAGGCAACGCCGAGTGAAACGAATTTTCGGAGAAGATCGTTGTTCGTCCGTAGTCCGTTTTAGTAACCTCGGTAAGCAATTATTTTAGGATTTCTCCAATGTGAAGAAGACGCGGTAAATAATTAAAAAAAAAAAACATGTACCGACGGCTCTTAAACCGCCACCGCGAATTTGATTATTTTACAAAATTTATATATACCTAACCCTGTGTCCTCTGTTCCCATGTATGATATACATTGAAAAGCGATAGATCGGTGTATATGGATGCGTTTGTTTGGGAAAATCCGAATCCGGATTTTTGATCCGAGATCACTCGGATCATGGTGTATCAAAGGAACCGACGAAGCCACTCTGGGTAAGGATTCGTCGGTTCCTTTGATGTACCATGATCCGAGTGATCTGGGATCAAAAATCCGGATTCGGATTTTCCCAAAGAAACGCAAGTCTTATCAACATTTTGAAGAACGATGTATCTTTAACGGATATAGGATTAAAGAGATGGGGATTAAAGCTCAGTGCCTTTTATCCCGTCGCCCGAATGATACAACCTTGTGCAAAGTCAAATTTAGAGTGAAATGTTGTTAATATTACACGTGGCTGTTTGTTTTGGCGTCTGTTAGGTTACGTGGACATCTCAAAAGGTAGTGAGTCTGCTCTTCAGTCAGCAGTAGCCACAGTCGGCCCAATCTCTGTCGCCATTGATGCAAGCCACGGATCATTCCAGTTTTATCACAGGGGAGTCTACAATGAGCCGTAAGTATCTAATCTCCGGCCTTCGTTATGGCAACCCTTATCGGTACTGTCCATGCTCATTACCATAAGCATTAAACCATAAGCATTAATGTTAGTTTCTATCCTCCTCGATTTTAGACCACATCATCAGCACTTTGTCATGCCAGAGGTTCAGTTAAATAAGAGTTGAGACAGTTTTCGTAAAGTGCGTTACTTTAGGACATTTTCAGATTCAGACCAGCGTAACCCCCTGCCCTCCCCCCCTAATCAATGTTGCACTATTTTTGGTCTACCAGCATCAACATTGAAAGAGGCAGGGAGGGGGAGAGGGGAGAAGATGGCGTGATATATAGAGAAGAGAAAATGTTTCTTATTTCCGCGAGAGTTTTTCAGTTTTTTTTTTAACTGCTCGTGGCATCTCAGCTCTTTCCCTTCCTTAAAATATAAGACAACTTTCTTACATCGAAGAGACCCCGATCGCTGTTTTTGAGTGATTTCCTGAAGACTACGGAAACGTTTGTATTAGACTCATCCAATCGAAGAAATCTTCCATCTTAATGGGTCCTTCAGCCTCTGATTAATTCGTTCTCCGCCAAATATGTTGAGCGCTCGCTTGGCTTAAACGTAGAGGTACCAAGACTCTGAGTTTCAGTTACATTTTATTGATTTCTTTACTTGACTTGATAAACTGCTTTCTACTATTGCATCACTCAAAGAGCCCCAGCTATACTCTACAAGCGACTCGACTCACAACTCAACAAAGAAAACCCAAAGAAACCTACACAACCACACATCCAAACAACAGATGTCCAATGAAAAACTGGGAAAGGACAACAAACTAAGGACTGAAATTTTCACGGTGGTCCAAGCCAAGGTCAGCAAAAATGGCCAAGCATATCTTTTTCGCGAGCTATAGTTAAAAGACCAAAATGATCGATCAACTAGACAATACACTTGCTTATAAACTACAACCTAGACCTTGAATCATAAGATCAACATGACTACAAAAACAACTCAGATAGTAATCATTGTGGTTTCGTTTCAGTGCCTGCAGCAGGACTTTGCTTGATCATGGCGTTCTCGCAGTTGGATATGGAACCTATCAAGGCAAGGACTACTGGTTGGTCAAGAACTCCTGGGGGACCCGCTGGGGAATGGAAGGCTACATCATGATGTCACGAAACAAGAACAATCAGTGTGGAATTGCTACAAGCGCCAGCTATCCACTTGTTTAATTTGGTTTTAACTTTGAAACGAACTGTTTGATTTAAGCATGGTCCAGTTCTTAATTTTAATTTTAATTTTAATTTTTAAGGACCGTATAACGGGCATTCCTTTTTATTCGTATGGGCGAGAATTTTAACAAAGCGGGAATTATCAATGAAGCTCTGCTCACTTTCAGTTTTGTGATATTTTTCGCGGCGTTATAGTGTTTTCGTTTGTAATTTAGAAGCTTTTGTTTGTAGATGTATTATAGGTAACTTTCTTGAGAAAGAGAAATCATTAATAAAATAAACAAACATCTGGTCATCATTTGAATTTTGTTGTCGTTCTTATTTTACTAGCCCCCACTAGCGACCACTGGCAATAAAATCATCATGGGAATGCTAGCCGGGCCCCTAGGTACCGGACCTCGGAGGTTTGCCGCGCGATCGTGCAGTTACATGGTAAGGAAGAGGGGTGCTTACCATTTACATGGAAAACCCGAAATTCCAGTCGGAAAATCAAATGGTACGCATCATTTCATTTGGAGTACTTCTGAAATTATGGGCTTCTGGTCAAAGTGATGTATTTTTATTACTCCTTTTGGGATTTACAGCTCATGTTCATACATTTTGCATGTCATCCATCTTCTGTTAAGACAAGCTAAATCATTTCGTATTTTTGCCGAAAATTTCCATCCGGGTGGTTTGCATAAATGGTAAGCACCCAAGTTGTTTCGGTTACTGAAGGCCCTTCCCACTACACACAAAAAAAGTGTAAGATAGTGCCTCTACCATTAAAAACGTAAATACCGTTAACTTTTGCTGAATATAAACCCTTGACTTAGATTCCTTTAAAGGACTTTTCAGGCGTTTATTCTTGGCAGAGTTTGTTTCCGAGGAGAGGGAAAGGGGAAAAAGAAACAGTTTAAAAAATGCTAGCCTAACCTTTTTTTCCACGGACTCTCAAGTTAAAACCACCACAGAAGGGTAAAATTGAAGTCGTGCACATGGGCCACAAGGCAGCCAACACGGTCGGTTTCCAGTCAATTTGCCTTGTAAAAACGTGGAGTCAGTTTAACACTCTCACTACTCTCCGGGGGTGGGGGCAGTACTAACGAATATCGGTGGTGACGGGGAAGTGCGAAGCCCTTTTGGGGGTGTGGGGTCAGTTTAAAGGTTTGCGTCTGGGAACTATTTTATGTTCATGTTACTGATTGACATTTTTGTGTGAAAAAAATTTAACCAGTGTCTATTTTAAGCTGGGGATCGGAGAAGAATGCATTTTTCTTGGTTGCGTTTTGTTCATGACGCGAGTCTAATAATGCTGCGCGGGCGGAAACTAGCTAGCCTGCGCGCAGACCATGATCTCCTTTCCCTGATTTTAAGGGGGAAAACGGCCGAAAATTACTCCAGCATCTGATTGACTTGACTGGCACTGTGGGGGGCTGGAATCGTTTTTCATGATGGCGTGATTAATATTTACGCGGTTATCGAGAAAAAGAGCGCAGTTGCTAGTTGTAGGTTAGAGTCTCGCTTGATCGCTAGTTTACTGTTGGTTTTGAGATTCTTGCGTGGTCACGAAACCTTCAGGGTCAGTTATTTAAACAGACTCTAACTAAGGCTCCGTCTTAATAGACAATCATTTGGCCTCCACATCTGTCAGTATAAGTGGTTTATTTAATAAATAGTTTTCTAGTCTGGGATGCAAGCCTTATTCAGGTTACCGTCGGCAGTAGACAATGTTTAGATGTAATTGTTGGCAAAATTACCCTGGTCCCAGAGGTTTTTCTTGATTTTTCCGCGCGTGAAAGAGCCACAAAGCGGCGAACACGAGCGCGGGGAAAAATCAAGAAAAACCTCTGGGACCAGGGTATGGCAAAATTGAAAATGGCTTAGAACAACTAAACTGTCTTTTAATAACTGACCCTCAATGTTTATCTTTTAGAGTCATATTCCTCATGGGAACGCCTGCATCTCGTGACTCTTCTAATCACATGACAAAACAAATCTTGCAGCCAGCCATTCACTTGTGTGATTTGAACGCGTGTAGCTGCTGTTGTTCCTAATTTTTAGCGAATTCGTCTCCAGGGGTGGTCATATCACTGGTCTCGTGCAATTTTGTTTGTTACAAAATCGAGCCAAAATGAAATGTTTCCTCGCTTTGCTGCTGTTGTGCGTTAATTCAGTGGCGAAGGAGATTGATCTGACCTTTGAGGAATACAAGCAGCACTGGCAGGAATGGAAGTCATTTTATGGCAAGAGTTACGAGTCTGAGGCTGAGAATACTGCGCGCTTTTCAGTGTGGAGAGAGAATTTGAAGGTAACCAGCAATTTACCAAGTTGTCTTTTCGAAATTAGGGAACTTGTCCGGGGAACGTACGCTCCAGAATGAAAGAGTATGGCAAAAACCAGTGTCTTTGTGTGACCAACGTGACGCCTGGTTATCTGCGCAATTTGACGCGATTTTCGCTTCAAACTGTGCACACACACAGGAATCCGTTTACGCAGATCTAATAAAGCTGTCACGCTGGTAACACTCCCCGGGGTGGGTATTGCCCACAAATTTGGGTGGGTGTTTGTGGCGCGCTTCTTGAAACCCTTACCCTATTTCAGACCAACATATGCGACTGATTTTCCTTACCCTGGTTCAGACCAGGCTCTTAAATAGATTCCCTATTTCATACCTTACCATGCAAATCCTCAAACATCATGTTTACCCGCTACAAATACACAAAATGCTAAATTGGTGGGAAGAGAACGACAGAAATCAAAGCGACAAACACTTGAGTAGGAGTTGTGAAGGCCCAATTCCAGACCAGCCTTACACTATATCAGACCAAAATGGCTCAAAGATCGATCATTTCCTTTGGCGCCTTACATACCTATAGTAAGGTTCATCCTCCACCCCGCCCCCTCCCCTTCGCCCCCTCATGGTTAGCAGTCCTATTGCGTTTGGCGACCACTACCTTACCTCGAGTCACTTCGAGCATTTCCTTTTTGGCCTCACAGTATCGATATCGGGCTTCGTTTCCGCGATCTGAGGCACTTACTGAAAGAAGATAAAATTGCAACTAACGTACTCTACTAGAGTAAGTGGTCATACTAAGATATTAGACAGATCCATAGAAATAACGGAAAGAACACTTAGGGGGTAGCAGTTTTGCAGGCGAAGGGGAAGGGAGGTTGGTCCTTATTGTTGGAATTGCATGGTTGCCTAATCACCGAACTTTGTTAATAAAAGAGTGTCCAGAGTGTCATTCCTGGAATGCCTGCAACTCCAGTATAAACTCTAAGAGAGCTTTCAAAACGGACAATTCTTCTATATCCGCGATGTGGCCAACGGATGGCTTTCCACATTCGATGCAGAACTAAACTCAACCTAAGAACTATACTCCAACACGTTCTAGGTGCATGAATAATACATTTACTACAAGAGTTAATCGATCGGCTTGTTAGTTGGTAACAATTAGAGCGTAGTATCAGTACCTTTATGATAACCAACATCAACGTCTTTTGTCTAAAAAGATTATCATCTCAAGTAAAACTTCAACGCACGAAACTGGTATTTCTTCGCCTTTTAGTTTCTTCTTTTTTTTCTCCACATGTCTGATGGCTTCGTTTGTTTTTCTTTTTTCTTAGTTTATTCAGCAGCACAACTCCGATGGACATTCATACACCCTGGCTATGAATCATTTCGGTGACCTGACAGTTGATGAATACCGTTTTGATGTCATTGGACTTCGTTCTTCCCCCTTCATTGAAACAGAGCGTGAAGGTTCAACCTTCCTTCCTCCTAATGTCGCAAATCTTCCCCCGTCCGTTGACTGGAGAACCAAAGGATATGTTACACCGGTTAAGAATCAGGGTACGTCTTATTATTCTTAGTTGTTAACCGGTTTTCTTTTTTTCTTCCTACAAGAGTCACCTCTTTTCATACCACTTTAGTCCAGTTTTTGTTAAGTAAATTACCGGCACAAACTTCAACCCCTTCGAAGAGCAATGGAATGTAACTCAATTACAGCATTACAGCATCTTTATTGCTCTGACTGAAAATTTGTTATCCAGGCAAATTGGCACTGTCAAATGCGGGTCTTAAGTACCTAAGTCATCTTTCACACTTCCCCATCACCATCGTAATCACCATTCGTCAAAAAAAAAAATGGGTTGTTATATCCTCCAGTTCAAAATTATCACCAAAAAGTGTTTTTGTCGACCTGACCGTTAAGTGCCTGACGGTGCGATAACATTTTCCGTTCAAATTGCCACTATATTATTTAGGAGTGCTCAACGGAGCTGATACATAAAATATACGTTCCGCAAACTACATGATGCTGGCCGAGACTTTTGGGCACAAACAAGATACATGCTGGGAATTCAGTTTACTTACATAATCGGCCAAGTCCAGTACCCAAGAGACGCCCCCGGGGGAAAAGGTTAGTACTAAGTATCAACTGATGCACTGCTTCTCTTGGACAACTCCAAACAAATCGATCCAAGACTAGATATTCTCCGAAGGCGCAAAAATTGCACAGCGCAATCAACTGTTCGCTCGTACCGATTTTGAGACCTCTGGAACTTCTATATGCTTTAGATCTGCGAGGAAGCGTGGAGACTAGTGAAGAATTTAGCCATCATCTATAGGAATGAATCTTCTTCATTTTGGTCTAATTTTGCTCATTTTTTCAGGTCTGTTGGGCCGGTCTTGGGCGTTTAGTGTGACAGGATCAGTGGAAGGACAGCACTTCAAGATAACAGGAAAACTCGTCTCCCTCAGCGAACAGAATCTTGTCGACTGTTCGGGATGTTATAGAGATGATCAGAATCAGTTCCTACACGAGGCATTCGCGGATTGTGCTTTCAAGTAGTTTAAAGAATCGGTTCTTATTAATGGGAGACCATCGCAGTTATACGCGCAACTGACCAGTTGCGGAAAGAAAGTTATGTTGAAAGAAAAATATTGCTGCTGTGTCATAACTGCTTTCTTTACAGCACAATTCCTTCAGTTAAGTTGCGTATTTATCACTGGGAAGGGCTCCCATTTATTAATTCTTTCATCTACAGTTTTAATATGTGACATTTCTATATATTTCACTTCCATTAAGAATCTTTTTATTTGCAACAAAGCAGCTTGTTAGGCCGGAAACTTTCTCCGTCTTGATCGCCATTTTGAAAGTGGAATAAACGACGCCAAAATGCAAGCCTTGAAGTCAGTTTTTGTTTATTGTTTTGATTTATCATTTAAAGTGGTTTTCAATTGAATGCCGAAAGTAATTCGCGTTTGATTTTGTTTTGGCTTACTACGTACGTACGCGTTCACTGATAGTTTGACAAACTTCGCGTCATCTTCTTACTCATAGAGAAGTAAACCCAAATCCAAACGTGACCGGCTTAATTGCTCGCGCGCATTTTCCCTCCCTTTACGCCCTTTGCTTACAATTCTAATTGGTTGAGTGTACTTTTTGCCTGTTGTGATTGGACAGAGTAATTACTTTGGTTTTGTTCTTACCACTCTCAGTTGAACTGAAGTTGCTCCATAAGGGTGGTTATCGCGGCTCACTAACAAAGTAATTTGCTCCACAGGTACATCATTAGAAACGGTGGGATTGACACTGAGGCTGGTTATCCGTACCCTTGCAATAAATCTTGCTGTTTTGAGAGGGATACAGTAGGCGCCACTCTTACTGGTAAATAATCACACTTGGAAGGGTGTTAACACTTGGGTGTATAACATTATCTTGGACCAACCACAAAACCCTCCCCTGAAAGATTAAAAGGTCCCCTAACCTTTTTTCGTTCCAATCTGACTGTCTGGGATATTTTTCAGTATCATTTGTTTTCCTGTTAGGCTACGTGGACATCCAACCAGGAAGTGAATATGCTTTGCAGTATGCTGTAGCCACAGTCGGACCAATATCTGTCGCCATTGATGCTGGCCACCCATCATTCCAGCTCTATCACAGCGGAGTCTATAATGAACCGTAAGTCGTCATCCTTTCCAACGGCGACTTGCATCGTCGCCATTATCATTTCCACCACTCACTACCATCACCCTCGCCACAGTCGTTAGGGACCTTTCAAATTTGACTACGAGTACGAGATTGAGTACGAGTACGACTTTTCAAATCTAGTTTTCTCGGTTTAGATAACCGCTTGTCACACCATTGTTGTTTCTAGGGTCTCCTTATCTGCTGGTAAACAACGGGAAGGAGGGAGAGTTCTAGGGATGTGACTGATTTTGAAATTTGAAAGTCGTACCCCTACTCAATCTCGTACTCGTACACTGATCTGAAGGTTCCTATTATCTGCACTACTCCTCACTACGATCACCCTCGCCACCATCGTCATCTCCACCACCCGCTATCATTACCGTCGCCATCATCATCACCATCAACATCTCCTGACCACCCACTACCACCGCCCTCGCCACCATCATTACCTCCAATACCAAATACCATCATCCTCGCCATCACTTCCTAGACGACAAGCAACACCAGCACGGACCATCGCCATCATAATCATCGTCATCATCATTATCATCATCATTGTTATCGTCGTTGTCGTTGTCTTCACAATAAAATCACCATCATCGTCGTTATATAATTCCATGACAGATTGTAATCTTGTTATTACTAGTACTAATATCATTATTTATCTTATGAAATTAATTTATGTCCTTTCTCACCGTAGAGACTGTAGCAATGTGACACTTGACCACGCTGTTCTTATTGTTGGATACGGTACCTATCAAGGCCAGGACTACTGGCTGGTCAAAAACTCGTGGGGGATAAACTGGGGAATAGAAGGCTACATCATGATGTCAAGAAACAAGAACAATCAGTGTGGAATTGCTACAAGCGCCAGCTACCCACTTGCTTAATCTGTACTCTCTTGAGAACAAAGCGTCAAGATGCTAAACGGAACTTTTATCTGGAATATTGCAATGTGTTGTCCTAGAAGTAAGATAAAGATATGAATAAAGTAGAACTGTTAAGTGATAAAATGATCCTTTTGGTATGCTTGGGGTTAACAGTTCATTCAGTGTCAGGTGTAGTTAAAACTACTACAGGAATCCTTGTTGCATGGTGAAAGGGGGGAAACCGCAAAGCGCAGACTAGCCTGCTTAAAAGGTCGTTTCCTTTCCAATCTAACGAGAAGCCTCAGGGCCCAGTTGTTCAAAGCCCGATTAATCCTGGGTTAACGTGAACTTTGATTCGAGTTTAACTGCTGATAAATAGAGTTTTGCCAAAGATTTTTGTCCCTCGGTTTTGACGAACACTTTACCATTAGTTTAAAATTGGCTTTTAAGAACATTTTTAGCGAGCGAGCTGAAAACCTCGGTTAACTTTTCATCGCGGATTAACGTTAATCGGCTTTCGAACAACTGGGACCAGATAGAAGGATTCCCCCCTCTCCACCCCCACGCTTTAGGAAAGGAAACGACTGCTCCGTAGGGTAAACGCCTGGTTGCCAAGTGGGATACAGGAAGAAGAGAAAAATCCGCGAGCCGTGCACGGTTAGCAAATTTTCTCTTCGCGTAATACTCCACTTGTGAGTCTTGTTCGTCACCCTCCTCAGCCTCCAAATACTTCTTGAATTTGTCGTTTACCCTTTTTCCATGGCAAAACAAAACAATCCTGGAGAGAACTGAAGAGAGAGACTGATGAAGAAAAATTTAGCCATGGGATATAGAGACATCATGCATGAGGGATGGCCAAGGGACTGTCACCGTTTTTCTGAGTGTTGCAATTTGTGTTGATGTTTCCTCCGATTTCCAAACACCGAGAAGTAGGTTGGAAAAACGAGGCGCAGCCGAGGTTTTTTTTTAACCAACTTCGAGGTGTTTGGAAAAAGGAGGAAACCCTCTTTGGAGTGTTTGATATAGCTTCTCAAACTATTGATAATTTTTAGAGAAATTCGAAGCAAAAGCTCACAAAATTTTATGATAACTAAGATCACATTTCTAAACCTCCTTCACGGTAGTGATTTGCTTTGTTTTGGCTTGATGAATTATTAATGAGTTTGAGAAGAAGGTCAACTTTCAAACTGGGAAATTAGGAAGATGCCAGAAAATTATCCGTGAATTTTAGGATTGATGCATACGACATTTTACCCCTAAAAAGGGGCAAAAATAAATAACTTAATCCAATTGTCAAACGTTTCAGTTTGAAGAATGTGAGGAAAAACCCATGACATACAAAATATCTCAACCGGGAGTACCCAATAGTTTCATACCGTGAGACTAACTGTTCCTCTTCAGCGATTCAAAGCTGATACCCCCGTCGGAAAGGAAAGAGAGAGGACTGGAGCGAAAGTTATTCAACAAAATGGCGCTTGATGGTCAGGTGAGCTACTTGTCAACCGATTTCACGGCAGATTTTCCCCGACCACGGGCTTCAAGACGAAGTCCGAGGCTAAGAATGAACGAAGAAGATGAAGACGAAACAGACGGTGGAAGGACATCAGAGAATTTAGGCATGAAGGCGCCGATCATCGGTTATGAAGTGATCGATCAACGACAAAAATTCACGGTACGTCGACCCGTGCGCTTTGTTGTTTTTAACACGAAAACGAAGGCTTCGTCTCGCATTCTGTTCTTTCATTTTGTAATATGCGTTGTTAGACGTTTGACTTATAGCGATAAAACTAAGGTAAGACAAATAGATTTACGGAAGAGCCGGGTGATCTATATCTATTAACCTGTTACAAGTTTGGATATTTTGATTATGCATATTTATGTGAGACGCGTGACTCTTTTGTCTTTGTTATTATAAGCTTGTACTTCTCTCTTTGTACATGGTAATTTTTAATAAGCTGAAGACTTAATTTATGCGCAATGACTGCTGAACAAATTTGACTTAAAACTGGTACCTTTTTTTAGAACTCTTGTTGTAGACCGAGAAGCTAAAATATAATCCTTAATTTGTTTTGCGCGCACGTAACTTTATACCTCGATTATGAATAAGTAAGCTCAGCAGGTAAGAGCTTAAAGCTTAAGCTTATATGCCCGCACTAAACTTGTAAACTAATACATTGCTCATATTTTTTTGTATATAAATGCCAATTTTTTCAAATATGCGGAAAGTCAAAGAAGCTTAGACGCAATCTTGTGAATGGTAGGCTTGATATTGTTCATGGTTGCAAAGCACTTGACATTGATTGAAGCGGTTTCTCTTTAGATGTTTTCTTGGATATTTATAAGTGAAATCATGCAAGACCAAAAGATAATGTGCAAATTACTACATTCTGTACAATTGTTATTCGGTTACTAGTCTATCAAAAACTGAGGTAGTGTTTTCTATCACAGTGCAGTGTTTATGATGGTGGATTTCAAGGAACTTTATCCTTGATGCCTCATACACTATTTATGCAGTGTACAGTGTCTAAATATATAGCCCTTGGAAAAACAGGAAGTGGTCAATGCGGTGCAAACTTGTGTACGCCATGCCATTGGCTTGTTGATGCACGTTCTCAAATGATTTGCAAGTCCAATTTAGTCCCAGAAATGTGGATGTGAACAGTTTAGAGAGAATGGTTTTATATCAAGTTTTGACATTTCTTTTTACTACCTCCCATTAAGTTACTATATCATGAGATTAAGTTTTGTATTCTATAAATATGTATTAAGCATTGATGCCATTAAGGCTCACCATGTGGTGCGGGTCCAATCAAGTTTAATACCTGTTCAAGTCTCCAGTGTAGAAATTCTTAGCACTTGTCACGCGATTATTCCTTTCCCACAAATGTCTCCTAAACAGAGCAGCAGATATGTTCAGTAATTACAAGCTGCTTACAAGTTTATGTAGAAACATTTAGACGTCACTGACATCAAAATTGGATTAGAATAATTATCCAGCATGTCCATCACTCAGTTTGTTTCCTATGCAGTTTGTGTCCAGCTGCAATTGTGTACAAATCTCAGTAAGTTGAACTGAGGAAAAAAATCCAGTAGAGTACCAGGTTTTTTCAATGAATTGTTCAGCTTCGGGATCACTTCATTTTTATAAAGTTGAGAAGATACATGTAGTTCTTAAGAGAGCATTTTTTAAAATAAGCTTACAAAATAATGACCTACTGTACATTTTTTGTAGGCATCTGTTTACAAGACAACAATGATTGGCCCTTGAGCTCATAAAAACACACAGAAAAGTTCTAAAAACTTCAAATCTAGCATACACAATGTTGTTAGTACAGGGTCAATTTTGCCAAAAATATGGCTTTCTTTGGGCCTATTGGTTGTGTTGGGATCACAAGGTATTTCGGTAAAATGTCCCTCTGTCATCTTTTTCCGTACGGCAAATTCCAGTGACTATCATTGCAAAAACTTTTAAAAAGTGATGAAAAATGTAAATGAGTATCTAGGAAATTACCCTGTCCAGTGTACACTTAATATACATGTAAGTACCCCGTATTTCCTCCCTTTCCCAAGCGGCTTGATCTGTCGTTGCTAGATTTTACACAGCATCTACAATCAATTATTATGATCTTGATTTATTCATCAGGTTTACAAAATTGAAGTAAAAAGTCCCAGTAGAAGTTGGTTTGTTTTTCGCCGTTACACTGATTTCACACGTCTCAATGACAGGGTAAGTTACAAACAGAAATAAAATGGGTTATTTATTTGTTATCTATCTGTTTACTTATTATTTATTTGTTTTTGCATATGTGCATGCATAAGGTTCAAACTTTAATTTGTATCTAGTTAACATCTTAACATCTATTTTACCATGGCGTATATTTGCCAGAAAATATCCATACCCCCACCCACTCATAGAAGGGATTGGAAATTCCAAGAAGGTGGAGGGAGGGGGGGGGGGGTGATCTGTAAAGGCCCCAAAAACTTCATGAACCCCATGAACGTCCTATCCCATCTTTCCAGTAGCAGTCCGTTTCTGTAACCTCCCAGGAACAAGGAAGTTAGGGGTTTGACTAACAAGAGGTGTTATTAATTTTTGAATGACTAGTTGAAAGCTGCCTATCCAAATTTTCAAGTCAAGCTACCCGGAAAACGTTGGTTTAAGGACAACTTTGATGCAGGTACATGAAGTTTATATTAAATAATTTAAGGTTTTCATGCAACACCAGCATACAATTTTGTAAGTGACTTTTTGAGGGAATCTTTTTTTCTTTTATTGGGAATCTCATGAATTTTAGAATATGGACTGTTTTTAACTTGTACCTAACATTGGCTGCGGACTTTTTCTTTTCAAAACCCAAACAATTGCAGCTCATCTAGTAACTTGTGATACTGCATGTCCTTCATATACAGTGTAACATAATTGATAGTGTTTGTTGAATCAACTGAAAGCCATTCTGGATTATTGCCAAGGTCTGTCAGAAGACCTACATTGACACAATTTTTATTCAAAAAATTATTAGGTTTTCTTTGCTCCAGTATACCTTAAATTCAAGGTCAGTGACTGTATCCTGGATGAATAAGCTTCTCATCACATTTTCATCTTGCTTTTAAATTATTTAAAACAAAAAAGACAAATTGCAAGGTTTTAATGATTGTCCTTGTGGGGCTTGTAAAAGACTTGCATTTCAATGTTCACTCTCTTTTTTGACAGAATTCATAGAAGAGAGAGCAAGAAAGTTGCAGTATTTTATCAACAATGTGATGAATCATTCTCAAATCTCTCAGAGGTATTAATTTTAACTAGAGAGCTTCTTAATAAGATATTAGATAAGTACTGCTAATAGGACTGAGTGGAGTACAATTCAGGGAGTTATTGGGCAAGATTTGAAACTACAGTCACAGATACCCCTGAATTGTACAACACAAAGTCCTATTATAATAATAATTATTGTGTTGGACATAGCATGAACGCACTCCTAAGTTATACGGATTGGAGTCAAGATTGTATGGGACAACGTTGATTGCCGGAATGAATGGAAGGATCTTGGGACACGTATCTGGCATCCCCTGCAGATTTTTTACAGGGGTAGATGACATCATAAAGGAGAGAGAGCCTGGGATCAAGATGATCAAATGCTCTCCCTAATCTTTGATTATTACTAGTATTTACCAATTAGTTGTGTCCATAACAAAATGCAAGGTCATAGAATATTTAGTGTAAGTACAAACTTTTGATTACACTGTACATCAGCTTAAACCTCAACATTCCAAGGCAAAAACAAAGCTTGCAACTTTTGGTGAAACTAATGGCAGATAATTCTGTCCAAGAATAAAAAAAATTAATTGAATTGGGTGTCATCTGGAACTGGAAATGTTTGTCATTTCAAAACGTTTGAAGATTGACAAGTGACATGACATGATAGGTAGTTAAATTTCATTGGCTAGTACTAACATTTGCTGCTTTGTTCTTATTGGCTGTTTAAACTGTGCAATTTGACCTGTCAACTTCTTGTCATTCTGAGTAACTGTACATGCATGTTTGATTCTTTCCAGTATTGAAGTGAAAGAGTTCTTTTGTCTGAATGATCCTCCGGGGCCATATGATAGCTTGGAAGAAAGTAGGGTAAGCTTTCAGTGTTTTGCTGCTGGCAAATAATAAACTTTATCCAATTTTAAATTTAATAATTTGTATCAGCACACAAGAGCTTTAATTAATATCAATTATTCATAAACATTCTAAATTATTGTGGACTAGCTTTTATCATTGTATTATTTGTCTTGTTAGGGCTGATATAAATAATGCAATTTTGTCACAGGCAAAAATTGCATGTGACAATAATAATATTGATGTTCAACACAGATTCAAACTGTCAGAACCACTTACAACTGCCACGCAGAACAAAAATGTGATGTACAGGAGTTATATAAATTATTATATACAAACAAATCATTTGACATTTATTCAAGGTGGAAACTAAGGGCGCGGTTTCTTTGGGACATATTCCGGATATTCCAAATCCAGAATACCTTCTTCTAAAACAGATTAATAAGAATTCAGTTCTTTTACTTTGGCCAATTGGATATTTTTCGTTACGGGCAACAGATACAAAAGAGATTTTTTTGGTGCCCTGTATTATTTTTACAAAATACAGAGAATATGGCCAAAAAATGTGCCCTAAGAATGTGTACACTTGGCAATGAAAATAGATCTTCAAAGTAAGTTATCAGGTCAAGGAAATGTGCTCTAAAAACGTGTGAAGTACCCTATTACATGTACCACAAAAGTTCCATGGATGAAATTCAGTGATGCAACACTCATAGAATTATTAAGCATGTCAAACTCTCCAAGTCAACCCTAATAAGGTCTCTTATCCAGGCAACATTAAAATCCTTTTTTGTTATATTTTCATATGTTTCATCAGGCTTACTGCCAACACTTGGAAAACCAAGTTGATGACTTAAAACAGAAGGTGGATGAACTTACGGCAGAGCTCAAAATTACAAAGTCTCAACTTATCCAGGCACGAGTACAGCAAGAAGCTCTAGTGAGTGCGCTAAGAACAGAGAGATCGATAAGAAAGAAAAAATCAGCAGGAAGTTCCCGCAACTCTGCTGACATTGATGAGCTGCTGGAAAAAAGTGAAAAAATGGCGAATGTCGATGGGTTGCGGGGAAAGATTTATCAAATGTTGCCAAGGTCTCGATCAAACAGCAGGAGCAAGATGGCTGCTTTGAATGGAAATGAAACCGTAGGGGATAATTCCCTTTGGAATGGAGCTGTGGAGATTGCAGAACATTCAAGTGGAGCTGACAGAATGAGATCCTCTAACCTAATCAGACGGCTTTCGGAGGAGAAGCAAAACCCTCGAACGTCTACTCCTGTGGCTAGTTCAGGTGGTGACAGCCCAGGTTACCTAGATGAGTCACAAGTTGCTGAGATAAAAAAGGATTTAAAAGAATCTGATAGCACTCAGAAAAAGACTGAGCAGGCATTGAACTCTACAGATGTTGCATTGGCTGAACCAGAAGATACAAAGGAGGACAAAAATTGTCATCAAGGGGCATCATCTGGTAGGCAAACAAGAACACACTCCAGTAAAAGGGATAGTGGGATAAGTGTTGATGCATCTCCCACTCCAAGTACATAAGAAATTAAACACTTACAATGCAGTCTTTCCAAAATGTAAATTGAATAATCTTACCCAAGTTTCATTAGCAGGGTATAACTTGATTGGTCCAAATCAGGTATATAGAAATCAGACCAGAGAATTGCAAAGGGTACATCAATAAATTTATTAGTCCAGTGGTGGTACAGTAGGGCTTTTTAGCTTACTTTGATCAGTACAGACAGTATTCCCACATGCTGATTGGCTTGTAGCTAATTTATCTATAATAGTACAGAAAATAAAAATTACATCAGATGTAAAGTGCATGCTTTCACAATGGAAAATAAAGCAAATTCCGTTCATACTTTTTTTATGTTATTGTAAAAAAACAATAAAAAAAACAACAACAACAAATTGACGGCCGTTTTCTATGATCTATACTCTTGTAGGCCATAAAATGTTCAAAACTTGGCAGTGAAACCAGCTCCTGGTTCCTCTTGAGTTTGAACATTTTATATATGACATCATTTAACAGTCTATAAGAGTATAGACAAAAGAAAACTGCTGTTGATTTGTTAATTAGACAATGATTATAAATGCTTATGTCTTAGGAAAGTAAAATTTTGTCATGAATCTCTTCAAGTTGAATATCTACAAAATGATGCTCTGAGGTTCCCCGGACATTAATTTTTTAGTCTCCCATTTTCTAAAGGAATCCTTTAAGAAGGAAAACTACCAACAGAGAGATCTCTTTTGAATATAAATTACAAGTGGCTTAGTTATTTTTGTAATTTTAAAATTAAACATGTTTTGCTTGGTGCCAAATTGGGAGTAGATATTATAATATAGTTAGAGCAGTTTTCAATTGAGTGTTGAAGGTAACTTACACTTCCTTTGGTCTTGGTTTTGGTTTACCACACTCTGTGATTGGCGAGGAAAATTTGCACCACTATTTCAACCAATGAGAACCAAACCTGATCATAACTCTTGCATGCATTTTTCTGCCCCTGCATTTCCCTAGAACACTGATTACAGTCAACTCCCTTTATTGCTGACACCCTCAGGACTGCAAGTTAGTGTCCTTGAGAGTCAGTACTAGTAGAAACTTATTTCAGTCAAATGTCTGTAGTTTATTTTTTGCAGGGGATTTAGTTGCTGTCCTTGTTATCAGGGTGCCCGAAATAGTGAGGTGCCCGTAACGAGTTGACTGTAGTTCTCTGTGGTTTTTGCATCTGTTGTGATTGACCAAAGTAATAACTTTGTGTTTGTTGTTCGTTTGACACTCAATTGAATTGACACGATTAAGTGTTACAACTGCCGTCTATTTGTTTTGGATGAATCTGTTTAGAAAAAGTTAAAAGATACCAAAGAAAAATGGTTTGGGAAATATTATTAGCATGATACCAGCAAGTAAGCCACACCTGTTCATCCAGCAATTTTCATTGTGAATTTAGATGTAGTCTGAAAAACAGTCCACATTATTTCCATTGGACCATCACGCAAAGGCACACAGTCTTTGAATAAAACAGTCTGAAACGGACATGGAAACAGAGAGTAGGTCACTGTAGAATCCACTCTTTCAGCACTTTGTGCTAATATACGAGTTCTTTATGCTTTTGGCTATTTGCATCTCTCTCTATGAATTTTAAGTTCAAAAGGCGACTTTTTAACCGTCTTTGATTCAGGGTGCAGCTTATCTGCAAGAACAAAGGAAACAAATTTGAAAATTGATGTTAAATATTGGTTTCTTGGGTTTGATAGGTTAGTAAGATGCAAGCTTAGGATTTGAAGACCTTATCCATTATAATTTGAGCTTCTTATACTGGGGTGTGGTTATCTGTTCGGTGATTTTTGGTCAGATACTGGAGGCTTTTGAACTGGCTGGTTAGTCTATTTTTTTACCATCTAAAGGGTATTTTTGTTTGTTATTTTACGCAGGTGCTGAATGCTTACTTATTTGTACTCATGAGGGGTGCTTAATATAAGGCTAATGTTGTGACCTGAGAATTACTCCTTAAATTCTTGCATGAAGTATAAAATGCCTGTTTACAATTGCTTTTGTTTGAGATCTTCAAAAAAAATTGACAGAAGGAGAAGGAGCTTTTAAAAAAGCTTAAAGTAAATTTACATTATGCAAGAAATTTACTATATAATAGTCAATTAATACAAATAGTTACAAAATAGTTTTAAATTATAATAGTGAAATTGTTAGATAAATTATGCTGGGTTATAAATTAAGCAATTTTGTGTAAAGTAAGAATTTGTGGTGGTTGTTAACAAATAAATATAATTTTCTCTTTCATTGGTCCGAAAAGCTGACCTGTTTGAATCTTTGTAATTGTTTGAAGTTCTCGGTTGAATCACAGGCAGCCCAATTAATTATTACACGCACTCTAGTGATGTGACCTTGGGCTACCTCTGATAGAATAAGGTCATAGCCTTCTACATTAACGCAAACTGTACCGGTAATTTGTCATACAGACTGGTTACTACACAATGTGGTGGCCATGGTGTAGCCATTTACCCTCGGTGTTAGGTAATGTGTTGTGTAGTTTGCATGTATTTTTCGATAGACTCTTGACTTTGTACAGTACGAGGTTGTGTTTAGGAAAGTGGTCAAAACTACTATACTCGAAGAACAGGACTCACCAAACCCCAAAATAGATGGTGGCCTCTGCCTACACCCCAACCTCAAAAGATGGTGTCTTTATTGCATAGCCACCCTTCTATCCAGCAGTAAAAAGTGACAGTGAGATACAAACCTCACTTTTCTTGTTTATCTAGTAATGCTGACTCTTGCTAACTGAATATTTCTTTATCAACTAAAATTTTAAAGCCAATAACATTTTGTCGGTAATGTTCACGAGATAGGTGGTGTCTTCAATAACCCCCCCCCCCCCCCTACCCCAGTCGACCAGTTCCCTTATGTGTAAGCGTCACAGGGCTCTCTGCACGGCTCCTAACAATGAAATGAAATGTAGCCTCCCTGGCAGACTCTCTTTTGGCTCGTCACGCGAGGAAGGCTGTTTGAAGCATACCATCATGAATTCCGAAAATAGGCCCTGGGGCTGGTGTTTTTCAAAGGACATATTTGAGAGGCTTATATACAGAGCTCATAAGGCCGGTAGCTCAAAGTTCAAAGTTCACTGTACAGGATCGTTCTTTTATAAACAGAAAAGGCTTGATCATAATGGTATGTGTGATTTACTTTGATTTATTTTGTATTGAAAGAGCAATTTCCTTGTATTAGCATCCGGGAGCTTATATTTGGAGGGGTAATTACAGGAGTCTTACGTTTCGAATTTCAAGGGCTTATGTTCGGAGGGGCTAATTTTCGGAATTTTACGGTATATTTTTGCTCTGAAAAACATGTCATTTAGAGATTTTTCTTTTTTTCCCCCCTTTTTTAAAGGAATAGGTGGTGGCTCTCTGAAGATTTCTCGTAGGAAAGGCTGGTTTTGTTATCAAGTGCTATTGTTTCGCCAACAGGCAATATTTGTCTGGGGGTGTTGATTTTTTGCTTCAATGTTGATGAACTTTCTGTAAATTTGATAAATGTTTTTTTTTAATCAGATTATTTGGGTAGCCTCTAGCAAGGAGTCGTGATTTAAAATAGTCAATGCCGATTTTCCTCAAATGTTGTTTTTGCGAAGTTTGTTCAGTGGGACTCTTGCGCTTCGCCCTTCACGAATCACGTACGAATCCATCCTTTTTTTTTTTTTACCTCCTGAGAGGCAAGAGGAAAAATGCGTGTATTGAAAGGTTTCAGTCGGCTTGAAATGTCAGTGTTGTAATATCCAGTATGGAATGATGATGGAATCGATTGCCTTTGAATACAACATTACTGTAGTCTCAGCATTTGAAATTTCAGCCGTAAATTTGACTGTTGGATGATATGAGTTTGCTTGCTCGATGAACCTTTCTAGATCATGTTTACCAGCTACCAGTGTCCTGCAGAGAAAAAATATAGTCAATGTCCACGTTTCCAATGTCGGCCATAAAAATGTTTGCAAAAGCAACGGCCATTTTTGTGCCCATTGCCTGATTTCATACCGTGGGGGTCTGGGTACGAGTCTGTGTATTATGGGTTATGGGACTCAACACCCACATAACCAGAAAGAGCACACCGCACTTTACAACATTTCCAAGTTTGGTGTTAATCAAGCTAATATTAGGAAAGATACAGCCATTCAAAAACTCCAAATTTTACTAAGAAATGTATGGAACGCCGGACGTGTGTCCGGCGTTCCATACATTTCTTAGTAAATTTTTAAGTTTTTGAATGGCTGTATCTCGCCTAATATTAGCTTGATTGACACCAAACTTGAGGATGTTGTAAAGTTCGATGTGCTCTTTCCGGCTATGTGGGTGTTGACTCCCATAACCCATAATACACAGACTCGTACCCAGACCCCCACGGTATGAAATCAGGCAATGGCAGTACCATGGATTTGGAGCAGTTCTTTCCACTGAATTGAAAAGAATTTAACTTTCAGGGTGGTTTCTGTCGAATTCATCGTATGCTTTGCATACTGAAGCTACGCCCTCCTCGTGTCATAGACTTGTCTAGATACTGAGTTGTATACAAAGGCAATCGATTCCATCATCATTCCATTGTGGACATTAAAACACATTTCAAGCCGACTGAAACCTTTTCAATACACGCAGTTTTCCTCTAGCCACTCACCAGGAGCTAATAAATGATTTGATAAAGGAACATTTTGAAGTTAATAGTTTTCTATAGAGAGAAATGGTAGACATAGAAATAAAATTTTGCAATTAAGTAAGTCTGTATATAATACAAACACAAACTATCGAAATATCATTAACGGCGAAAGTTTTGGCTCACTACTGATCCATATTGGAAACACAAATTTCGCAGTTATTGACAGAAATAACATTCTTGTCAGAGCAAAAATAGCGAGGTGTTGTTACTCCTTGCTATTTCCTCCTGATGCCAAGCGACACCTTTATGATACGCAGTGCCTCTTTTTTTGAAACGGTAGAAATCTCTCTTAACAGGGGGCCAATATTAGAATAAAATTCTTGAATAACGCCGGAATAGCGGAAGTAAATTTGAAAGTTAAAACACGTGCAGGTAAAATAACAACTAGAGCTTAGTCTTCCTTCAAATCAAACGCGGACCTGTCGCAGGACCCCCTACAGATCTTCACCAGACTTTGATTGCACTTCCACTAGGAATTTGCAAATGCGTCGAAAAAGGTAGAAAGTGACCTTTGACAACAAAATGTCGGCAAATCCAGCGGTTGTAACACCTCCTCGTCCATCCAGACGGCTTGTTAGTCCGGTGGCTTTCCACAAAGAGCGAGAAACGGCTCAAGTACTTTGCAATGGCGGTCCGAGACGGGAAAATAACCACGGTTTGGATCAGGCTTCCACTCCGTCTACAATTTCTATGCCGAGAATTGACTCATGCATACTGGGAAAAGAAACTTTGGAGCAAAGGGAAAAGTTTACCGTAAGAAACAGATTGAGAGATTTCGATATTGCTTTCAGTTTGCGACTTTTGCACTTTACTCCGTAAAATTCACGCATTGCTTGTTATCTTCCTCCCCAGCTGTACAAAATTGAGGTGAATGATGGATCAAAATCGTGGATTATTTACCGACGGTATCAGGATTTCGTGCTTTTAAATAAGAAGGTAATGGCTATTTTATCGATTGCTATATAAACTTTGCATGCACTTTGTTGTGGTGAATTCTTACAGCTGATTCTTACTTTTACACATGTAAGATACAAGAACACTTGTTCCTTACGATACGTGTGCAATTTGTTTTGTTCTCAGTTACGAAGGCTTTATCCCCAGTTTCGGTTGAATTTGCCGGCAAAGCGTTTTTTCAAAGACAACTTTGCAAAAGGTAAGCTTTTAAAATTGCATTTAAAATCTATCGCATCATTATTTGTAAGCTTAAATAAACACTTATAATTTCTAAAAGGATCTTCAATTTTCAATGCGCTGATGGTGACATTCTTTTGACAAGCAAGACACCTTTTGAGTTTGATTTAAAATTGTTTTGATGATGCACGTTGTGGTTTTAATTTACTACGTAAGGAAATTTGGCGGAACTAAAATAATGATGTAATGTTCCCACTCTGTCAGTAATAATCACATGAATTACTCGTGACCTTTTAATATTGTTTCATGTTGCATCAAGTTTGATTGTTGTTTAGGTGGAAATTGAATCATTTCCTGTCCTTATAGACCTTGCCTAATATTACTATTACAAAATGCAAAAAAAGCCTACAATTTGCTGGAGAAAATCCTTTGGGAGAAAGCTTGATATCGACAGCACAACATGGACATTCTACTCTCCTGCCTGAAACAGGAAACGACACACTGTTTTGGACAGGGTTTTCCCCTCTCACCTTTAATTCGATGTCGGTACGTAATCTTAAATTATTTGGATATATTCTCGGTTTTCACTGTCACGCCATTGAAAAAAAAAATCGAAACCATTCCATGAATGAAGTCAAGAAATTGACATGGTATAGAGGATAAATAAATAAGGCATCTGTCCAAGTGTCAGGTCTGTGCGGCATTCCGTACTCGAGTTATTTGACAAAATGTTCTACATAAATTTATAGAGCTTAGTATGGAGACGCCATGTTTGTGTCCCTCTGAGGGGCACAAACATGGCGGCCGGAAATAGGAAAAAACATCTGGAGTTCACTTTTGCCAGAAACGATGTTTGTTTGCCTTTGTGAATTTTCGAATGTTTAGATAAATATTTCTCCTCAAACTTAAATTGTTTAGAATGCTGAAAATCACCCGAAGAGTCATTATTAAGATACGGAAAAGCTCTGTCACGGCCGTCCTCCTGATGTCACGCACGATGGAAACTCGGAAATTGAAACTGTTCTATTTTCAAAAGGAAGCACGACATCGAGCTAAGAAATTGAGAACAGACATATTTTTAGGTAATCTTTCTTTGAATGAAGGTAAAAATTTTGTAGGCCTCCCAGTTTTGAATTCTAGAATTTGGTGACGTCACGTGAAAACCAAGAATAGGCTCAACATTTTATGGGGAAAGGTTGAATTTATTATGGTGACAAGTTCTGACGTGGTACAGACTACTCATTCAGTCATACACTGAATGTTTTGTGTCTCATGATTATAGTTAATAATTGATTCATGAAATTTAATTGTTTTCCATTTAATAATGATCAAGATTTCATTGAGAGGCGCCAGCAAGGTCTTGAAGATTTCAGTAAAAATTTGTTTTGCCATAGGAACCTTGTCACTAGGTAAGTTGAGACAGATTCCATGTATTAAGTTATGTTTTAATAAAAACCGAGTCTATTTTTTTGCACATATGACCTTGATTTTGGCCTAGGTAATTCTTTATGCCTGATTCATTTGACAAGGGCTAATTAACATGAACTCTAAAAAGACCAAGTTCCAGCATCCCAGGAGCCCCACTCACATATTTTAATGACGGGGTTGTGGGTCCGACAAAGGTTCATATTTTATACCCCAAAAAATCCCAACTTCAGAATTTGTCTACCCAAAAAAATCCCTACTTTTTTTAGCATACCTAAAAAAATCCCTTAGTGTTTTTGCATCAGCAAATTTTATTATTAATTTTCTGGAAAGCTAAAACATGCCAACTTCAACTTTGGTTTTGGTCCAAAACAAAACTATACAATCTCAGAAATATCCCGTAAAACCACACAAGCAGTAAATTGCGCTTATGTTATTGTTGATTTGAGCTGATGAAAAATACAATACCCAAAAAAATCCCTGTGTTGTTTTTACGACCCAAACAAATCCCAGCGTCTTTCTTAGACCCCAAAAAATCCCTTTTGGCCAAAATATCAGACCCCAAAAAATCCTTCAGACCCCCCCCCCCCGTCATCAAAATATGTGAGTGGGGCCCCTGGGTCCAGCATATACCCAAGAGCATGGACTGCAGAGCCCTGTATTAATTTTACGTTAGCCAATAACAAGGAAGCAAAATGTATCTTTCTGGCCATTCATTTTGAACATGAGGTAAAACATGCTGCTGCTTGAAAATTTCCAGTTGAGCCAGATCAGTAAGAAGGTACTGAGCCCACTGAATTAGTCATAACAGTTATCACTCATTTGTTAATTTGTTATTGTTTCATGATCTTCAGTGAACCAGTTCAGAGATTCTACAGATTGAACAATCCACCTCAACCCAGTGAAAGTTTGGAAGCCTGCCAGGTACATTACTTGCAAAAAATTTCGGACAATTTTAATTTCAAACAAAAATAGTGTCCGAAAATAAAACCGTCCAAAATTTTTACTGTATAGTATAAAACTTTAAAAGTACTTTCTGGGCGACAGCATCTCATATTCAAGGCCAATATACATGTGTTTAGAATTCAGATTAGGCGGCTTTGCTCAGTCGTTATTTTTATCACTGGAAAGGAAAATATTTGAGACACTGCTTGAGGCATAAGCTTGATTGAGTTTGTGTTATTTTCGCGTCGGTGTATCCGGCGGTAAAACCTTGAAGGTACAGTAAAAACTATCATTTTCACAGATTTTATTTCAGTCTAATTCATGTTTTTTAGTCTTTAGGCATGTTTCAGCGCAGTGTCCGAATTTGTGCGAAAATTGTCCGAAATGAGGGAAAAAGTGTCCGAAAATTAAACGTCCAAAATAAAATGTCCGAAATTTTAACGTCTGAATTTTTTTGCAAGTAATGTATACAAAATAAGAATAATAATAATAGTAATATAATCCTTTCACCCCCAATAGTGACAAACACTTAAATTCTTCTTACAATATCAGTACTTGGTCAAATTACAAAAAGATAAAAAGTTGAGGTTTATTGAACAAATTCTCCTAAGAAGTACCATAAAAATATTGATTTGAAGAACATATGCATTGAGGAGGATATGTATCTAATGACAAGGTCCTACATGTAGTTAATAGGATCAAATAATTGTAAAAGATCCTAGGTTTTTAGAGTTTTAAATAAATAAGAAGGTAGCAATTAATTTTCATGCACTGTCATTGTTCAAACACATTACGTACTTGTTACAAAATCGGGCAGCAGTTATCAGATGATAACAGTCATCCAATTCAATGACCTTTGCCTGATGTTTTTTAATGGGTAAAACAAAGCAAGAATCCATCACAGTTAAATAAAATCAATCAAACAGGGCTTCTGATAATTTGCGGGGAAAAAAGTCAAATTTCGCGGGATTTTTGGAGACAAATTCGCGGAGAAAACGGCCAATTTCGCAGGAATTTTCAGGGCAAATTTTTGCCGAAAAACAAAGAAGAAAGCCAAGAAGAAAGATTCCAGAAAAAAAGGTATATTGGAAGGATGTCAAATTCAGGGCAAGAAAGAAAACACAAAAGTTCATCCAACTCAGTTCTCAAGGCAATTGTACTTGTTTCGAGCTACAAGAAAAACATAAGCTTTACCGAAACGCCCGGCCGGTTAACCTCCTTTTTTAGCTCCTATTTTATAGAGCCGAACACAGCAACGCAATAAATCTCTTTTCTCTCCTTGGTCTCGTGTGTTGCTTTGCAGTTTACAAGGCAAGGTTGTTTGTGATCGAAGGTTCAAATCCATTTGTGAAGTCAAAACATTGTTGTGTCTTCCATCGTGTCCTGCACGTACGATTAAACATGTGCCTGCATTACTACAGACAGCAGTTTCCTTTTCCACCCTGTATAGTGTCACCGAAAAGTCTTCTCATTTCTTGTGCCCAGTTTTTCGCAACATTAATCTAAGAACACCTGGCAGTTATGGTACGTTATGTTCACTCGAGGCAGTGACGAAATTTCAAGATAAATTTGTATTTATGGAAAGTAAACAGCCCCAGTTAGCCAAGATAAGTTTCAGATATGTTGTACCGACATGTATTTGGTAGGATTTTTAATGAATCTCGCAGTATTACGCATTTTTTTGTGAATTTTGCGGGATTCTGAATTTCGCGGCTCCGCCAGCGCGCGAAATATCAGCAGCCCTGATCAAACTAGTTGATTAGCGAGCAATGATGATTCCATGGCCATCACTAGCTGTATTGTATTTTCCACATTAAAGTGTACACATTTAAAAGAAAATTAATTGGGGGAACATGAAATAAGTAAACGCCTTTGAGGGCTGGTATATCGGAGGATAATGTACTCAGCTTAAATATTGTCCTCAAATTTTCACAGTTGCTCTTGGAGCTGTGCTTCCTGGCCAACTGTTTATTTTTTGGACAATCTTTCATTCTCAGGCATTGTCCTAATATACCAGCTGCCTGAAGGGAAAGAGGTTTATTTAGTATATTTATTTATTTAGTTTATTTAGTCCGACCCTGCTCCCACCACATGCAGAATAGAGCTTGTTTGTTTGTTTGTTTATTTCACCACACATTACAAAAAGGAAAATAAGAGTACAAAAAAATATATTACAGGGAAAGTGGTGAGGAAGCATTAGAAGAAACCATAGGGCTTATAGAATAAGGCTTCCTCGTTATAGAGTTGTTACATATAATGTTCGAAGACTGTGAGATGGAGATACATGAACTTGTCAAACCAATGTGTCACATACAGCCCTGGATTGTAAATTTGTTTTCCAACTTTAGGAATAACCCCACTCACTGACAGGTGTGAGATGAATTAACCACAAGTTGTTGTGGAAATAAGAGTAATTCTTACTCTTGTGGCTATTGTTATTAAATCTCCTGTCTGATCATGGGTTGTACTACAAGTACTGGAAAGTCATGCACATCACTGAGTTGCCATAGTTTCGTTAGTTACGCAGTAAGTAATGTTTGTAAGTGTTTTTTCTTTGCTCTTGTGCTGTTTTTGTAGAACTATTGTCAATCCCTGGAAAGACAATTGGCAGATTTGCGGCATCAGTTTCGTGACCAGAGTGCTGAGTTCAATTCTGTCAAGGTAGAATTGGCACAGATAAAGTATCACAAGGACGAGAGTCGGGATCTTCAGAAACAGCAGAGTGATGTTGAGGAAGTCACTAAGGTTAGTTTTTTCCAAAAATTCCTGCTCGTAAGTTATGATAGTTGCTTTTCATTCTTGATTAGTTTGAAGGGCTGACCACCCCTGGAATGATGGATAGAGTTAACTTTAGGAGTTTGTAGTGTACAAAAGATTATAAATTTATGCACATCATTTTCTAGACAGAGCTGACTCACATAGGCTTTCAGAAAGGTACACTTAAAGGCTTAGTGATAATGAGAGTGATGATGGTGATGATGATGACAGTGAGGATGAGTGTTGATGATCTACTAAGTCATGATTTTGATAGAGTACTTTTCAGTTATGTGTTGAAGGCAATTTTACATTCAAAAATTGTTTGTAATTTTACGCAAGAATCTCTATCCCAAACATGTCTTAAATTGCATAATCCACCGCTATATTTCTAATGCAGTAAAACGTGACAACACACGACCTGTAGCAGGTGTCGGGCCACAAGAGTCTCCTAAATTTTACTTTAAGATCCCTTGGGTTGACCAGTTCTCTGGTGCAGCACAGCATAGGATGCGCAGACTTGTCAATCAATTTTGCAAACCTATTGACATCAAACTTGTTTTCTCTACCTTTAAAATTAAGAACTTGTTTAACATGAAAGATCCTCTCCCTGATATATATCCCTGTATAAATTTTCCTGTGCAAGTTGTAATGCAGTTTACATCAGTGCAACAAGCTGACACTTTGCCACGCGCCTCCAAGAGCACTTAACTGCAGACAGATCTTCACACGTCTTTAAACATTTACAGAGTTCAGAGTCTTGTTGCGTCTCTTGTTCAGCAAGCTGTTCCACAGTTTTAAACTTTGTGACTACTAATAATTTATTCAAGTAAAGCTTAAAGAATCTATGTACATAAAATGGGAAAAGCCCTACCTGAATCAACAGGTCAAACACATTAATTTGACGTTTTCCTTGTAGGCAGCCTTGACCTTTGGTCATTTTACTATGGTCAGGTGCACATGCACTCTATTTTACCATTAAACTTTTTAAAATTGTATACATTGTAATATTATGTAGTCTACAAATACTTGTTATCATAATTTTATGTAACCAACACTTGCCTATCTTAACCATTACACTGATGATGATGGATGAACCATTGAAACATAAGTTTTATTGTTTTTAAAGATTTCAACATTATTGCTGTTTGTCTTGAAATTTTGCACTTGCTTTGACTTTAATTTATTACACTCTGTCATTGGTAAAATGAACGTGTGCATGAGTATGTTCAATGAATTAGAACTGACACCAATCATGACTTCTTTGCAAGTGTTTTCCCTCACTTGATGCCATTTACTTGTTCCTGTTTCACATTCTGTCTTGTCCATATAATTATTTGTGCTATATGCGTTGGCTGTGATTATTTAGTGTGGTTAGTACTTAACTGTTATGACATTCAGTTAAAAACAGTCCTTGACTGGGGAATTAATGACAATGACGGTGATCTTTAACAAAATGTATATTTTTGCCTCACAGAGCCTGAGGGATGAACTTACCATTGCTTTAGAGAATGAAAGAAAAGCTAAAGAGGAGCTGGAGGTCTTGAAAGAAGAAATGAGAGCTGAGCGAGCATCAGTACAGGCTGCGAGGGTAATTGAGAAGCAGAAAAAGGAGGTAGAAATCAACAGGCAAATAGACAAGTATAATCAGTCACAAGAGGCATTGACTCAAAGAATAGACTCCCTTGTCGCAGCCATGGGGCAGCTGTCTAAGGTCCAAGTCGAGATTGGTGGAAGGAAACTTGGTAGGGAGATGATGACTCTTTGTTCTACTCATAGCAACTATTGTTGTTTGTGGATTTGGTAATCATTCACCATGAGGTGGTGGCTAGAAGAGGATCCTGCCTAGGAAAGGTCTATAATCTGACAGTCAAGGGCTTCTGAGGTTAAGTGAGAAATGAAATTAATTGCTGCTTGCTCACCTTACACACCTTCATCTGGCTACTTATGGTCTGTTTTTCAACTGGACCATAGGCACTCAGATGAGTCAGAGAGTTTTGGTGTGCAAATCAAGCAGGATTGAAAAACAGCTGCTTTCAATAGTTCAGGGCTGGCCAACAAGTTATATTAATGGCAATGACCAGTGATATATTCACCAAAATGTTCGGCAGAAAAGATAATCATTTTTGGCAAGGTGTAAATGTCAACTTTCAGCCCACCATAGCAACAACTTACAAATTGCTTTAATTTATAAATTAGTAAGCAAAAATTTATAAATTTATAAATTAGTAAGCAAAAAAGGACAGCAAAATGTTCTTGTGTGACCAGCTAGCGTGTCCTGTATTTTTACACGTCAAATTATCTAAAGACTGTTTGGAATCACTGTTTTGTTGTTTACGCACAAACACAAATAATTATGGGAGGAAGGCAATGAAACAACAGGTTGCTTCAAAATTTGTCTAGAAACTTGTGGTCACACAAGGACATTTTGCTGTCCTCTTTTCTCTTCCCGGCATCCTGTTCCGTAAACTCACTACATGTATTTTGATGAATTTTCAGAGGTGGATGCAAATGATGGCATATCAGAGCAAGCAGATCACCTTAAGATGGTATGTCCTAAAGTGTGAATCAGAGAGAAGCTTGAATGCCAGAATTATGTCAGAAAATTATGTCATTTCTGATATGTAAGATGAATATTATTGAAACCGTGGTTAACGCCATAACGTCAGAGGGTTGTCATTATATGCAGGGGTGTAAGATGTGGACCAAGATGTAGGGGTCTCTGATTTTTCTTTGTCCCACAGTCATGAAATGATGAACAATTTGTACCACACCTTTCTTACTTTCTTATTGCTCAGTCTGTATTATTATTCACCAAGTTTTATTTCAAAATGTTTAATTGTTTGATTTGTTTTGTCAGGCACTCAATGATTCAAGAAGTCAACTTGAAAAAATCCACAGAAATGCATTGGAGGTACAGATGACTGCTTTCTTTATTAAAGTTTGAAGTTTGAAGACCTGTTACAAGTAACCTGTGTTACTTGCAAGCCACACCTTTCTGAACTGGGTTGATAACACATTTATAAAGCAACTGCTATGCTTTTTTGTTCCTTCTGTAGAAGTATAAACAAGAAGTAGAAGACCTTAAGACTGAGTGTTCCAGAGCAGACTTCCTAGCAAAGGTAACACTGACATCAGTATACAGTAATAAGAGAAAGACATTAGCAACACTGATCAGTAGAACCATTCTTAAAATCCTGTAATGTTTAACCACTGAACAGCCTACCAGCAACTGTATTCAGTGAGAGCTCCCTTGTAGCGTAATGAGATCAAGTAGAATGCCTATAAAGTGCGCAAGTGAGAATTTTTGTCCAAATTTTTTCAAAGTACACTCTGATGCTGCATACATGGTATGTTTTTTGACAGGCAAGCCACCAACCACAAGAGCCTATTAATGGATTGATCTCCTTTTCTGTTCAAATGAAAATAAGGGAGAGAATAATTATAAGTAGCCAAAATATGTCATTCTGCATTGTGAATTGTCATGCATCAACTTGAATTCTGAAAACAGTGAACAGAGGTGCTTACCATTTACGCAAACCACCTGGATGGAAATTTTCGCATAAATATGAAATGATTTAGCTTGTCTTAACAGAAGATGGATGACATGCAAAATGTATGAACATCAGCTGTAAATCCCAAAAGGAGTAATAAAAATGTATGACTTTGACCAGAAGCCCATAATTGCAGAAGTAGGTACTCCAAATGGGATGATGCATACCATTTAGTTTTCCAACTGAAATTGCTGGGTTTTTCATGTAAATGGTAAGCACCCCTGGTCTGATAAAATAGGTATGAACAAAATGATAAGGCACCATCGTCCCACCCCCCCTTCCCGCACCCAAAAAACTTATGATGAAAATTCCAAGGAGTACCCTAGCCGTGACATTAGTATTTTTTTTACGCTAACATAATAAACAAGAAATTATGAGCGATGAGTTGGGGTTGTTTGTCTTGATCACAGACCAGAACGCAGGAAGCAGATTCACTGAAGGCACAAATGTCTGATCTACAAAGAAGATATCAGGATGGATTAAAGGTACTCGCAGATAAAAATACAGTTGTACTAGTGTAGCATTTGGTCCATCAGCTACATGTACCTTGTTTGTTGTACTTAAAGGCCTATTTGTTTGTTGAAACTAGTGGTGATGGAGTTTGTAAAATGTAAAATTTGATGCTTTAAAACAGTTCGTAATTTTTGTTTTTCATATTTTTATTTATGGCAGAAGATGCACAACATAAGTTAATGTCAACAAACACGCCAACAAATTAAAAGAAAATTAAAAGAAAAATATCACGGGTACCTTGATAATCCATTTGTTGACAGTTCATAGCTACGGCTAATAATCCGACTTTTTCTTTTGCTTTAGGCTCAGGATGACTACATTTCACAGCTCCACGTGAAGTTGAATGATCTTCAGAGATATGCTGTCACGACTGAGGAGGTAAGGTACATCTCTGCTATTGTTGGGACACACAAAAAGGGGCATATTTGAGGTGCCATGTTCATTCCAGCAAAACATTTAATACACAAGGTACTAAACAATAACAACAACAAAAGAATTTTATCGAAGAAATAACAAATACAGTTATACCTACCCGCAGGCAACTGGCAGGCAATTGGCAGCTCATTTTGTTAAACACTTCATGTTGGTTAGCCACTTCACAAACCCTCTGTTATGTTCCATGACAAAAGTTTTGAAAGTTTGTTTGTTTCAGGCTCATGTTGACTGCAATGATATTTATGTCTGCTTCATTTTTAGAAATACTTCTACGCTCTTGTGATTGGTGTCAAACTCAACATGGCTGTGTGTGGGTACAGAGTGGACCACGTAAATCACTTGAAACCACAAGTAAGCTCAGTAGTTGCTTGTTAAATTCGCAACCAGATTTTTGGGAGGCTGAACTGATATTGTGTTTTGTTTACTTTCAGAAACTTTTTGAACACGTACGGAACCATGGAATAGCAGTAGAACACTGGCCCAGTTGGATATCGCGTGAACTATCAACTGCATCAACCACACCTATTAACAATGAGGATGAGGATTAAGGTCGTCTTCAAATCCAATATTTTTATTGATTAGTTTTCCTGGCATGTGTATTTTCAACTTGCCACTCTCAAAGTAGTCTCTCTCGTAGCCGTTCGGTGTCTCATCACGCAACGCTCTTGTGGGGAGGAGCGTTGCGTGACAAGACACTGAACGGCTGCGAGGGAGACTACTCTCAAAGAGGTAGAATCTTTTTGTACAATTTCACTGATATTGTTAGCAGGGCTAACAAACAACGACATATAATCTACAGTAAATTCTTGGTTAACGGGGTTTAATAACAGACTGTTTTCTTTTTTCTTTGATAAAGCTATATGTATTAGGTAGATTCTGAAATAATTCCAGAAAATAGAATTTATAGGAAATTGTGACTTTTTTCGATTTCATACAGTCTGTCTCGTTGAAAGACAGCGAGAAGCGAAGCCTGTGAGTGTGTTGACTAACCAGTGGACACTTTGTTCATGTGTAGGGCTCCGAAAGACAGAAAACTAAAAAAATATAACAGTTCGATTATTTATTGATCTCGTACAGATTCTTTGAGTTATGAACAACCTGACTAAATTACCAAAATGTATATTTAAAATGCATATGTTGTTGGATGCAACAGATTTCATCTCCATGCTTCCATACAAAACAAACAAATCATAAATACGACCAAAAACCCGAAACTATTTAATAGTAATTTTTTTTAACGACGCTTCATTGAAGCCTTGAGAAAAACTCTATGTTTGTATCAAATAAAAATATAAAATACACTCTGTTTTTTTTTTATAAGAACCTTTTTTATAAGAACGTTGAGGCTGAGATTAACCAAAATTTTAAGAACGTATTAAGAACATTCCTCAGGCTGAGTCGATTAAGAACGTTTTTACTTTGCTAATCTGTATATAAAATCAAGGTAACAAATGTAAATTAACCAAACTACTTAAAGCATGTTTTGTATAACAACAATGGTGACACACATCTCGGTTTGTCATAATCAGTAGTTCTTGATACCATATCTCAGCAGGCAATGCACTTTGATAGGTTTCCTGTTCACCGCTCACGTCCGCTTGATTTACTGAAATACATGTAGTGTATGCCAAGTAATTTAACGTTTTCAGCCTCAAATCGCAAAAAAAATATAAGAACGTTCAGCCTCAGCTCCAAAATTAGACGTTCTTATAAAAAAAAAAACAGAGTGTAGTGACTAAATATAGATTAGTGGCAGCCATTTCAATTAATAACAAAGGCTTTGCTTTTAAAGTAAAGATTTATACTCACTACACTTTTAGTTATGGTTAGTGCTAATTTCAGAGCAATTTTAGTGCAATGTAGAGTGTAAAATTGTACATAATTAATGCATGTGATGTGGGGCTTGTTTTAAAGTCGGAGAGACCTCAAATTTAGGCGTGCCGTTAAAGAGTGGTGAATAATAGGGGGGCATGTGGTGTGTAGAATATAAAACGAGAGAGAAAACGTCGCTACCTCCTCTTCCTCCTCCAAGATTTCAGGTAATCAGAATTTCAGGAGTTGGTATGCTAGCCTGTAGAACAGGCGTTATTTTTAAGCGTTTTTACAGGCAAATCACGCCTGACTGGACTTGCGCTCGTCTCCCGCTTGCCTCTGCTTGCCTGAAAAACGCAAAAAATAACGCCTGTTCTGCAGGTTATTGGCATGCGAACAACAACTTTTGAGACTGGGAGAAGAAGGGAGAAGGAACGGGAGAGAAAGGGTGCAGAACTCACACCCACTTCTCTTTCGCTCGGATATTTCTCCGGTCCACACTGCCTTTCCTATGCTCCCTCTGTAACAGGCTGATCTTTAGGTTAAAGACAATCGAGATTACTTAGTAATCGAGATAGCAATGCGCCGGCTAGAAGTATAAATAGAGTTAAGAAATAAAATACTATTTTATCGATGTGCTGTTATTTCTTATCATTTTACTTCTGTAGAAAGGGGTTAGACCTCCCTCGCAGACGCTCTTTATGCTCGTCATGTAGTTTTTCCTCCTCCGTGACGAGCCAAGGGAGGCTAGAAGGGGTTAGACCTCCCTTGCAGACGCTCTTTTTGCTCGTCATGTATAGTCTTTCCTCCTCCGTGACGAGCCAAGGGAGGCTAGAAGGGGTTAGATCTTCACGTGGCTCGGATGGCCACGTAGAAATGGCAGTCCCGTCTCCAGCTTGGGGACGTAAAAGAACCACTAAGAACGTAACGGACCCTGTCTGTGATCTCCCTCAGTGCCAGCATGCGGTCGGCTCAGTGTGATTCTCTGAAAGGCTTCTGAGCGAATGAGACTGACTCTGTATAACAGCCAGAAGGCTTTTTCAGTACTTTTCTTGACCTCAGCAGCATCAAAATCTTTCCCAGTGGCCCATTAACCAATCCCCACACCCACCCTCTCAATCTGCCTTCGAAAGAGCACGGCGCGCAGGGTGTTCCTCCTCATCTATCTGAATGGTCGTTCCTCCTTTATAGGACGGTCGTTTGCAGCGGTGCCATGCATTCATTTTTATGAAATAGCCACTCTCGGCCGTATATCTCCCTCCTGAAGCTGATTCCAAAGTCCAGTTTCTTTTAATGACTTCATTTTTCCATGTTAGTGCAGAAATATTTTTTTAAGGCTATGGCATGTAGATTTTAAACTTCCAAGCTCCTCGACTGTCCTGGAAATACGCTTAGAAGATAACGACAATTTAGCGCAGGACGGTTTTAACTATAATTCCTCCTTGTCTGTTTAGTCGTTCCAGCTCCTCCACCATTTCCTTTAAAAGGAAGTACGCCGATGACGAAGAAGAACTGACAATAAGTTTCTTTTCGTCTTCGGCGTACTTCTGTCAGTGTGTTAAATTTTCCCGATCCTCCAGAATTTGAATATTTGAAGACAATTGTCGCCCATCAGTCATTTACCTTCATTGATTAACTTGGTATGTTGTATATGGCTACAGTTTGTTGCTATACAGCATTAATCAGCGCTATTATTTTTTCTCAGAAAATGGGAAAACGTATATTTCCACACAAAGTGAATGAATACCTGTTGGCTGCCATTTTCCGCCTGTGAGTAAATCCAGAGCATTGTTTCTAATGTCTCTTGAAAATGACCCATTAATGACAAACAGAAACAGGAGCTATTAGTCTCTTACGCAGGAATTAAAGTTGTGATATGGCCAAGTTACAATACTTTTTTTTGCCGCTGTTTTGTTTCGTAAAACATTCTTGCAAGTAAATTTTTGTTTGAAATCAATTTCTCCTTTTTGCAACTGTTTTTTTTTTTCAAGTTGTGCAACAAAACTATGTGGTCTTCCAAAATAAAAATAGATGTGGTATGTGGTCTTCCAAGATAAAATTTTAATACAGAATCGTCACTATGCGTCGTTTTCGAACTCAACTTACTTTTTCGCTAGGCGAGCTTTATGACAATTGTAATGTGTAACATTGGTTCATATAACAAGCAGCATTTCATGTTTGAAAACAAGATGAGGGGCAATGAGGGAGGAATTGCTACGAGTGACGGAGCTGTTACCGAAGATGAATAAAGTTCACAAGTCATGTGCAAATTAACGATTAAAAATTCTACGCAATCTACTTTTAATTTACTTGTAATTGTAATAAAAAAAATCTGTACATACCTTACATTGTGTTAAACAACCGTTGTTAAAACTCAAAATCTCCGGGAATTAAAGTTTCCCAACAAAACAAATTTCCGCGCACTAAAACGAGCAAAGTGAATGAACTCTTTCAGTTGTTCTCGTAATGTTTAGTTACGTCATAATAAATCAATTATAACTAAGCTAAGAATTTGCATTCCGCGCGCTATTATTTGAACGTTATTAGCGCCGTAAGTAAGTGCTAATTACCAGATGCAGTTGCTGGATACTAATCAACAATTAATTCAATATCTCAAACGATGTTGGCTAAGTATGTCAGCCAACACGAGCAAACTCTGGGTGGCAAAATTGGATGAGCTGAATCCGAAAATGAATGTTACAACATTGACACAGCTCATGAAGAAAAATTACTGGATAGAATGTTTAATGAGAAAGAAAAGATCCATTTAACAATGTCTGCTATCGATATCCCGTAAAATTCGATACGAATTCAGCTCCTGAGAAGTTTGGGACACTAAACGCGGATCACATTATTCTTGGCAATTCCTTCGTGGTGTCTAAAGGTCCCAAATAACTTGCTGCGTGACGTAACACGAACCTCGAAGTGACGTAATGTCATTACGTCATTATATACGTCACAAATGACAACGGTCTGAATTTCCCAGTTTAATTCCACTAAATTCGCAACTTTTTCAGCAAGGGAAAAGATTTAGTCCCGCTGCTTTTAAAAGAAAGAGATAAGAGATAGTGTTATAAAACTACTGAGAAGGAAAAGGGACAGACAACTGTGGACTAACACAGGTAAGTAAAATCTTACTGGACTTGACAAAAACGGGAAAATTTATCGGTTTAAACGCAGTAAAACGCAACTGGCTTTAACACGAGCAATCATCATTTCAATGTATAAGCTTAGAGGTTTTTCGACACGATAGAACGCTGCTCTAATAATCTTTTTATTTTTTCTCTTTTAGTTTTCCTCGCCATGATTGAGGCCGAAAACATAGATTTCATGTTTCCATGGCTGGCTCCAAAATTTCGCTACATAAATCAACAAGTAGACGATCTGAAAAATTGCCGCGTTCTTCGCGCTTTGAGACAAACCAAGAAATTTATCCTGAGTCATCCATTAATTTCTCTGTTCCTTGGCTTTTCAATCACCTTTGGTTTTCTTCCGTTTATCGTTGTCGGCGGCTCCCTGTTTGTTACCCTGTATGCCGCACTTACAGCTTTAGCGAGTGTATTTTTCGCGGCATTTGCCTGTTTTCTGACTGTTCTTTTCCCCATACTGATCACTGCAGCATCTGTGGTACTTTGTGTCTACGTTCCATACTGCTTGGCTATGAAAATTCTAAGATTTCTCAAGAGATTGGGAAATGCGGTTATGCCCTACACTTCAACGCTTCAAGCAACGCTTCAAGAAACTTTTAGTTTTTCTGATTACCGGCAAGGAAAAGCGCATGAACAAGATTTAACACCAGCAAACGATGAAATGTGTGGTCAACAATATGTGCACCATAACGATGAGGAGCGATATCTGAACAAAACGAAAAACCCACAGGGAACGGAATACCAACACAGTCTGAATGGAGACGAGCATTTGTACCGTCCATATAGAGAAGATTATCTGTACAATATGAGTGGAGTGGAGTATTGGTACAATCACCACGGACGAGAGGATTACCGGTACAACTCAAATGGATCTCGTAATTTTTAGAAAACTAAGCTGGTACAAACAGGGATAATTTAAAGTTTACTCCTTTCTAGTCACGGCTAAGCTTAATCCCATAAATACTGTGGAATCTCAGACATTCTGGCTCACAAATATATAGATTATCACTTGCCGCCTTGAGCTCACCAAGGCTTTCCTAAAACAATTTCTTTTATGCTCATTTGACTTTGTACTTGTTCTTTTTTCTTACAAGTTCGTCGAGAAAGTGACTAGACTCTAGACTTTGCGTGCACAAAAGCAAGACTGTGTATAATTCTCTCCTCGCTTTCTGCGCGCATGCATATTTCCAAATGGGCCTTATACGATCTTAGCGAAGAAGAACCTATGGCCAATCTTTCATTTGGCGACCAACTTTGGAGAATCCTCTGATTGAATAATGATCGTAAAAAAAAGTTCAGAATTCCTTCAGTTCGAAGGTTTAAGATGGGAACAACTCACAAAATATAACTGGAAACTTTTTTGATTAAAAATCCGACTCATTATGTTTTTGCATGTACTTCTTACACAAGTTAACTTCCTTATTCAATTTATATAAAGAACGCACTAAATTAGACAGAGAATGTTTAGAATATTTCTTGGAACATATATTTGAAATTTTTATGTAAAAAGTACACTAAATTAGATAGGAAATGTTTAGGATATTTTAAGGTATGCTTTATTTGTGCGTAAAAGAAATAAAGTAATTCATCTATTTGCCTGGTTTATACTCGCATTGGCGAAGCGCACTTTATTAGAGTGGGTTGAATTGAGTATCATAAAACCAAAACCAAAGCAATTACTCTGTCCAATCACAACAGACTTAAACAGTGCAATGAACCAATCAGAGCACGAAACAGACAGATGTAACCGGTGTAAAGCGCGGGAAAACACGTGCGAACAAATCATGATTGGTTGGATTTTTACTTCTAACTGGTTGACTGGTCAAGAAAAAGGCGCGAATTTTTTGAACGAGTCACAGAGCGTATGGTAAATCAAAATTAAAGTGAACGCAAATTACGTAAGGTTGCTCTATTCAGAAAACGCAATAAAATAGCATAAATCACTCTGCTTTCCGATCGGTTTAAACTGAATTCAGGTTAGCATCATCTATAGAGATCCCCAAAGTTTTAGAATTTCGAATTTTTCTAGGCACTGTTTAGGAAATGAGAACTCAAACATTTTGTTACGAAACTGTAGATGACACTTTTTATGACAAATCTTACACGGAAACGATGAATAAAAATCCATTCTTTGATCCGACAATTCTCGTGCTTTCTTAATTTAAGGGAAAAAGCTTGGCATGAATCTCGATACAAAATTAAATTCGATTCTAAGATCATGTTACAGCTTTATAACGATGGTGTAAGGACAAAATATGTCCCGTAAAATTCTGTTCTATACGATTTCACCTCCTGGACAGTTTGGTTACACTAAACAAGTTTTCAAGAAGACGGACTATGCTCTAGATCTGTGGCAAGTAGCCTGCAATAAGCAGGGATAACTTCAATAAAAATATTTTACAAATCGACAAGAGCTGACATGGTTTGCGATAAATATTTTAACTCTGGTCGGCCCGAAGCAATCACTATACCTTCAGTGAAAGTTAAAAAATTGGATCATTGGATGTCGTCGGTTCAAAATCCAGGGTTTTAATTGGCTTAGTGGTCACGGGCTATCAGCCATTATATCATGCTCGATGAATAGCAGCTATTAAATCGTGTTCTTGTCTTTCTTGCAAAATGAAATCAGTAACATCTATTTGAATTTCATATCTGTTTTCAATGAAAACAGTTATTCCACTAAAGCTTGTTGCATATGGAAAAAATTATAGCCAGCGCCTCGCTGGTTATCTATCATCTCATATCCAACGTTCAACGTGCTCTCAAGGAATAATTGTTAAATATTCGCTGCTAATGACCCACTTTGATCTATACAATACACCACTAAGCGCCTTGTTGGCTATCTATTATCTCATATCCAACGTGCGCTCGAGGAATAATTGTTAAAATATTCCGAGTATTTTGGTCAGTACATTATACCTCGTGTTGATCATATGCACAAAGACACTTGAAATGAAGCCGCGCACTAACCATTTGACACGGGACGCAAATTTTGAAATGGCTTTCTGCTCCATGGCCCGTTTTATAAGCTAAGTGTCCACTTAGTATCCAGTACACTGTGCAAGAATAAACCGCCGATTTGCGGGAGAGGTATTCCTCGGACAACTTTTGGGCCGGGATAAGAACCGATAATCCAAAATTTTCAGTCGCTCGGTATTCGCATTTCATTTTGCTTTCGAGATTTTTGCTATATTTTGACAGTATTAGAGGCGATTTGTGCGTGCGACCTGCACCGTTTGCAACGTCTCCCATTATTCGGGTCGAGAGAACCAAAAGAACGAAAGACAAAATGTTCAATGCTCCTAGACATAAAAACAATGGAACTACAGGTTAGTAGGGTCCAGTGGAAATAGAGCCTAGATATAGAACTGGTGCCGGACTACTAGCTCCCCCCCCCCCCCCCCCCGTATTGATTTGTGCTGTCCCAGTCCCAGGGACGGAGGGGGCTCAGGTTTCATACTTTTACTGCAACTAAAGAAGCCTGCAAAAACCTGGGCTGATCTGGGCTTAAAATGAGAGTTTGCGAAATTTATTTTGTTAGAAGTTTTGTAGTGGACCTTTATTGGAAAGATTTTTGCAATGACTTTTTCGGGGTTTTAATGCGAGAAGAATGGACTCTTCTGGGATACGTTCTGCGTAGTTGGACTTCTTTGGGTCGTGTTTTACACTAAGAGGCGTTTTTGGTGTTTGAACGACTTGGCCTCATTCGCCCGGGTCAGTCAGTTTGCGATAACGAGAGACCACAACGGCCTCTTCTCCAATTTTGCATAACAAAGCATCAATATTCAAATGCAAACTAGACCGGGTAGACGAATTCGAGCGGAGGAGGTGGCGAAAAATAAACAACATAGAACTAGAACAACTTAAGTGTATATGTATTAATTTATAGCAATAGTATTATAACATTTGTTATCACGCTTCATTTGTTCTAGCCATTTTGTTTATTTTTCTCCATCCCCGCCGTTTTTAGGATTATTCTGTCGTCCATATTTTGCATTTCAAACAATTTACTAATCCAGGTCTACAAGAGATCCGGCACCGCTCATCGGTTTGTCGCTTTGGTACTAGTTGTATCAATATTCAACTCTGCCTCTTGGTATAAACACCGCTATTCTACCGTGTCGAATTAAATCCAATTGTGTGTAAATTTAATTCAGTTATATTCAACTAAATTCGACACGGCAGAAGTGTGACAAGTGCGACGTCTAAATGCAAACTTCATACTATGTAAACGTTTTGGAATTTCAACGAGGCTGACGTTACAAAAAATTATGGGTGGTGAGCCGGAAATTTGTGCATGAATTGAAACAATAGCAATAATAATACTAATAACAAACATAATAATGATATATTTATGTTTCTTCGCCTACAGGAACAGGATGTAATAAAAACATCTGAAGGCATCAGGTTTAAGAATTATTATTTAACTTTGAAGTGGCTTTTACTTCGAGATTCAAGCTAGCATGTGGGCTGCAAAAGCATCGTTTATGTGAAGCAGAAAGCTTTAAGTGTATGTATGAAGATAGTTTTTTGTTTAGAATTTCAATGAAAGAAACGCATTCGTCTGTTGGTAGGTTTTTGAATCTACATTCTTGGGAAATTTAGTCTTTAATCGGTGCTTAACTTTTGTATTTGGCAAAAGGAGATTATGGAAAGTTGCCATGGCAAAGGCGCCCTTCCCCACCTTTCCCGCCCTACCCCGCCCGTTTAGAGGCGCAGAGACCGCAGGGAGCCCAAGAGAAACGTGCAAACATGGCTGACGAGGAGCGCAAGGAAGAGCAAGAAGCTAAAGTCGAGGAGGAGGCGAAAGGCAAGGAGAAAGCCGAGGAGAAACAGGAACAGCCTGAAAAGCAACCGGAGCAGGAAATGATCCGAAGTATAGTGCTCACCGGCTATGGTAGTTATAACAAACTACAAGTTCAAAAATTTGCCAAGCCTAAACCGATGAATGGACATGTTGTGGTTCGCGTACACGCGTGGTGAGTTTGCGACTTTTTGTGCACTTTTGACTGCCGATTTGGTTTCTTTTCTGTTACATGCTAAGAAGAGCAATTGAATTTATATGTGAATGCGTTTATTTCGATCCAACAAGGGTTGAAATCATTTGATAATAGCTGAAAACTTGCTAATTGTATATTGTATTTGTGGGAGGGGCTCTCGTGGACCAAGTCGTGCATAGAACTCGCTCATCCATGATATTTGACCTTGTATAAGCGAACTTTATTGTGCTACGATAAGCGATTCAAACCAATTTCAAATCGCTGTACGCATAGTGGCTATAACTAAACGCAATTTTATAATTTTGGTTTTAGTGAAACTCCATGCAGAGAAACATGGCTATAAAATCCCTTGACATATATCGGCGTTTGCTGAGGCCTGTAAATACGACATAAAAGACTTCAACTTATTATTATTACACTTCTTGTTTATCGCTACTTTCGTTTATTTTGTTTGAAGAATGATACGTAATGGCTGTTCATATTTGATTAATTTTGCCCTAATTTATCTGCAGGTATGTCAGATGCTTTTCACAAAATTATAAATATGTTCTCAAAGTATGTCATGATTACATATATTACTTGAAAAATAAATTATTGCGTTTGACCTTTTAACATCAAATAAAATTTGAGAAAAAATCAATGGAAAATACAATTTGATTTCATTGTTACTTCTGTGAAAGAGGATTTCAGTTTTTCAGGATTTGGAAATATAAATGTTTAAAGTATGAATGGAATATGGGATTTAAAAGATCAAGTTTCACTTTCAAGAATTAGAAACCAAGATTCTAGTGAGACATATTATTAATATGTGCATTTTAATACAAGCTACTCAATGAAATTCTGAGCAAACAGGAAGTTCAAAATTTCAACTTGAAACTTGTTTATTCCTTTCTGTAATTTGCTTTTGTTGTGTGCCATTTTCATACAGCACTAGAACACTCGAACAAGACAAAATAGTTATTCATAAAGCATTCTAATATGCCCCCTTCAATGGCACATGAAAACAATTATGACACTTGACTTGCAGTATGCCCATACTTCAATAGATATAATTTATACATGTTCCCCTTTTTAGTAATGAATGTTTAATGAAAAAGATAAAGACTGAAAAAAAAATTGTAAAGCATGACTGGGAACACTTGATAGAGCTGATTGCTTATTAAATAGAGGGCATTTCAGCGGTCACAATAATTATTTTTTATTTTCTGACTCTGATAAATGACCAGTTTACAGTTTACTTGTTAAATTCACAAAATGACTGGCTCCCAGTTGGCTTGATCAGCTCATTGGTAGAACACTGCACTGGTATCGCGAGGTCATGGGTTCGAATCCCATTCAAGCCTGAATTTTTTCAGGCTTTTCTTTCTGCAACTGCTTAAGTTGCGTACATAACTGCAATGACCATGAACTTATTTTTTCAAACAATGAGTGTTTGTCAACATGAAGTTACTAAAAAATTTTTCCAAGTAACCCAACATGGTTAGTAAGAATTTTCATTATTATTATAAATAACAAGAAAAATTAAAAGTAACATTATTCGATGTTTCGATGTATCCAACATCATTACCAAAAGCGTTCAATCTAGAAATTAGTCAAAGTGGGTCACATGGCATTTTAAAATGGGTCATTTCAAAAATAGTCTGGGTCAAACTATGATATTGAAACTTTGAACAACTGACATTATCAAAACTATCACCAGTATATTATAGTATTTATGCTTTTCACAGTTTTGATTCCTTTTTAAGCTTGAGGCGGTTGGCTCTTAAAGTTCTCGAACTGACTTCTCCAGCTTCACCATCCTTATCCAGCTCATCTTCATGCTTTTCATGTTCAACTGCCATTCTCTTTTGCGTAAAAAGTGAACTTAGCTTTTGTTGTCGTTTCATGATGAAACAAAAACAAAAGAACAAAGTCAACAAACCAAGCGTTAATCGATCTGCAAAGCAACATATACAGAACGTCGAAATGTATGCTCCAGTCTCTTCGAAATTGCATGGAATGCTTGACAGAAAAGCTACTTGTAAGGTAGTCTGAAATGCCAGTCATTTCATGCGCTCATTTCAGGCTAGTAAGCACACCTTTTTTTTAAAATTTACTTTAATGTCACTGTTCCGTTTAGAGTATCCAAACACACAAGCTTTAATGAAACGTAGAGTAATAAACTAAAGTAAGGACCACTACACATGTTTGGCATGAATTTGGGGGACACCGCTGGGCGATTGGCGTGACCAGCAACTTCTATTGCGTGACTATTTTAAGGCATCACTTCTCTGGCCCTTCCAGCTGCACCTAGGCTAACAACAACAAAACACAACAACGCACTGCAACAGCAGCACAGCTAGTCCAGCAGTGCCACACCAATAAGAGTATTGGCAGGTCCCAAAACTAGAGCACTACGAGCTGCCATCTAGGCCAGCAACGCGCAAACCTAATTAACTGAATGACCTATCATATTGCCTCAACTATCCCACCAGCGCTGCTGGGTCGGACCGGAGTATTGGCAGGTCAATATTACCAAAAGTCATTGAAATGAACTAGAGAACTTAGCTTGGGGAAGTCGCTACGCGGACTTAATTGAAGTACAAACGCTGATAGGCATCCCCAAGTTTATTTGTTATATCACATTTTTACGGCGTAACAGTGGATAAAACCATGTCGTAACCAAGTGTGACTTCGAATTACTAAGCTTCAAAACAAAAAGCAGTAGTATACTGACAACATTTCATATCTGGCCATTGACTGTATTTCATTTAAAAATAATATTGAACAACAAATGATTCTCACCATTTATGATACACATAGTATTTTCCTTTTTTGAACATAGTGGCCTCAATTTTGCGGACATAATGCAAAGACAAGGACTCTATCCAGCTCCAAAAAAGCCGCCTTTTGTACCTGGGTTGGAATTTGCTGGGACAGTAGAGGAAATTGGTGAAGATGTCACTGGTGTGGAGGTTAGTTGTAGAGTAACATAAGTAAACACAGAAAATTGCTTGACTGTGCAGCACCCTTTTAAGAAACTTGTTTTACAGCCACTCTGCTCAATCCTTGTTTTGTATAGACCTATGGAACACTTATAATTGGCGAGGACATCGGCATTGCTGGAACTTCAACACTAAGAAAGGGGCGAAAAACACTATTATACATTATGTTGAGAATCAAGGAAATACCGTAGCTATAATTGAAGGGCTGAGAGCATAACCGACGCAAAAGACTTTTCAGATCATTTTTTATTGTTTTAGCTCAGATTCAGCAGAATTTTGACATGTGGCCTAGAATTCCTCACATGCAAAAACTCTGGTGAATGTGAGCTAAAACAAATCAAAGTGATCCGAAAAGTCATTTGGGTCTGTTATGCTCTCAGAATTACTAAAATACATGCATTGCAAAAAAAGTGGCCCAAAATAACCTCCCTTTTCCTGTCCTTGTTCATTTCAAACATTGATACCCAACACTTTTGTTATTGTTATACTGATAGGTTGGTGCACGTGTAGCAGGCTTGACGCTCCATGGTTCCTGGTCTGAATACATAATAGCACCTGCCGTCAATTGTTTTCCCATTCCAGAAGACATGAGTTTTGACGATGCAGCTGCTCTTCCCATTAACTACCTGACAGCTTATTTCATGCTCTTTCACTGTGCGAATGTGGCTCGCAGGAAAAGTATCCTTATTCACATGGCAGCTGGTGGAGTGGTAAGATTTAAAATGAATATTTGAGAAGTATTAAGCATAATGCAAAGTTAAAGTGGAGTAGTGGTGAGAGCACTCACCTCCAGCCAGCAAGGCCAGCGTTTTGATTCCCTGACTTGGTGTTAAGTTGGCTGTTAGTTCTCACCCTAAAGCTCATAGATGTTTTCTCTGGGTACTCCAGTTTACTTATCTCTCAAAACCAACATTGCAATGTGCAGTTCCAGAAAAAATCCATACCCACCCCATCGAAGGTCATCGGAAATTCCTTGGGGAAAGGGGGTCTTAAAACAACAACAACATTTCCAAATTTGTCAGTCACAGGACTATAACAGTGCAACATGCCTTACTGTGACAACCCAACAAACATTTTTCCAAGTTAATAGGCAATCAGAGTGTACAAGTTTGATTGACAAAGATGCTGCCTTTCAAATGATCAAATGAAAACATCTTGTGTGTATTTTATATAAACAAAAGCTAACTAAAGGTACAGGTGAGAGTACACAGTAAAACCTTGCCCTCTTGAAATATACCAATTTTATTATTTTAGATGTATCCGATGTTGTGAATCAAAATACAGTAGTTATACGAATTACCCGCTGATGTTGAGGAGTCGCCCTCGGCTATGACAATTTTCGTCTATTTGATTGCTAACATTGGACATCTCTGAAGGAATTCCTTTATAGTTGGTGAAAAAAAATATTCGCAGATATTTAGACAAGGAGAACATGTTGAAGCATTTGACAGCTTCCAAAGAATATTAAAGAAGTCTATGCCACAAAGTGAGAGAATCAAGTTGACAATGAAAATTTGCATTTGAAGCATATGGTTGGAACTTGAAGTGCTTTCTTGGAACTGTTATGTAGTGTTCCCCAAAGAGATGGCAGGAGTTGATTTGGTTGAAAAGTGGATATTGCCTTCTACTCAAACACCAAGTTTCTTGAAATACATGATAACCAGTCTCTGTGACAAAAGTATAGCTAAGAATTTATTTGGAACAATTTCAATTTCAGTGCCAAAAAAACTCCTACTAGTCTTGCATACAACCCCTCAATTTTAGCATTCAATGGCTTATTAACCCTGCCTTAACTGAATGTACCATTTTATTTCAGTAATGTTTTATAATAATTATAAACTTTTAAATTTGTAATCTTCCTGCAAAAACTGTCTTGTAGGGTGTTGCAGCTACTCAGCTTTGTAAGACAGTTGAGGGACTTACAATGTTTGGTACTGCTTCAGCATCAAAGGTATGCTATTAAAAAACTCCAGTAAGTGATTTGTTCAAAACTTTTACCAAAATTTGTGGTATGTCGCAGTGATTTGACACTTAGGAATGCTGGTAACACACAGAATAGATTCATTTTACGTTAGCAGGGTTTAATCTGTCAAAAGGCTCCCAAGTGGGTATACGGTGAAGACAAAAAAAAAAACACCATGCTAACGCCAACACACGCTATGACTCTGTTGTCCACACAGACAACAGAAACTCCTGCTCCCAGTCATTAACTAAGTTTAATTGCATTTAACTCCATTAAAATTTACGTTGGTGCTTCAAGTGCACAAACTTGTGCCCAAGGATAACTACTTATTTTCTGAAATAAAGTATTCGAGAACATCACTGAAATAAGATTGATATGACCCGCTGCTCTATACTTTGAAATTTGTAGCCTCTTACTGTCTCAATTGCCTTTCTCTTCTTCGTTTGTTACTGTGTTTGTATTCTGCACTTTCTTTAGTTGCTTCTGAATAGACTGAACAAAGAAGTTCAAATTATAGCTTTTTCGGGACTCCCTTTTTTGGGCCCCCTTTGTAAAAGGGCCCGCTAAAATTACAGAAGGGGGCCCACTAGGCCCTCATTGGCCAATTTCGAGAATCAATCTTGCATTCTAGTCATTTATTAATAAGTATAATTTTAACTGTATTTCCTGTTCCAGCATGAGACCATTGTTGCCAACGGAATAACCCATGCCATTGACTACCGAACTATGGACTATGTTCAAGCTGTAAAGAAGTAGGGTCACTTTAAGTTCAGTTCTTTATTTAATTACAAATTCTTATTTTATGCATACATTGTGGTAAAAGAAAACAAGACAAAATGGAAAAGAGAGACAGACAGAAAGAGAGACAGACAGACAGAGAGTTTTACATTTGTATACATTAGGTTCATGGCAGGGTTGGTTAGAATGAGAAATTATGAAGAATTGTTAGATATGATACTTTTCCTGCCGACGATATGACTTTAGAGATAATCTTGTGATTCGTCTTCGAGAATACTCAGCAGTATCTTTTGAATTTTTCAAAATTCTTTGCCTCAAGCTCACTTAGCAGTTTAATAATTATAATTATTGTCAGTTTGATTTTTTTTAATTACCAAACTCGATCAAATTTAATCAATAATATTATATTGATCAATTGTTTGTTTTTTTAATTAGCATTTACTACATATTTCATTATCAAGCTTGAACATTATCATCATGATACTTTGTTGTTTACCACCGCACACCTGAAAGCTTTGACATTGCTGATCCTAGCTGTACTTTGTAGACAGGACAGATATTACTGTTGAACCTATAGTAATGGTATGTAGCTTGCTGCATGTGCAAGTATAGCTCAGTGGTTGGAGCATGTGACCGATGTACAAAAATGGATGCTGGGTTCGATTCCTGTCAGGGACCGAGGGGGCGACATAATTACATCCTCCAAATTATATTTAATTTAGTTTGATCTATGAACATTTCGATGTGATCTAACCTATTAATACTTGAAGTTATGCTGTTGTAGGGTTTGCCCAGAAGGCGTAGATGTTGTTCTTGATCCCCTTGGAGGTGCTGAAGCAAAGAAGGGATACAATCTTTTGAAACCCTTTGGAATCATTGTCAACTTTGGTAGGTCTTAAAAGTAGCAGTCAGCATAAAGACAGTTGATGTATGTAACAGGAATAAAGTCAATTGAAGTTTCAAGGTCAAAAATAGAGTTTAAAATGAATAAAATAATATTTATTAGTATAACAAGCAGCATTCCAACGCGCCAATAGCTGATTTAAATAAATACTATGAATTGAATCACTTATTATAAGGGTTAGGCAGCATAATGTTCCAGAGACTGAGAAAAATAATAATATAAGCTTGAACCTTAACTGGAAAAGATGCGGTCATGACAAATAACATTGTCATTGGAAAACCTGATCATCAGCATTCATTTTCACATATGATCTCATCCACAGAGTGATCAATTGTAACCCTGTACAGCATCAGTGTGATTTTATTGTTAGTGTTATAAAATTGTTAAAGCTCTCTGTCAGTTGTTGACATGGCATGATGAGAAGAAGTTTACATGAAGAAGTTTCTTAACCCCTTATGTCTCTCTCATGTTCAGTCTTGCCAATTACCTGCAGGTACTCAACACTAAAAGGGAAGTGTTGGTATTGAATCCTAAGGCGAAGTGGTTTAGCTACATGTACATGTAACCATGACAGTGATGACACCTGGTAGAGTTGAAATCAAGTGAATAAAAGGAAACATTAAAATTCAGTGGCATGACATCTTGAACTTTCAATGGGGGACACTATAGTATTATCAGGGAAACTTCATTCTGTTTGTATTTGTGAGGAGCTATTAGCCGGTTTCTTTGGAATTCAAGAGCTGCTTCTTCATCATCTTCAATTTGCCGTTGAAATTCTGATCTGAATTCACATGCTGTTTCTTTCCTGGCAGGATATGCAAGTTTGATTTCTGAATCAAAGCCTGGGTTGTTTTCTTCAGCCAAGAATGTAAGTACTCAATGCTTTTATTTTTTATGTACACAACATTCACAGGAACCCCAATGGCCCATACTGACCAATTTTTTGCTGAAACCTGGTCATACACTCGAGTGAACTTTTTACAAATCCTCCCATGTGATATTAATTCAACACTAATTCTTTTTATAAATGGACACAGACCTGGAATAACCAAATATTGCTCCATCAAAATAATATTATTACCTCTTATTCTTCCTCCCTTTCTCTTAGGAATGTTAATATTAATTTTGTTATGTTTTTGTTGGCAGTGGTTTCAAGGGGTAACATTCAACCCAATGCAGCTGTTGAAGGACTCCAAGACTGTGTGTGGATTTGACTTGAAGCAGATTCGACACCACCCTGACATGAAGAAGGAAGCCATGGAACATTTGTTCCAGTTGTACTCTGAAGGCAAGATCAAACCTGTCATTGATCAAGTATATGCATTTGAAGAGGTTAGTTTTACTTTGACAAGGCAAACAAATTTGTTGGCTTGTAAATTACAGTAAAGGAGGCACAGGTTTTAATGTTTTCAGGTTGTGATTCTCCTTGCTGTTTTCTGTGTATTCCTTAAGGACAGTGCCTACTTTTGTTACTGCGCATACGTTCTGCGCATCTGGAGATACTCATGTTTCCTTTGGGTGGTGCCTACTAATACAGGGATATTTTTGCGCGGTTAAAAACTATTTGGAGAAACTCTTTTTGGATTTCAATAGCCCTTGCTAAGATTTGCTTTTCCCGCATAGTAATAAACCGCACAAAAATACTTCAGTATTAGTAGGCACCATCCTCAAGGCCTGTTTATATGTGCGATTTTTGTGCAATTTTTGTTGCACTTTTTTTTATTGCATTAATTTTTACTTTGCCATGCTTAAATTGCAGTTTTGAATATAAGTCTGTGTAGACTTAAAGCAAATTTTCTGCCCAACTTGTTGCTGGGATATTGCAACTTGAGTTTCAAACGTATTTGAAACTTGATACAAATCTGCAGTTTTCCAGAAAATGCAGATAGTGATAAGCTGCAATTACCTACCACCACTTTGGAACTGACTAGTTACGTTTTACCCAACAGGTGGGCAAGGCCATGCGAAAAATGCATGAACGAAAAAATGTTGGCAAAATTATCTTGTCACCCATGAAGGAACCAGAACCTGAGCCTGAGCTGACACCACCAGCAGCGGCAGCCGCACCAGCAGCAGCAGCAGCTCCAGAGGCAGAAGCAGCAGCAACTGAGGCTCCTAAAGAAGAGGTGTGTTATTAACCCTTCTAGTGTCAATATCAACATGTATATTCTCCTCACTGTCCTCCATATATTTCTTATGCTACTAGTTGGGAGAATTTGTGTAAAAATCAAGGCATTTCATCAGTGGTGATCATTTCCTTTATTCTCCTGACTTAAATGTGTAATCAAGCAGTGACATTGTAAGGAGAAATTAGATGTTGGTTGCCTGACACCACTGGGGCTTAAAGGGTTAAAAGAAAAGCTATTTAGTAGGCTACACAGTGATGTAGCTGAGACAAACCTCAGCAGGCTTATTAATAAACCTGGCCAGCTCCATTGAAAATCTTAAGGTGGCTTACTACAGTTTTTCCGAGACTTAGTAGCGCGCGCTATGATAGCCTGCCACACGTCAGTAAAAATGACGCAAGTAACCTCAAGAAGTAACAAAAACCACTTCAGCACTTGAAAGGCGTCAAATCTCTTTGGTATATGTAACGATAGTTTCAAAACTCAGAACATGTATTCAAGCCTAGGGCCAAAAAAGTATGGCAAAAAAGTTTGATAAACATTCGGTAAAAGAGCTCTAATTTACGGTACCTTTCTCGCACGCAATACATGGCGTTACATGAGCGCGCGCTTAAATAAAGGGCATGCGCAATTCAATTCTCGTCCGAGGTTGTAAAAACCTGTCTTTGATCGAGGATTGCTCGAAAACTTACCGTACAACTTATGATGAAATTTTCACGGTTGATTTGTTCGGGTGAATCACGTTTGGAGCCAAAATTTTTGAAAAATCTGCAAGACAGATTTTGAGCTATTTTTGATTTCACATTCTCTTAGTTTGCACAAAAACTGTCTTACAGATTTTTATTTTACTTTGCATGAATGTTAAATCAGACCCAATTTCTTATTCCTGAAATTTTCAGGTGGGGTCATACGGGTAGAATTTGAGAAAAACGTGACTTAACCTACTAGTGCCCAGTCTCTCATTGGATACTCGGTCGCTCATTTTGGCTATTTGTTGACGTTTAATTGTTCAAATTTCGCCTAGAATCGTAAAAGACTTAAACAAACAGTAAATAGTGAAGGGAAAAACAGCTTGGAACCTTTTTTAAAAGAGTTAAAAGTTGTGCCCTTATACTCCATTAAAACTGTAGTAAGCCACCTTAAGGCCAATTTAGACGGTAGCACTTTTGCTTACGACTGTCAAATGAGATTTCTAGAGCGTGCGCTGCTCGCTTCATGCAAAAAGTCGCACACAACTCTCGTCATTCAACATTGCCTATACCTACAATTGTCGTAGGATTTTAATAGAAATCCCACATCCTACGACATTTTTTGTGACGTACACGACAGTCGTAAGTGAGTTGTGGGTTTGATTTTCATGAAACAGTTCATGTCGAAGGCCTGTCATAAGCTTGTCGCATGCGACAAAGTCGTACAATTAGCCTCTGAGTAGACTGCTTGTGTTCTGTTCAAATTTTAGCCGGTGATAAGATCTCTTTCAGACAGTAGAATTCGCCAGTAGCCCACTCTTCGCAACATCCCTGTTTAAACATTTAAGGCTGTCCTCTGGGCATCTTTTAACTTTGATAGTATCTTTTAGTTTTATTTTCATGATTATTAGCTCCAGCCTAGCCTCATTAGCATATCCTAAATTCAATATAATCATACAATGTGTACTCTAAAATAAGGTTGGATGAAAAGGAATGTGGTCTGGTTAGGTCTGGAAACATGTTCACCTCTGCCACCCATGGTATGGCTTGTTTTAAAAGTTTGTTTTGTTTGTAAATTTTTGTAGGAAGGAGAGGTTAAAACGGAGGAGAAGAAGGAAGCAGAAAAAGCAGAAGATGAGAAAGAACCAGAAGGAGAAAAGAAAGAGGAAGCTAAACCTGAAGAAGGCAAAACAGAGGAAGCTGCTTCTTAAATACCAGTACGTGAATAACTGCTACTATGACAGGTTTAATTTGTAGGAATTGTCTTATAATAATAATGATAATAATAATGATAATGATAATGATAATGATAATGATAATGATAATGATAATGATAATGATAATGATACACAAGTTATGTATATAATTCATGAAAACAAAAATGAACTCTTCAATAATAATTTTTTTTCCACTAAATAATCAGTGGGCTATACCTACGCGCCCCATCGTACTATTTTATTTGTAAATAGCATATGGACGTTTTTTGCTGCTATAATAATAATAATAGTAATAATAATAATAATAATAATAATAATAATAATGGAATTTCAGTGGATCCCACAGAGTGGCTCTTCTATCCACTGTTTCCAGGTCATTGGAATTTGGAAAAGTTGGATTTTGTGGAGGGAGGAAAACCGGAGTACCCGGAGAAAATTCCTTAGAGCAGGGACGAAAACAAACAACAAACTCAACCCACATATGACGTCAAGACCGGGAATAGAACCCAGGCCACCCTGGTGGGAGACGAGTGCTCTCACCACTGCGCCGTCCATGCTCCCTCTTAGGAGGGCCCAGTAGATTTTAACAGGGGGTGCCTCCTAATCAATACAGAGATATTTTTGTCAGAAAAGCAGCTCTTAGCAGTGGAATCCAAATACAAAATTGGGGGTTACCATGCATTTTTCAGAGATAATATTATTATTATTAAGCAACAAAAAAGGTCTAAAATACATAAATGTTAGACAACAGCCTTGGAAAAGACAACCGTTTTGTATTCCTCCTTAGGGGACAAAAGAAAGTTGTTTTAATGAGGCTAGGGTTGTTCTAACCATCAGTTATTTCTCTTTGCAGATGACTGAACTTGTTCAAAAAAAAATATTGCCGAATTCTTGCTGCATATGGAGAGTATTATAAGCTTGATACTTTTAGCCTTTTAAAACAAATATCCACAGTTAGTAGCTGAAACGTTTATGTTATGTAAAGTTTATTTAGTTAGGTTGTTTACTATAACCTGCATATGCAGTTCTACATAATTTTAAAGTCTTTTTTTTTTTTTACCCCCACCCCACCCCTGATAAATTAATACAAAGGGGTGGGGTGAAGAAACACCATAGAAATGAGGTTATGTGTAGTGCGCATGCCTTAGCAGTTTATATCAAATGTCTTTAAGTTTAAAATTCTATTAATGGATCATTAACTTTGGAGAGGTGGGCTGTTTTACCATCATTTCGGAAAGAGTATCTGGTTGGTACTTTAGTGGCAGTCCAGCAATTAACGGTCATCAAAAGGGGGGCAATCTGCCTTTTTTGCCCTTTTTTTTTGGGGGGGGGGGAGGGGGTCTTTAAGCAATGCATGGTCTTCCAGAATTGCTTCTCCTGAAAGTCCAATGTAAATTAAATTCACAGAGCCAAGAGCAGCAAATATAACGAGAATTTCAAATTTTTTAAACAACAATGTAAGCCCAGAAAAGCAAGTTTGGTATGCAGGTTTGCACAGGCAGGTTACTGGCTGTTTGGTGTTCACTCCAGATCTAAACAGTTTGGCGACCAAATATGCACTTTTCCTCCAGTCAGGGATTTCTGATTGTTTATAGGGGAGGAACGGCAGGGGTGGCTGAATTTTATTTAACCAAAATTACACAGTACATTGTCCCTGCCTTCAGCAATTCCTTTGTAGGGGATGACTCCCCCCCGCCCCCGCCCCCACCCCAAAAAACAAAAAAAAATTGTTTTATTGACCACCGCTCGATTTGACTTTTAAGTTTAGGTGACACCCCCACCCCCCCCCTCCCCACCCTCGCCTTCAAAGCCAGTTATTGTTGCATTGTTCCCCTCCCCTCCCTTAAATTCTACCAGCCCACCCTATTAAGGTTCCCTTAAAAATTATGTATCAAGTTAGGGGTTGATGAAGTCTCCGGGTAGCTGGGCTTGAATCGTACTTCTTTGCTTGATTTTAATTGATAAATTTAATATCACCAGAAATTTAACAATAATTGAAAAAGTTCATCGCCGGCGAGTCTTAAAAATATCGCTTGGCACAATTCGTTCTCCGCGTGAGAAGTAGAGAAAAACCACCAATCAATTTGCGGCGTGAGCGCATTTCACAAATAAGAGATATATTCAGATATTTTTTATATCGGCTGTTAGCGAAGAAAATAAAAAAAAAAAGAATTGAGTAAAAGTATTCAGTGTCAGTTGAACTGGGTTGGGGCTGCGTTCAGCTTGTCCAGACGTCTACTTGGCGAGGCGCCAACGTATTTCATGGAAAAAAGCGGGAAAACAGGGGCGCGTGGCTTGATGGGAAGAACGCGAAATGCGACAGTCCCACAACACCGTGGGGCCAGATACACGAAGCCTTAATCCTGGGACAGATAACAAAATAGCGTTGCTAGTGAACATTTGTATTCTGGATATCTATAACCAGTTTCCATAAGCTTGGTTGTGCTGTCATTGCAAATTTTTGAAAGACCCATTAGCGTAACAACATTGCTTGGGGGAGGGAGGGGGGAGTAAAAAAGGCAGTGTGTGTTGAGTTTTGTCCCAACATGTTTGGTCTGAATTGCTCCTAAGTTAAGATGGGTCTGAGGGTGAATTTGTTCCTTAACAATACTTAGGATACATCTTAACTTGAGAAAGCGTCGTGAATCAAGCTCTTGGTGACGAGGCGGTCCAGATGTTAAGACAGTGGGGAATGACGCGAAAGAGAGGAGAAGGTTACAATAATCCGTACAGGAAATAGGGGTGGCGTATTGTTGTCTGGCCTGACTAGCTTCCAACCAAATTTGTCTCGAGTTAATTGAATTCAGGTTTCATGAGGCTAATTTTATTTGAGAGCTCAAGGTAGGTTAGGGGATTGTAAAACATGCACATATGAAAAGAATCTCACCATACATGCTTTCCTGCCTCGATAGTTCTGCTTTTATTCTCATTCGTTACACATCTCATGTCAGGGATGCTTATGGGAATGGGGGCAGGCTATTGGGGATTCCATTGATTTGCATTGCGCATCCTTACTGCGCATAAGCGCAGCATGCACATGCGCATTTACCGCTGTGGATTTGCTTTGAAGCAGATCACGTCGGATAAATGATTGGTCGTTTCCTCCCAAACACGCATGCATCCCCTACCCCAAACCTTAACCCCTGTTTCTGAAAAAAATATGACTCCCTGTAATTCAGTTTCGAAATACTCTCGTGGTTTTAAGAGTTTTAATGTATAGGTGACAGCGTGCAAAGGCTCAAACAGCCACCCATTCTTTCATTAAGTTTATTTTTCTTTCCACTGGTGAGTCATTTTGTTGTGACATTGACGTGCTTTGACAAAAATTAATACTAATATTTCACAAATGTTTTGGTTTATCAACAGAGTTGAGAACTTAGGTAAATTGGCCAATATTTCGTAAGCTTGGAAAGTATAGCATAACCTTGCGTGAAAACAGTTAAGCATGATGACCCTTCTTTTTATTCTATTTTATTGAATTTTTTTGTATTAGATGCAATTTTATAACTACATGTATGCAAAGTCATCATCTATGGAATCACCTTGACAAACCCCTCTCAGCGGCTCAGTAATTGGAAGGCGGACACTAAATTATTTAAGTCTGTTACGGCTTTCCTTCTTGTTCTGAGGGGTTTTTACCGGTTTTCCATTATTTCCAAAATCCAATCTGATCTCCGGGTAATGTGGAGTGCCTCTGGCCTCTCCAAATACAGAGACACTCCTCTATCAACGGACGCGGTTGTTCCTAGAATGGATACACCAAAACAAGGCTGGCCGGACACCTTATGGTGTGTACACAATGTCGTATTCTTAATAGTTTGATATCCCTGGCATAGACGAGAACAAAAGCCCATTTGTCAGGCAAAGCCGGAATTGAGAAAATAGAGCTCCATTTTGGCAGGGAACATCCGTTTTGGGATTTCGGCACTGATCTACACTATTTAGGCCTAAGCAATGATTTGAACGGTTAGCTGTCATGTCATGGTTAACTCCCTGAAATAAGTTAATAATTACCATTTTCATCAGTTAGCACTCGTTAGTCTAGTGGATATGGAAAGGAGATATGAAGTAAGTGACCCGGGTTTCCGTCGTGTTCGAGGCGTACACTATTTTGATTTAACCTCCTTTTACTGTTAAGTTTAAATAAGATTTCTAATTTACGTACTTAGAAATGATCAGTTGTGTAAAAATCATTAAGTGCCCAACCTTGTTTTGGAGTAAATCAACGCACGGTTCTCTTGGTTCAAGAAGATATCAAACTTCATACAATCCCTATGTGATGGACACCCTTAGGACCTCAGGAGAGGTGTACGCTCTGTGCCTGGAACCACTACTGAGTGTTGAGTAAAATCCAGTAACCGGCTCTGTTTGTAAGGCCACCGCGACAAAATAAAAGCACCGGATAATTGTAGAACAAATAACGCATTGCATTTTCAAATTTTTAATTGCAACGTTTTTGTTTTTGTTACTTTAGTTATTTTGCTCAATATATGATATCTTCTCACACACTGTTTTAAATTGTAACGACTTTTGCCTTAGGGTCAGTTTCTCAAATACCCTGAATAATGAAAAAAGGCCGTGCCTTTTGAAATACTGGAAAATATATTTCCCTAACTGTGATATCAGCCTCTTTTCTACATTATTTGTACTTAACTATACTGAGTGCACGTGCCCGTCCGCTTGTGAGAGGGGCCCGCTTAAAGAAGGTTTTGAGTAAGGCCAATTTCCCCTCTCTCGTCACCCTCACTATCTCCTCACCCCTCGGGGGTGAGTACAGAGACCAATCTTGAGCATACTGTGCTCCTCGTGTTGTATAATCATTGGTAATTTAGAGTTAAATTTAATCTGCTCTTTTCTTCCAAGTCGCATCTCACAATTTCCAGGTCGATGTAATTTGCATTGCACGTACAAGGTGTTCAGCTTGAACAGCTCGTTATTAATACACAGTTTTCTTTCTTTCTTTCTTTCTTTCTTTCTTTCTTTCTTTCTTTCTTTCTTTCTTTCTTTCTTTCTTTCTTTCTTTCTCTCTTTCTTTCTTTCTTTCTTTCTTTCTTTCTTTCTTTCTTTCTTTCTTTCTTTCTTTCTACTGGAACATCTGGTTTAGCGTAGCTAGTTTAACTGAACAGAGTCCTGGGGTGCTTACCATTTACGCAAACCACCCGGATGGAAATTTTCGGCATAAATACGAAATGATTTAGCTTGTCCTAACAGAAGATGGATAAAATGCAAAAGGTATGAACATCAGCTGTAAATCCCAAAAGGAGTAATAAAAATGCATCACTTTGACCAGAAGCCCATAATTTCGGAAGTACTCCAAATGGAATGATGCGCACCATTTGATTTTCTAACTGGAATTTCCGGGTTTTCCATGTAAACGGTAAGCAACCCTGGTTACCGTATTGGTTATCGTATGTTGTTGTTGTCTACGTGCAAATGTATTACAATCTAGCCACGAGTTGGGAGAAATCAAACAAGCGCTTCCTACCTTTCAGTCTTCTAAATTGAAAAATAAGTGCCCCGCTTAGTCAAGGATTTCAGTACAGTATTCCTCATTTGCTTTTGCACTCACCCCTATTGACGAATACCTGTTTTTAGTAATGGAGGGTTCAGAGCTATTGCCTTTGCGAGTTAGGGCGAGTTAAGGCGAGCTAAGGTCCCAGAGTAAGCCTTATTTATTTTCAGTTTTTAAAGCACCGTTGTTGTTGTTGTTGTTGTTATCTGGCTTGGCCCCGAGGCTTCGAGTAAATAGAAGCTATCACAGGCCCTTAAATGAAGTCTATCTATACCATATGGCCGATAAGGGGGTTAGTTTCTAAAGAAACTGTGGTACGTGGGTGGGAAGTAGAAACGTATGCTTGGTTTATCAAAAGAGTTGATAACTAAAGGTTAATTGGCCGCCGTAAAAAGATTCGAATCTCTTTACGGTGGCCAATTTACCTTAAGTTATCAACACTGTTAAAAAAAACAAACATTTGTAATCAGGCCATGCTTGATTTTAAGACAGTACAGCTGTATGTACCTGATTACAAGTGGATCATTCTAAGAACAAATAAATTTGTGTCTGCTACGACACTCGTTGTACAGACAACAGCTTCATTCATCGACGTTCAGCGATGAATCATTTCCAAATTCTCCTTTTGTTTTCCATGTCATGTCGAAATTGACCCGTTCAAGTTATGCGAGACACGTTTCCTTTATTTTTGAACGGATGCATCTCAAATGAAAATTGAAAAAATGCGTTTCAAGCCTTTGAACAAGAGAAACAAAGCGCTTGGTTTACTGATAAAGTCCACTCGCAGATTAGCGTTAATCTGCTTTCGTGATACGGAGGCCAGAGGTCTCAATGACACGTGATTGACTACGGAAGATCGTCTAGACTTAGATTAAACTCTGTTCCCGGCCATAATAGGTCAACGTTGACAAAATTAACTCAATTCCAAACTCGTTTTCTTGTTATGCCCTTCATCACGAAAGGTTATTTTTGTCCACGATCAGAAGATGTCCATATTTAAATCCAAGCGTTCAAACAGTTCGAGTGGTACACAGATATGTCCAAGTCTGGCGAAGATTTGGTTTATAATGCGAAATTACGTTCAAATGAATAAACTTATTGCCCAGATCGTTTCCATGTTTCGTGCCAAGTCGACGATAAATTTGCGTGTCCCTGAGGGTGTAACCACGCCCCTTCTCACGAAAGGCGACGAAAGGCCAAGAGTCCATATCGATCGAAAATACTTAATTTTCGACAGGAAGGAAGCCTTACACGTCAGACATGCACGGGCTGACGGCTTCCTTGTCTGCACGTTCATGTTTAGTTTTAGTACAGGAACGATAGCCATCCACGCTGCACGTTGTACGCGAATAAGACTGTGGTTGAACAAGACACGAGTGTGCGTAATGCATCACTGGCTGTTATTCCTGGAGGCATTTTCCTGCATCATCGATATTTATATCGGTGTCGAATTTTAATTTTCCGGCTCGTTAGTTAGCCGTGAGAAAGAAAGCGATATTTACACTCATTAACTGAGTACCACTTTTTCTTTATTTTTTGGGGGAGGGGGGAGAGGAGAAACTCGAATTCTGAATTTTGCAAAAAGCAACGTTTCGGCCAGGTTTTCCTGCTTCCCTCTTTCTCATTTTTAACCCTCGAAAATCTCGAAGAAAAAATAGAGATTTGTTCACAACACCAAAGGTAAAGTTTCAGGGACAGACTCTAATTTTGTAAAATATTGAAAAGTCAAAAGCGCCAAACGGAAAGTGCTGTACAAAAGTTTCCGAGTGCATGGGCACACCTTACTTTAATAGCATACACATTCGTAGACTCAAACGCCAGAACCTAATCGAATCACTGTTCATTTCTCATCGTGAAGTATAACCTGACACGGAGAAGTACCACTAGAAAGTATTGCTGTGTAGCTTTCGTTTAATTTGCCCGGGTCGCTCTATCGCAGCCTCAAACCTTAGAACCACCTGAACAGGATAATAAACCGGCAATACCTAGGTTCTTCACAGCCAAGCTGGGAAATGCTGCTCAGTAGCTTTAACCTGAATATCGATTTCATCCACAGAACAGTACCACAATAAAGTACTGCTCAATAGAATTCGTTTGAATGGCCGCCTCATTTCTGTGGAGGTCGTTTGGAGGGTTCAGTGGTCTTGTCATCTTGGCGTGACCAGAAGAAATCGATCTTATTCAAAAATTGTTGCCGTTCGACTGGATTCACTTTGTAATCAGAAGGTAACGTAACTAACGTAAGGTCGCAAGAAATCTTACTTTCAGTACACTATTTGGATGTTCCAACTCCGACTTAATACGCAGGCTGCTTTCGACATTGAATGCTGATTTTTCTCTTAGCGGCCGGAAGCGACGAGAGGAGTCAGCACTAGCTAGCAGTAGGTAGGACGAGTGTCATATTTAAAGCTAATACTGCAATAAGCGTGCCACAAGTCCCCGGTGTGATTCACGGGTAAGAGCATCCGACCGGTACACGTACGCGGTTCGAGATATACAGTAATGCAAGTATCGAATGCGGAACAATAAGCACCACTGCAACATCTCGTCAAATACCTGGCAGTAACTGTTCAAGTGACTGTTAACGGTTTTCTTAGCGGCCGCGATGCCGAACATGCCTAGTGGCGTTTTTAAGTCCAATCTTGAAAGGTTGCAAATGGAATACGTATTTTTTATACAGTTTACTGGTGTATGGCAGCCTCAGCTTATTTCCTGTCAGCTCATTTCGGGAGGATTTTCTTTGATACCGATTATAATCTCTCATGAATATAAGCACCCCCTCCCCCGTCCCAGTAGCTTCTTCTCCCGTTTTTAAAACCCACCCACTCTTACGAAGGAGAGATGCTAAATCGAAGGGTGGGTGGGTGGGTTGTCGTATGTTGTAAATCGTGGGTCGTGTGTCGTAGGAGGGTGGGTTGGGTCGTGCGTCATTAGTCCTTAATATTAATACATCTATTTAGCTTCTTCAAAAGTCATCTTACTTGTAACGGTTTTATTTAAAAACAAATACGACTCACCACTCACACGCAAGACTTCCCACCCAAAGGCAAAGGGCCTACGTAGCTACAGCCATAATATACGTAATATTCATTTAGGGAACGGCGACGGCAATGGCAACGCCGCAAAACAAAAGGTTTAATGAGGAAAAGCAATCGCTCTGCACGTGCCTTTCTTTGCCGTCCTCTGAAAAATAACAACGTGAAATCAAATTCAAGTTTATGTGAAGAACGTCATAGTCTTGTTCCTGAATAGCGTGGAGTTATATTTTCAAGCCGTGGCGTTTTCGTTCGAGTTGCCATCGTCACTGCTTCAGAGGGAACTTAAGAAACGGCGACGGCAACGACAACGCCGCAAAACAATAAACCGTTTAATTTTAAATTTGGGTACATTTCTTGACCGTCCCCGGCAAAACAACAACGTGAAATAACCATTGGGGAATTTTTCAGTCTCTTTCTTGACTCGAACACCACGCCTTTTTTTTCGCGGATAGTTCGCCGTTTTTGTTCAAAGTGAACGAGTTGAAAAGTAGCACAAATAAAATGAAGTAATAATTTCAAGTGACGTTTTTGTTTTCGTCATCGTTGTCGTTGTTTAACTTGCCTATTCCATACCTGTGGAACGCTGACGTCAGTTGCCTGCCTACGGTTCTGTCCGTTGTTTGCGTCAAGTCAGTATCAAGTCCCTATCTTCCGAGGAAACGAAGAAATTTGACGGTCGGTGGACAAAATAAAAAAGAGGGAATCAAAATCGTCGTCTTTTACAGATTGCTGTCTATTGCTTGAAGAGTGTCGAAATGCTAGTCAACCAACAGGATCTTCTGTCTCTAATCGCGCATGCGAATTTCAATCATAAAGGAAACTGAAAAATTGTTCAACCATACGATAGGGGAACATGTAGTCAGTCTTCGGTAACGGTACCACCGGAAATGCTTTCAGACATCAGCCGTCACAGGTGTACCATGTGCCGCGCAGGAAAACTATCTATATCCTCGATATGATAGACGGCGATACGTAACACTCGCTACCCGCGCAACCTTGAACATTGCCGACTGTTGGACCTTCGCTTTCGAATTTCACCCTCAATCGGTTGATTTATGTGTGAGGATACATCAACTTCTTATATATTAGTGAATGACCAGGACTTAAAAGGTAAGCTGAAGATCATCGAGAAATAAGTACATGTACACTGCCGGAAATGAAATCGGCATAATATCTGAAAAGTGGCTAACGCGCGATCAGCGGATCAGTCTCTATTTTTCGTTTCATTAATTTTCTCGTAGGTTAGAAAGTAGCTGGCATGCACACAAGGCTTAAAATTGAGTAATGCTTGGCGCACTCAGGCATAATAGTTTAGAGCATTTCCCTGAACTGAGGACGAGAAAGTTAAAATTAGTTTGAGCAAACGTTTCTTCTTTGTTCGGTTACCTATGATATGCCCCGTGACAGTATAGCTTTCTGAACTAATGAATGACGTTGAATTGTGACACTGATGGTCACTGATGTAATTGAGAAAATTTGTTGGTTCCGCTCGTTTCAGTAATGTAATGAATTTTCAGAGGAATTTGGTGTTAAAATAACGATGTTCAAAATTTCCACTTATGAGATAATTATCAACATTCCAGGCAGGTTTTTCGTGAATCGGTGCACAGTTTAAGTGAGTTCGGTTTGCATGATGATGGTCTCCAAGAAAGTGAGCGGCCAGCAACAAATAACAAGGCCACTTGCGCAAAAGCTGGTCACATGGGCCTTTCTAGATCTAGCAAGCGACGTACGACTAAATCGGGAATATAAAATACGACAGTGTCACGCTCGGCAATAAACACAAGAACAGACAGTGACATCAGTTAAGCCCGGCCACATTTGCGTTTTCCCAAGGACCTTCCGAAAATACAGCCAAACCTGTTAGTTTAGAGGATTTTGTTTTACGAATAAGCACCACACAAGAAAGATATAAAAGGACAGTGACAACTGCTGGTATTGCAAAAAATTAAAACGACTTGTTATAAAACATAGCTGCCACTGTAAGCCAAAGCAGGGATGACTGAAGACTTGCCATGCAGCTTGGCTCCCCTACTCTGGAATGTCTTAGTTAGAACCCGCGTCCAATTTTTACAAACTCATTCATTTAGAAAAAATAATTATGGGAAAAGTTGATGTGATCGACTGACAACAATATCGCGCTTAAACTTATCAGAAAACCTATCCCTTGAAACGTTAGTCAGGAGAGGAGTCACTGAGACGATGGTCGTTTGAAGGTCTTAAAGGGGCACCGTTTGCAATGTTTTGCATGGAACCTTGGTCGAGAGGACAAAAGAACGAACAACTGAGCGATTCTCTCAACCCTAAAAAACAAACAGCCGCAGGTTATCAGGGTCCAGTGAAAATAGAGCGGCTTTTGAAAGGTGCAGGTCTACTACGTTTAAAAACTGAGCCCCAACAATCGCCGACAGCTTGGACTGTACAAAACAAGAAAGCAGTATAAAATTTGTCTCCAGGTGAATACAGACAGCTTTTAAAGAAGTGGTACATTTTCTCTGTATATTCCGATACTTGACAGAATTCCGGCGAAAAAAGGAGTCCCGTCCAGTTGCAATTTTTGCACTTGGTATATGTATGTAACTCAAAGAGACCGTGGCCTCAGGATGTCTCCGAAGTCTTGTACGTAAGACTTAACTAAATGTCACTTTCTGTTGTCGACTCTCGCACATTTACAGAAAGCTTAAAAATGATGTTCGAATTATCAATAGAATCGTCGACAGCCCAAACTCGATCTAACTTGAGCTCGTTTAATTCCTGTTCACCGCTAATAGACCCAATATAACTCTCATGTGCTCCCTCCGACCCTCGCGTACTATCACTTGTTCGGTAATCACTGGAGAGACAGTTTAGAATCGCGTTTACGGCAAACGGCCCGTGAGATTCGCGTTTATGTTTTCTTGCTATAATTAATACACAGCTGAGAATAGTACAAAATAATTTTGGTCTTTCAAGCTGACTCAAAACTACTCAATTTTACTGAAAAACTCAAAACAGCGAGCGGCAAATGAAGGCTGAACATGGTCACGTGGTCATTTCTGCCGTCTGCCGTTTGCTGTGAACGTAAACTCTCGTTCTCCCGTTTCGATCCATGCGTTTTTGCCGTCCGAAACACGTGTTTGAAGCCAGGCTTACGTAACGAATGCATGTAAATAGCTAAAATCCAACATAAATATCCAGGTTGTGGCAGGTGGTTGTAGCAATTAACCAATCCAAGAAGAGCTTCGGACAATATGTTACATGCTGAGTTACAGGAAGGTCCATTGTGTTCGCACAAAAAAAACACAAACAGCTTCAATTAAAGATCCATTTGTGATTGACAGTCCTGCATCGAAAAGAAAAGTAAATTTCAGTTTTGGTCATTTTAATGGCCCTCTTCCACGTAAAAGACAGGTTTCTCGTTAGTCATGCACACAATACGTGACAAAAGCCGATTTTCCAAGCGAGTTCCCAATTTAGCTTCAATTACAACTGAATTCAAATTCATTTCCGCGGACAGAACTCTGTCGCTCCCAGCGTCATCTCATGTTGTATTTTTCTTACAATTTCACTGATAATAATTACGCTTCTTTCCAAATACGTTTCAAAAAATAAATAATAACATTATAAAAAAGTACGATTAAGAGCAGTTTATATATTCAACGTCAG
>NW_028145475.1:3390000-3492500 GCF_977016875.1 Pavona decussata | reverse complement strand
TTGTTACAGACCTCCAGCCACTGTCTTGGCAAAACCAGCACCTATTCGAAACAGAAAGGATTCATCTGATGCTGAACCTTCGCCTCCCAATTCTCCCAGCTATTTTGAGGAAGATGTGGGGGACCATGTATCCAGTATCACTGTAAGTTTGAAACTGTTTACATGTAAGTTAAAAATATGAGATAAAGTAAGGCATTGATCATTTTTTGCTGCCGAGCAAACTCCAATTTAAAGTTCCCATCATGTGCAAAGTGTTGGCAACAAACTATCATTGCGCAATTGTTGATATTTGTCCCTAGTGCTAGGGTTTATATATAAAGTCATCCCATCTTTAATTTACCTGTGATTTGTTGTATTCAGCGCCGTTCTCTCAGAGAGCGTAAAAAGAGAACCTACAAGGATGACTTCGACTACAACTTGTCTGATGAGGATGGAGAGAAAGAGCATGTTGAAGGTGCAGTACCAGCAGCAACTTATGCAGGAAGTAGTGCTGGTCATAGTTATGTTCCTGTGGGACCTGAAGTTGAGGAGACAATGACAGTTGAGAAAATTCTAGCCATGAGGGCAAAACAAGTAAGAGTTCTCTTGTTGTATTCATCTTAATTGAATTGTAAGTGTTGCTATATATTATATGAATTTCTCCAAAATGTCACAGTTCTTAGGATGCCTGATGCAGCGATTATAATCTATAGTAATTAATTAATATCTTGAGTTGTGACAAGCTCCTTTTCTAAACTATGTGTACAATATGTTTTGTAGGATGAAGAAGTTGGAGCTTATGAGGAATTCTTTGTCAAGTTTAAGAACTAGTGAGTATAATTCATTGTGGGTCTTGATTACTTATTTTGGTGAAGCTTGTAGAAACTGTTCCTGACCTTTTTATATTTGTCATTTTGTAGTTCTTATCTTCATTGTGAATGGGCAACAGCTGAAAAGCTTGCAAGAGGGGATAAGAGAATACACATGAAAATCAAGCGATACAGAGTAAAACAGCAAAGTTCAATGGCATTCTTCAGTGAGGTATGGGGATAGGGATAAGGGATATTTACTGGTCTTTCATTGGTATTTTTCCAGAGTTAGTCTGAATTTTCATAGTTGTGAATTAGTCTTGATCATTCCTCTGCAAAATATGTTTCTTTTCCTTTTTGCTGATATATAGCTTGATGAGGAACCCTTTAATCCTGATTATGTTGAAGTTGACCGTGTGCTGGATATGTCTACAGGAGTTGATCAAAGCAGCGGAGAGGTAGAAAAGATCTAGTTAAGTTAATATTGTTTATGTCGGAACTAAGTCCACTTTAATTTAAACATTATCTGATTTTGTTTGTATGTGTAAGTTTTGTAACACCATTGTGTCTAGTAAAAGGCAGATTTCCCTCCTAGGATTGACTTTTGGCTGTAGTAAGATTGACAGAAAATTAGTAGTAATAAACTGTTAGTTTATGAGTTGCAAAGACAGCAGATGTCTGTGTTGCTGTTAATACTTTTGCAGGGCATACAGGCAAACAGTTTTCTATTCACAAATGTTGTTTTGCGTGACAGTTTCTCAGACAAGTGGTTGGTTTTTGTGGCTTGTCATATTAACAGCTTATAAAACAGCAGGGGATGATTATATTAGGGCTTTAACGCCATAACTGTTTACACTTGACACTTAATTATCTTCTTTTTTGCCAGGTGTTAATTTGCAGTTTAAGGAGAAGTTGCTCTTTTTTGGATAATAGTTAGCACGCCAATGCTTTTTTGTTTTAATCTTTTGCGAGTGTGGAATTCACACTTATCGTTTTTAAGTGTTGATGGTGGTTATTAAAACATTGTTGATATTCATTGTCAGTACCTGCGAGATATTGATGTCTGCGGTGAAGAGGTCATTTGTTGGTTAAGCAACTAACAGGCATCGCTTATGAGATAAAAATAAACACAGCTTTTCTTTGTTATCCTGCCCAAAAGCCAAATGAATATGGTTTCTTACACTTGCTAATCTTCTTAAAGTGAATGTAATGAGAAGTGTTTATGTGTGAGTAATTTGGAGTGATTTTGTCTTGATCAAATCAGGTGTTTGTGCTAATGATTATTGTTTTGTATGATATGGACCTGAGGAATTAGAGTAATGTATATAAGGTGCAAAAATTGGATACTGCTGTGAATAGATTTTTGAGATAATGAATTCCTCGGCTGACTGCATTTATTTTTTGTAGTTTTACTTGTGCCTGGGTTGCAAAATGACTGTGGAATTTCAGCGTTGTGAACATTAACAGATAGGAAAAGGAACAGTGAAACCACCTACCTTTTATTGGTGGCGATTTACTTTCATTAAGATTAATTTTAGATAAGAATCTTGCGGTTTTTTGCATCTTTAATTTGTGGGCGAGTTGTTTTATGGCTTTTCATTAAACCAGACCCTGCCATTCTTGTCTAAGAATTATGTAAATTATGTAGCTATTCTGCCTTCAGTGAGAATGAATAATTAAAACCCTTCTTGCTTGGAATACAGTGTTCATCAAAGCCTTGATCACAAATTTTTGACTTTCTTGTTAAGATCTAAGTAAATTTTTTGAGTGCAACTTTTAACTATGTCAAATAGATCATTTAACTTGTAGAATTTGATTGTAACTGGTTGTGTTTGGTTAACTCTGGAATATTAACATTATTTTGAATGTCTTCACTCCAAAGTGTTTTATGTTGACTATAGGTTTTCTACAACTGTACATAAAGCGCTAAAAGATAAGAAAACGATATTTAACTGACATTACCATTCAGTAAGTCAGTGGAGTTCTTGATTGTGCTTCAAGGAGAAATTGTAAATATCTCTCAGTCCACAATCGACAGTTACGTAGGGAGTCATGATGTGTTCAATATTTGGCACTGCCGTTTGCTCTTATCATTTTCCTTTTATTCATACCTTCAGTGCTTGGTAAAAGTTGTAATGATGGTGGAGGTTTTGATGGCAGAATTTCTTAGTTTCTCCATTTCTGTTGGTAATATTTGAACCTCAGTTGTCCATCTCATCAGATGTTATCCAACCATCTCTTGTAAGCATCTCCTGTGAAATACTCTTTAGTGACATCTCAAGAATTGCCAAAGGGGCACTTCCTTCCTGCAGGTGTCTTGGCCTTTGTGTTGGCTGTCTTTTTGGTATTGTCTGCCCAGTGTATGTGCTTGGTTATACTTACTAGTTGATGGACAAGGAAATTGTGTTATTTAAGCCTTAAAAATAGTGTGTAGGGTATATGTGAGATCCCCATGAGTGAAACAAGACTCTGAGAGAAATTGAGAGTTTGTGATGACCAGTAGTAAATATTCTTCTCAACACTGTTCAAGGGAAATTGGTGTCTGTGTGAGGCACTGTTCCAAGCAAGTTTAAGTCTGTCGATGGTGTAATTCGATGGTCAACTTTTTAACTGTTTGATGCATAAAAAGTGTTGAACATTATAAGGCAAGTTTACGTCTGTTGATGGTGTTATTTGTTGATTAATTTTTTTTATCTTTTTTATGCATAAAAAGTCTGCATTTGTAGAATTTGTTGTTTAATTTTTATTGTTGATTTAACATTGTTTACTGTTAAATTTGGGTAATAGGTTGTTTGCTTATGGCATGTGTTTGTCCTATTCGATGTCTGAGTTGTGCAAACTGTGTTGTAGAGAATTTTGCTCTGGTTTCAAGTCGTTGTTAACCTCCCAGAATCTCTCAAATGTTTCTTATGCATAAACGTAATGTACTGTTGTGGTCTATGTTAAAGTGGCTTTTACTTGACAATAATGCATGCATCTTGCTGTGTTTTTCATCCTTTTAATAAAGAAAGATTTAGAATTATGTTTTAAGACAAATGGTCAATGGCAGAAATGACCACGTGACTGTAGTTGTCCTACATTCACCACTCTGTTTTTAGCTAGTCTGTCATTAGAATTGACTAGTTTTAGGTTAGCATCAAATACCAGAATTATTTTGAACTATTTTCATTTATGTACTATCTTTTCAAGAAAGCAAAAACATGAATCTCACGTTTCCTGTTTACTGTTAAGTTATCATATTCTAAATCTCCCTATTAAGTCACTTTAACACTTCAAAAATAGATTAATTTAACAGCAGAATGTCTGTTCAGGGCAGATCAAATTACTTTCCTTTATCTCTACTTGAAGTCAGTTTGACCTGTGACATCTGGATGTTTGACTTGTCTGTTTTGGTCCTTTGCTATATTACAGTTGTCTCCAAGGAGGTTTCCTTATTAGTTCTGCATTGCTGTGTCTAACAAGCAGCTGTAATTAACTGCAGCAGGAGAACCTCCAACAAAAACTAAATGCTTGTCAGACAAGTCCCTGAATTGAATCTGCCAGGGTACTTCACTACGAGCATATACTCACTTGTGAAAAATTCCACAACTTGCTCAGTCACTCCAGTATTAGTTAATTACCTTAGACATGCAACTAGCGATATAGACCATGCTTTGAAACAATTTTCGTATCTGCTATTGATCCTAGAATCCTTTAAAATGGCTTGAAAATCTGCCCATTTCCTCTGGTAATCACTGTATGCTTTCAAAAACAATTACCAGTAGGTTCTTTGGTTGAACTTGAGAAGTAATGCAAAACATGTAAAACTTGTGATTTGCAGTCTCGGTTTGAGTCCTCTAATAATACAGTGACACCTTTCCTTAAAAGTTGATGTCTAGTACAGATGTTTAAGGTGACTGTGACTTTAAATTCATTCATTACCAGTTTACTGTCACGTAAACACCAAATTGTGTTCATTGGTCTTCTTTTTTCTCTGTGGAGTGTGGGAAATTGGCGGATTTTCAGGCCATGTCCAAAGCTGTCTAAAGTTGAGGAGTCTAGGTTACTTTGTGTTTAGTAACGTTAAATAAGAAATCCTTTCTTAATGTGCATTCAGTTGTATTTAGTATCTTGTATATTTTGCTTTCATGCTAATTGTTAATCATAAAATGGAAGTGTTGTATTGCTTGTCTAATGTTAATTGCCTTCATAAATTGCATCTGCAGCCAATCACACATTACCTTGTCAAGTGGAGATCACAGCCATATGAGGAAAGCACGTGGGAAATTGAGGTTAGTAACCCCAAGATGCACTTTTCAGACAGTTTTGTCTACCTCATTACCATTTCCACTAACAGATAAAGAGTTGAATAATTTTGCAAATTACATAAAACACCCTTAGCTCAAAATGAACAAGAACTGCGTATTTCATGCTTGTGATCTTTATGCCACGTCCTTTATCTGGTAACCAACTTTTTACCCTCAGTGGCAAACATTTAATCTTTGTTGATGATTCAAAAAGACAGCTAAAAATTTAAGCTAAGGGCCCTTGTTGTTCAAAGAGCAGATCACTCAGTGCATAAGACACTATATATTGGTTAAAACATTCTCAAGTAATACATTTCATTTCCTGGTTTGTGGTTTATGTGTTGAAAAACCAGAACCAGGAGCTCTGAAGCTCAATGCTTTGTCAGAAAAGTGTTTTAATGGCTAATATTTATTCACAGGCTGATGTCGAGGAAGATAAGGTCCAACAGTTTCAGAAGCTGAAGGAACTCCCACCAATGCAACTGAGACAAGTATGTTGAAACAAAGCCAATCAATCTGGACACGTTGAGTAAAGAATTGTTACAAGCTTGACCCTAAGAAAACCCTCACCCATATTATTTACAGAAAATGGCATTTCATGTTGTTGTTTGTGGGGGGTTGTGATATGTGAAATTCATTTGCAATGGTGTGTTTGCTTGAAGTGTCTGTAGTTCATTTGCTGCTTGAACCCTGATTAGTATGAGTTTTCCCTCTAGTGAATCTAGCTTACTATGGTTTGTTTGTTTCTTTGCAGTTCCGTCCCCGGCCGTACCCTCATGAGTGGTATAAGATGGATGCATCGCCAGTGTACAATAATGCCAATGTGCTGCGTGAATATCAGTTAGAAGGTGTAAACTGGCTTACCTTCTGCTGGTGTAACAGGTGAATAATTCCTCATCTTTGCTGTGTTGCTGTGAAGTTTCTATGATAAGACGGAAGCAGACAGTGACTTTCTACCACCACATTTAGCTCAAATCAAACAACACCAGCCAGCTCTGCACTTTAATTATATCCAGAAACCTGATCTAATCTTTACCTTATCTGTACAATTCAGGGCCCAGTTGCTCAAAGCTCTGTTAAAGCTAACCCATGATTAGAAGTTAACCAGATAACACCACGCAGCTGGTGTATTTAAAAAAGTGGGTTCATTGTTCAAAGGACTTAAATAACCCATGATTTAGTGTGAACTTTGATTCTGCTTAAATACTAATTGCCAAAGATTTTTCCAAAAGATTTTTTCCCTTCAGTTTTGAGTAAAATTTTTCTTTATCTTAAGCTTAAAATTGAATTTTTTTTCACAGAGCAAGATGAAAACTTCTAAATAGCAGTTCAAAGTTCAATGCTGAAGCAATCGTTTGTATGCTTAATCTGGTTTTCGTTTATGTAATTTTTTTCATCTAGGCAAAACTCCATCTTGGCTGATGAAATGGGTCTTGGAAAAACCATCCAGTCTATTTCATTTCTCATTGAGATGCAAGTGAGTATGGGACTGGCTCAGAAATATATAATGTAACCTTTTCAACTCCACGTTGTGGATTAAAAATAAATTGCAGCGAACACCATATGGTTTGGTACAGGGGGCAAAGCTCACCACTGTGTAAAACATCAGGTTTTGGAGTTGTGAAATTCTCAGTATAATCAATTCAATTTCGGGAGAAGCACAGCGACGTGGCAAACTACAGAAGAAGGCTTCCTTCCTTGTGACAACAGCAGTGTGACCTGTCATGTTGTAGCCAAAAGGACACCAGTAATGCTAATCAAGCCTAGGAGGGCACTCTCTGTAGGTTGCTGTAATGTGGGAATAATCCATAGTGCAGGAAAGACGTGGCAACTACGCATTCAGTTATTTAATATACATGTATTAGAACATACAGTACCGCTCAAAAGTAAGATACCAGTCTCGTCTCATTTCTCACGAGACAAAAGTTGCATCTCTCGATTTAAGATTCTGGTATCGAGAGACGCAACTCTCGTCCCTCGATACGGGAATCTCGTCGTGTGAGAATCACGGAAGCGTAAATTTTGGAATATTACCAAATTTAAGTTTCTTGCGAGAAGAAAAACACTCATCTCTTGATGCGTTTATCTGTGTCATTTTTAACATGGCCCGTACCAACAGTGGATGATTCCATCGTACATGTATGTTTGCATCGTATGACCTGATTTGACATGAAATAATTTTGCCTTCATTTAGTTCAAAGGTTTTGATTCATGCACAATGTAAGAGATGATTTATTTTACAAATATCATGTCTTCAGTTACTTCAAAGGTTTCGTTTAGTGACGAGTTTGCAAAGCAGTGCGCTAAGTGAACTCGCGGGCAAATCAATTTGCAATTGAAACTTTTCCTGTTATGGAGTCAAACTTCTTTAAGGGTTGCAAGCAAATGCAATTTCTATCAAGAGAAAACAAAAGTGTGAATAAAGAAAATTTAAAAGAGAAACGTTGAAGAGCTAGCGTAAACTGCATAGTTCTAGTTGAGAATTGATTTCAGAAAGGACCTAGAGGTCTAAATCACAAAGTACAGTGTATATACACACACATTTGGTCCTCAATCAGTCCGTAAATCGCTTTTCAAAGCAAGCTCGATTTCATTTGCAACCGAGTTCACGATCAATAAGCTTGCATTCGAACTCCATAAATTCAGCTTGCTGCATGACAAGGGTGTCACACTGTATCAACAACACTGACACTCGACTTGATATTCTGGCAAAACTCTTGTGAAAAAAGTCAAGCTTTAATACTTGCAGTTTTTTCAGCCTTTTGCGAGATGAGGATCTTGTCTCTCGATATGAGACTCTCAGACTCTAGTCTCTCGTTGTGTCTCGCGAGAGGGTGGTAACTTATTTTTGAGCTGTACTGTACAGTGGCAATTTTGGCTTTCATTACTTTTAAGGGACTCGCGCTATATAGAGAAAACACTGTCTAAGTGCAGGCGGAAAATACGCAACATCATTCATTATGATGACTTATGTAATAATAACTTATATTATAATGGTTACTCGGTGATGATTGAAAGAATAAAGAATTTAAGAGTTGTTGAGGCTAAGGACTTTGTTTTTATATCTGCAGAGATATGGTGTTAGAGGGCCTTTCCTTGTGATTGCCCCACTTTCCACGATTTCCAACTGGCAAAGGGAATTCGAGACTTGGAGTGACATTAATGCCGTTGTCTACCATGGAAGGTAACTTTGCCTTTTGCTCTGTATTTGTTCCTGGATTAATATCGTCATTTACTTAAAAGGGTTTTATCTTTTCAGTGCATCCAGCCGTCACTTGATTCAGGAGTATGAATTTTACTTCAGAGATGAACATGTAAGTTCCATTTTTCCTTCTAAACAGTCACACATTCACAAAGGCAACTTCCCACATCAATTGTTTGTTTTACCCTGTTACCTATCCATTTTATTAAAATACAATGTAATACTTTTATTGAACATTTTCTTTAAAATTCACCTCTCCAGCTAGTTATTATAAATTGTGTCACAATGGAGGTTATTTAGGAACCAGTCAGCACACCACAAACGCTTTCAATTTCTAGTTGTAGGCCTTACTTTAAATCTAGGTAGTGATTGACTAAGAGATTGTAACCTAAGTGCTAGTTGCATATATAAGAGCATGTTACAACAAGTCTTTAGGCAGAAATGGAAAACTGGACATTCAAGAGTCATGTTTCCATTGTATTATTTTAAAAAGTGGGGAGAGGCATTAAAATCCTTTTGCCAAATACTTTGCATTGAAGAAAAAAAATAAGTTGAATAGAAATAAGTTCATTTTACAGACCAAAATGTTTTTCACTGCATTACTTTTTTTTGAACACTGAAAAGCTTGAAAATGATTCAGTGTGTGTATTTATTGAAATTATTGAATAGAAGATACATCTCTCCTGCTGACTCAACAGAACATGTGTCATTACAGAGTTTGTATTCAAAATGTTTGGCTAAAAAAAAAAACAGAAGAGGAGTAGAAATACATTGTTTCTAACATTTTGGATTTTTTGGATTTTAATTGAATTGATCTTAGGGTGTGTTTCTTTGGGAAAATCTGAATCTCAAGTTTTGATCCAACAGTACTCAGATCATGGTGCATCAAAGAAACCAATGAATTTTTACTCAGAGTGGATTCATCGGTTCCTTTGATACACCATGATCTGAGTGATCTTGGATCAAAAATCCAGATTCAGATTTTCCCAAAGAAACGCACCCTTATTTCCTGCCATAATGTACTGAAGAGTTTGCTGTGTTTGTTTTTTTCAGGGCCAACCAATTCCTGGATTATTCAAGTTTGAAGCAATGATTACAACTTATGAAATAATCATAGGTAAAAAAAATGGTTGTTGATTAAACAGCTATTGGTCTCTGAAATGATTGTGTGACTGTTATTGTGGTTTTATTTCGTGGATAATAGCCCTTACAGAGTAAATGCCCCACTGTGATAGTTTCATGTTTTAGAATAGACCATGTAGTTCCCTCATCACCTTCCTCACAGTATTTAAACCCAGTGAAACAAAATGTTGCCCCGTGGTTGTAAAATTGTTGTGTTTATGTTTGAGGAAGAGAGTTGATAATACCGGTATGCTTTTTTTCTTAGTTTAGCCGCTTGAGCTTTCTTGTAAGCAGCTTTCTCAAATAGTTACTCCCTTTAGGGGTGAGCAATAACCCAGCTGCTTTTCTAAGAATTGTATTTCACAACGGCAAAATGGCTTGCTTTTTTTTTCTTTTCTTGCAATGAAGCTGACAACATGCAACTGAGTGCAGTGCCTTGGAGGTGTGTGGTTATAGACGAAGCCCATCGCTTGAAGAACCGCAACTGCAAGCTTCTTGAAGGACTTAACAACTTGAGCATGGTATAACAATCATTTACTCTCGTTTCAGTATTAACTAGCAAATTTCAGCCTTTTATATCATGTGTCGGGCCTTCATACATGAGGCGCAGTAGTCCATTGAGTTCTGTAGGCGTGGTTTTTATGTCCTTGGAAAATGTACAGAACTTACATTGTTATAGATTTTTCTATCCACCCATCTATGAACAAGTATCAATGAAACTTACTGTCCTATTAGAGAAAGCTAAGCAATAAATTGATGGGTAATCCAGGAATGAACTTCCTTCTCAAACATGTAGCTAGATCAAGAGGCGAATAAGATTTTAGCACTGTCCTAATTTTTCACGTGACCCAATTCTCGTAGAGACAGATGTATACTTCTCAGGATCAGTAACGTTGTTACTGTTGTTTTTAGGAACACCGGATATTGCTGACAGGAACTCCTCTTCAAAACAATGTGGATGAGCTGTTTAGTCTTCTGAACTTCCTTGAACCAGCGCAGTTTCCCTCTCAAGTGGCATTCCTAATGGAGTTTGGTGACCTCAAAACTGAAGCTCAAGTAGAGAAACTCAAACAGGTGTGACCCCACATTAATGATAAGCTAGGGCGTAATGTACAGTACCGAGAAATTCTTTGGACCAATATAGACAGAAATATTATTTTGTCTGTGAACTTTAGAACTTGATACAGAAAATATTTGAATTTGAACATCCTATGTCAAAATGATGCTAAACATGTTAGACTACCGAAAATCGGCAGAAATTACTGGTATTGTTTTGATCAAGGATGATGCTCTAAATAAGTGCAGGCAGTGCTAGGTATTGTGTTAATGTACAGTTAAAATTTATTGTCAGAACTAACATTCAAAGAAGATCAAATGTGTGTACATGAAACATTTGTCCATCACAACTGCTGCTGTTACATTTACTCATCATAAATTCACTAAAAATATACAGTATGTGTCCAAAACAGATAATCAGACGTGTTGTGTTAAAAATAATTTGTCATTTTTTATTATTAGCTGCAAACTATGAATTGTAGAAGAATGATGTACAGTGGCAGAACATTCAATTTTTTTTGTCTGATTTTCCTTTAGCTTCTGAAACCAATGATGTTGAGAAGACTGAAGGAGGATGTTGAGAAAAACATTGCCCCTAAAGAAGAAACCATCATAGAGGTGTGTTTTTCATATTCTACTGATATTTGTCTGCTAGCAAGTTAACCTGAGACAGAAGTCAGATTTTCTATGTTAATTTTTGTCTTTTCATTTTATTCTATTCATTTTCATTTGACTGGCGCATATGCGTAATACTGGAAATTAGAGACATCTTCCTGAGTTTATCCTGCATTGATCATTAGTTTGTGGTTAATGTCATTTTTATTTTGGTTGAGTTGGCTTTTTCTTTCAATTTAAGTGTGGACAGTGGCAACTTACCTTTATCCAATAAAAAGTATGCTGCTCTCCTTAGCAATTGTTTTATTTTTTGTTTGCTTACATGTTACGGCTTCACTTTCAGGTGGAACTTACAACTATCCAGAAAAAGCTGTATAGAGCCATTCTTGAGCGAAACTTTGCCTTTCTCAGTAAGGGAGCAACTTCCAGTGCAAATGTACCAAACCTGATGAACACAATGATGGAACTTCGCAAATGTTGCAATCATCCTTTCTTGATCAATGGAGCTGAGGAGAAGGTTCTTGCTGAGCACCACTTGTCAATGACTGAAAAGACGGTTAAACATGCGACTGTCATGATTGATGCTTCTGGAAAGCTTGTGCTAATTCATAAACTTTTGCCAAAACTGAAAGCCAATGGGCACAAAGTCCTTGTTTTCTCACAGATGGTCCGTTGTCTTGACATTCTAGAGGACTACCTTGTTCACATGAGGTATCCATATGAGAGAATAGATGGCCGTGTGCGAGGAAATCTGCGACAGGCTGCTATTGACCGGTTCAGCAAGCCGGACTCGGACCGCTTTGTTTTCTTGTTGTGTACGCGAGCTGGAGGATTAGGAATCAATTTGACAGCTGCTGACACTGTGATCATTTTTGACTCTGATTGGAATCCTCAAAATGACATTCAAGCACAGGCAAGGTGTCATCGTATTGGACAAAGCAGGTCTGTTAAGGTGTACAGACTTATCACTAGGAATTCTTACGAGCGTGAAATGTTTGACAGGGCAAGCATGAAGCTGGGTTTGGACAAGGCAGTGCTGCAGTCCATGAATACCAAGGAAAATGCAAGTAACAATGTAAGGACCGACAACATACCTTTCTTTTCATCTTTCTATTTCTGTAACTTTCTAGAAACAGGAAAATTTAAGGAGTTATGTAATATTTTAAGAAACAGAAAAATAGTTGTCCGTAATTAATTGGTAGAGTTATGGAAAAATCGCTTGAAGATTGGAGGAACTCAAACACCAACGTAAACTGTTATTTCCACAACAGTTGCCTGTTCTCCCAAACTCCTAGTTGTTTTTCTCTTCCTACGGAAACATGGAAATTGTTTTGTTTTCCCTGAATGTAACACCTTTATATTCTCCAGCAAACTGATGAAGGAACAATCATACAAATTATGTACCCCCCCCCCCCCCCACGTGGTGAAATTCTGTATAACCTGTTATTTGAATGAATTACAGAACTGCAAAGTTTTTTGAGCATTCCTCTGTAACGTCCCCGCTACCCTTGGACATCGGATTTTGTAATAATAACAAATACTATTAGCCAGCTTTTAGCAACTAAAGGCATGCAATCTTTTTGGCCTTCAAGTTATTGATCTGATTATCTGATCTGATTATGTTTCCCAGCAAACAATGTCCAAGAGAGAGATAGAAGACTTGCTGAGAAAGGGTGCATATGGTGCCATCATGGAAGAGGAAAATGATGACAGCTCCAAGTAAGTGTCGTCACTCTGATGGCGATTTCTTGGTATTTCAACACTCTTATGTACTGTTTCTGTTATGCTTTTAGGTTTTGTGAAGAGGACATTGATCAAATTCTTGAGCGACGCACACAAGTCATTCAGATTGAGTCCCAGGGGAAGGGATCAACTTTTGCCAAGGTATGCAAGTATCTCAAGTTCAGTTCAGTTCAGTTCATTTTATTCATACTTCGATATTTTGTTAAATTTACAAAGTATGTGCTTAAGTGATAAAACAATAAAGAAGAAAGATGGAAAAGATGGCTTTGTGGGGGGAGTGTGCAGTGCTTAGAGGAGCATAGCTTTCAAGCCAACCACCACATACATGAGTTTTGAGATCTCTTCATCTTCACATGGCACTGTACCAAGTTCTGTAATTTTAGAACCTTAGTTTGCTGGCTGTAAAAAAGGGGTATGATTCGTATAAGTAGTGTGAGTGAAACATTTGCTCACAACAAAGAGATCACAAGGCGTGGTTGTCTAAGAAGGTTTTTTTTGTCCCTTGCAGGCAAGCTTTGTTTCATCCAAAGGTGAGGAGGAAATTGACATTGATGATCCTGACTTCTGGCAGAAATGGGCCAAAAAGGCTGATTTGGATGTTGATCTCATGAACAAGGTAACATGGCCTGTCATCTGAGCAAACTATTATAATTTTTAAATCACATTTTAACCCATCCACTTGCATTTAGTAGTTTGATTTTTGTTTGGATAAAGTCAGTGATGTCAAGAATGGAAGTAGCCAAGAGAGTTGTCAAGGAGGGTGTTTGTGGTTTTATTTATGATACTCTAAAATCCTCATTGATTGCAATACAAATGGAAGCATTGGCTTTTTTTCTTTTTTACAGGATAATCGCATCATTGATGCCCCACGACAGCGAAAACAGACTAAGCGGTACGGCAATGAAGATGGTGATTTTGAATTATCAGACTTGGATCTTGAAGAAGATGAAGAAGCACCTTTGCCACGGCGGTCATCTTGGACCAGAGTGGAATGCTTCAGGGTGGAAAAGAACTTGCTAATTTATGGGTATGTTTTTTTTCCTTGCTGTTATGGATTGCCTTAAAAAAAACAGTCAACTGTTTTTGTTCAACCAGGCTGGGTTGTTCAAAAGCCGATAAACGCTTATCCAGGATTAGAAGTTGATTGAGGCTTTCATCTCGCTCATTGCAAATGGTTTTAAATGCTAATTTCAAATTAAAGGTAAAGAAAAGTCTAAGTAAAAATTGAGGGCCAAAAATCTTTTGGAAGAATCTTTATTGATTAGCAATTAAAGTTTGCGTTAATCCAGGATTAGCTAGTTAATGAGGCTTTGAACAACTGGGCCCTGGAGTACAGCCGCGAAGAAGCGCTGGTGGTCGTTTAGTGTAGAGGTGCCCTTTTTTTCTTGTCTAAATGAATAATGGCATCAGTATTGCAATAATAAACTTCACATTTTAATTTTGATGGGAATGCTTGACCTACCTTCACTGTAAAAATACAGGTAATGAAAACATCCCAGCTTCCTTTCCACTGTTATTTGTTGTGTGTAGTGTTGGTGAAAATCAAGTTATGATTTTGTACATATTTTCTATGTTTGCTTAGGTGGGGACAGTGGAAGGATGTCATTGCTTCAGGACGATTCAAGACCAAGGTTTCTGAAAGGGATGTGGAAGCCATATCTCGCACTATCCTTGTCTATTGTCTCCACCATTACAAAGGGGATGAGAAAGTCAAAGGATTCATCAGAGATCTTGTGAAGGCCTCTGCCACACGAGAACGTCTTCCAAGTGAGGAAAGAGATGCGACTTACACGCCGTTACCAATTGCAGGCAAGGGCAAGGGGAGAAACAAGAAGGGAAAGACCTCCACCAACAAGAACAAAAGTGCCATTGCACTGCTTGAAGTCAGCAGTGAGTGGCGAACATGTGATCCTGAAACTCTTATACTGGATGAAGGTTACAAGAAGCATTTACAGCACCACTGCAACAAGTAAGATTACTTTTTCTCTGTTGTGCTTTCAATTTGAAGATGCATAGTACCTGTTAAAAGTATGTGGGCAGTCTCTTTCGAGTGAACATGAATATATAAAAAATGTTTTTAAACTGTGGTTGAAAGATTAAATAGAAGAGCGACCCTAGCCGTTGTAAAGCTCGAGAGAAGCTAGTATCAAGGATTGAGGCTCAGTCTGCCTGTCATTTTGTTGCCAAATGAAACTTGATACATTTGAATGATTTTAGTTTGCCTAGCATGTGACCAAAATCTTCCCAGTGTTTTCAATTTGACAATTCCTTTCTACGTCCAGACTATGGATTCTGTCACCATTTTATAGCATCGAAAGGGGCTTTCAATGTTGCTTAAGTTTCTATTTTGGCTTTATTGAAAGGAAATACAGAAATGTGTGAAGCATTACAGCGCTCAGTGGTTGGTGCTATGATCGTATGCAAATTTTCAGTGTTGAAATTTGTTCAAGTGAATACTTGCCCAACAATGAAAACACTTTGCACAAGAAAGCAGAAGCCATGATTATTGTTCTTTATCCAACACAGTCTGATTGAAAAATTCCAAAATGAAACAAGAGGAAAGATTGTATTATTTAGCTCTTGTTATCTGTCTCTTGTCTGCTAGGATTCTGTTGCGTGTCAAACTGCTGTTTTTCTTGAGACATGAGGTGATTGGTACTCTTGGACCAAAGATAAAGGAAGGATGCAATGCGAGGTTAGTTCCAAGACTTATTCCTATTCAGTAAATTGCTGCTCTGTTCTTGCTTGTTGGGTTGGAAAGTGGGGTTTTCAGATTTTAAAGCTTTCCTTCTACATTATTTTGTGCAAGGTTTGTTTAATAATATACTGTTGCTTTTTTCTTTCTTCTTATCTTTTTTTACTTGTACTTGATTTTCTCCCTTTTTTTAACTTTCTAGTGATTTGGACATTGTAATCCACCCCCCAGAAGGTGATCCCCCTGCATCTTGGTGGGATGAGGAGTGTGATAAGTCACTTTTGATTGGAGTCTATAAGTATGGTTAGTATGTTTACCAGTCAATGTTCTCATTTATACACATAAAGACTAATAATTTGCACATAACAGTCAATTGACTTGATTTGGCCCAACTTCGTCCCTTGGGTCTTCACAACATTCTAAATGGAGGACGGCAGGAAAGACCCTGTGCTGGAAGATATGCCACGAAGGAGAGAAAAATTGGCCTGATTTATAAAAATCTGTGGCATTGCTTCAGATTTTTTTGAATCAGGTTAATTTTCACCTCTCACTTAACCAACAGAAACCAAAAGGCTCTCAGATTATAGTGTGTAAATTGGCCCATTCGATTGGATCTACCAATCAGGCCAATAAATCGATACATGTGAATTTTCCTTTACTGGTTATGTGTGTACAGGCTGGACTAGTCTGTTTATAAGCTGGATGAGGTGTACATGTGCTGTACAACAAACGAGACATGCCTGTTGATCACGTGCCTCCCTATTCATGCCAGTTGAAAAGTTAAAAGATCCCTGTTGGGACATTCTAGGAGGATTTTTGATCTAATGTGTGCTACCTTGTGCAGTTTTGATCTGATGAAATGTGATTGGTTGGTAATTAAAATTGTTATCTGTTTTCTCACCTCTGTCTTTTCGTTATGCATTTCCTTAGGATATGAGCATTACAAGACAATGCGAGCAGATCCCACTTTGTGTTTCCTGTCCAAAGTTGGTCTTCCTAACAACATGAATGATTCCACTGCTGGTGAACCTACTGACCCAGATGATAGGCAAGTGCTGTTGTGTCTGTGTTAATAAAATTACAGTTAATCTTCTGACAGAGTTACCCAGAATGGATAGACTGTTCCTTTTGGGGCTTTAAGTAACTTAGAAGCAAGTTGCTGTGCATTTGAGCAAATTTTCTTTACCTTATTTACCCTGGGTTTTTCTTTAGCTTTTGACCTTAGGGGGAGGTTGCACATTCATCCTTTCATAACTTCAAGACCAGTAAAGCTGCATGTATGATAATGAAACTAGAAGGTAAATAGTATGCCTGAAACAGTTTCTTTTTAAGGTCCACAAAACAGGAGAATGATGCCATACAAGGCAGGAAGTGTCATTCTTCTGTACAGCTGTCACCTTAGATTTCTCAATTTCTCCAAGAAGAAATGCTAAAATGGTATAAAATGTAAAAGCAAGGATGGCTAACAAACCCCCCCTCCCCCCCCCCCCCAAAAAAAAGGCTCATATTAATTTCAGTACCACATTGGCATTTTTGCTATAATGCTAAAGCAGCTTCATTTATTTTGCCCATGACCTTACCTGCTATGCATTGAGAACTGACAGGGTTAAAAACATCCTTGAAGTGATGTTCAAACATGTTAGACTACTGAAACACAGGAGGAAAATTGCTTTGCTGATCAAGGATGTTCTTTACAAACCTTTCCTAAGTACATGTTAATGAAGTGTACCAAACTGACTTACAAAAATGAATACTGAAACATATTTCAAAAAATTTCTTTCATTCTTTAGAGATGAGGATGATGCAAATGATGACCCTGACTATCAACAACCAGCCAGCGTTTCACAGAAAGATGATGACATGGATGATGAAGATGATAAGGTAACTGTTGATGTGGTTATTACATGTTCCTCTGTCGCAGTCGGTGATTAAATGTTTGCTGTTCACATCCTGAATATTGGGATGACACAACCTTACCTACAATGAGACTGTGATGGATGTATTTTTAAGTCAGTGATGCAGGCATACTTGGAAAAGGAAATCCGAGTTCTCTCAAGAGGAGTCGAACCTGTGACCGTCTGATTACTAACTAGTTCAGTTGCTCTACCACTGTTGTTTATGCCATCTCTTAGGGATGTTAAATGTGTGATGCAGTGTCGTGTCATTTAGATAATAAGAAGATACAAACTATATTTTCAGGACACAGTTTCTGCTGTATCGTCACCTGGTACACCTCGCAAATCAGACAAGTTGTATGAAGGTAAGATTTACTTCTTTCACTTTGATCATGTCTGCTATTCAGAGAGATCTGCAGCCGTCAATTAAGAAAAGAGTCTCCATCCACAAAAGGGGAACCAACCACCTTGATTTAGCCTTGCTACTATTTGCAGGTAGCTAAGTTCATTATCTGGCCTCTATCACAAAACAAAGTGTTGTTGTTGTTGTTGTTGTCATTGTTGCAATAATACACCAAATTAAAATGCTAATGTTTCAATTTAGCTTTATTCAGATCTATCCAAAAAAAACTGTATTGTTCAGGATTATTCCACTGATAAAAAGAACCTAATAAATGAGCATTCGGGCAAAAACAACCAAGGAAAAGAACTTCAGTCATTTAGTAGCTTAATTATTTTCCCACCTCTGCTAGCAGGGAACTTATTTATTGTGTTGTTATGCTGCAAAGACATGCTTACTATCAGAGGTACATTGAAAACAGCAATTGCTTGTAAATTGTTGTTTCACCAGTGAGGGATTTAATGAAGGGGCTCCACTCCTCATTCCATTCTGAAGCATTTCACTCCATGAAATCCAGGCCAGCTTGTTTGGTGGTTACAGCTGCCCTAGAATAATAATATTAATATTATTGCAGGGTAGAATTTTACAGCAGCCAAAGTCAAACTGCAGGACAAGCAACTGTCAGCAACCAACATTACTAATTAAAACTGATACTTTAAACAACCAGTCCTTAAAGAGAACAATATTGATTTAAGTTTTGACTTTTTTTTGGCAATTTTAGCAGTTGGAGGTGAAGGTAGGGGCAATCCAAGTTTAAGATGGCCAACACCATCTGATTTGAACACCAGACTCAGAAGAATCATTGCTGGTTATCAGAGAGTGGTGAAGAAGGCAGAGCTAAAGAAGGCAGCTGCAGAAAAGGTGAGTTAGAACTTTCAAATTAATTGCCCTAGAAAATATTTTACAAGTTAGTTATTAATAGGGGAGATTGTGGGAGAAGGTAGTTTTGTGCCAAGGTGGGGTAGTTCCTAATACTCTTGGTATTTTAGCCTTTGATTATATTCAAGTTGTTTTTTTACATCTGGAAATGACTGCAGTGAAGTAAAATGAACTCCTTAGTACAGTTGTAAGTGTAACTTTGAACCCAGTTGAGATTTTCAGAGTTGATGAGTTGTGTGGGCAGAACAATTTTGTTGGAAGACCAAATCTTACAACCGTTTATGGTAAGCAGTTTTGAGTTATGGTTATTGTGTGGTGTTAATGGTTGTTTTCATACTACCATACAGGAACGAGAAAGAAAAGAGAGGTTTGAAGAGGCTGTGCGGCAGAAAGAATTAAAGAAGGCAGAAATGGCACAAAAGTTAGTATCTTTTTGTTTTTTGATTTATTGACTTTTCCAAGTGGCCAAGTATTATAAAACAGTCTATCAAGGGTAATATTAGAATATTATGAAAACAAATTTATTGCCAATGTGTGTGTACCTAAAGACACAGTGGTAAAGTTGTTAGGGCATACGATACTTTACATCACACTTTTGATCAGAAGATCAGAGGATGGGCGAGTTGAGGTTGGGTTGGTTGCTGCCTTTTTTATTGTTCCCTATAACATTGTCCCAATCTTCTAAGTTGTATAAATGGGTAGTGGCAACAAATTACTGCAGTGGACTAGCATCCTATCCCAGGGGAAGTAGTAATACTCCTAGTTGCTTCATGTTCAGGAAACCTCTGTTTGTTAGACCCATATCCTAAGGCCCATAATGTGAACACCTGTGTGCCTAAATGCAATTACTGTTCTGACTAACAGGTGGTCCAAACGTGAAGAGGTGGACTTCTATCGAACAGTTTCCACTTTTGGTGTCGAGTACAACAGAAAGACTGGTATATACGACTGGTCACGGTTCAGGTGAGTGTGGTAGAAATGACTACTTTTGAATCAAACGTATTGTTATATCCATTCTGCTACCACAGTCAGTGATTAAATGTTTGCTGTTCACATCCTGAGTCATGTGATGACACAACCTTACCTACAATGAGACTGTGGCTACAGCCCGGTAACAGGTAATCCAGCCTTTTGCTGTACATTTAAACTCCTGATCCATGGTGACATGATCCATCAGGATGTACTTGTGTTCCTGTTATGCCCTTTACTACTCTAAAACATTTTAGAGGGTTGTGGGTATTCGGTTGTAACTATATTTTGTGTCACCTCAAAATTTCTCAACTCTGGTGTATGTAGCATCCTTTTATGCTGTTCCTGATAGTTGCCTTCAGTTTGCCTTTACACTCTCACAAGTAACCGCAGCATTTCTTTGAGTTATATTATAACCTTGCCTTGATTGATGCTTTAGACGTCAGGCTCGACTGGACAAGAAGAATGATGAAAGATTGACTGCATACTACATTGATTTCATGGCCATGTGTAGAAGAGTCTGTGGGCAGGCTACTGAAGAAGACGCTGAAAAAGGTTAGTAAAGGACAATAACAATTCAGAAAATAGTCCATCCTTGCTACTGATCATAGGCTTTTGCTTAAATTGTACTTAACTTTGCAGGTACAGGTGTGGAAGGTATTTCGGAGGAAAGAGCCACCAGAAGTCTATACAGAATACAGCTGCTTTCAAAGATTCGAGAGGAGGTAGGGATTTGACAGTGAAAGAGTATATGACAGAATTTTTTTTGGTTGCTTGATCAAATGGCGATGTTGTTCTTGTATGAAAGTCTAAAAAACAATTCTTATCAAATCGAGCCTATATCAATTCTTGTTCCCCACGTTTGAGGCGTATAAAGTGTCAAATTTCAGTTCTATTTGGGTACAATACCATGTAAGATGGGAGACAAGGGAATTTAGGGCTACAATGTTAATACAGTCCCGAACGTTTCTCTATTCCTCAGTTGTTTCATTCTGAGTTTTCAAAAATCCCATTCATATTTTTGTCCACAAAATTTTTTTCCTCTGCACATGAAAAAAACAAAACAAAACTGAGGAATAGAGAAATTGTGAGACTGGGATGCGTGGGATGAAAGTCCCAACCTGATTAGCTCAAATGAACTGCTCTGTTAACTGCTCTTACCGTTGTAATCTTTGATTAATATTTGTTGGACTATTGGGCAGTGCTCAGGGTCTCAAGTCCCTGTCTGTGTTCAACTGTCTGTGTGTCTTACATGTGACACTGGATGCATGCACACACCCATACACAGTCCCAAATTGAAGTGAACGTCATAGTCCAGCTAAGATCTCTCAAGGATTGGCTGGTTCCCCTGTTTCACACAGTAAAATTTAGGGAATTTAGGGCTACAACGTTAATACAGTCCTGAACGCTTAGTCTCACAGCTTCTCTATTCCTCAGTTGTTTCATTCTGAGTTTTCAAAAATCCCATTCATATTTTTGTCCACAAAATTTTTTTCCTCTGCACACGAAAAAAAAACAAAAAAACTGAGGAATAGAGAAATTGTGAGACTAGTGTTCTTATATTGACGTCGCAGCCCTATTATCCCCAGAGCCTGTCAAGTGCATGTTTTTGAACCCGACTGGAAGTGGAATTTGACACTTTTATACGCCTCAAACACAGGAAAGAAAAATTTTTTCTTTGATTTTCATATGAGAACAGCATGAAGTTTTAATCAAACAAATAAAAAGTGTCCTGTCATATACACTTTTAAGTCAAATTAATTTGCAGGGATTGTATGACTGATTGATTAACTGGCAACCAAAATGTTTTGCTATCTTTTGAGTTGGCAGTTTTATAGTCAAATTAACTGATTAAACGTTGATCTTAATATTTTGAAGGTTTTGCCTCATGAGAAGTTAGAGGAACGTCTTCAACTGGCACAACCATCTTCAAGCTTTCCTGATTGGTGGCAGTGTGGCAAACACGACAAAGACCTGCTCATTGGAGTAGCCAAGTAAGTTATTTGGCTTGTTTGTAATTTTTATAAGGTGGCCTAGCAATCACCTAAAATTCCAGGAAAGGTTTTTGCCTTGAGTAAGTGGTCATTTCTTGGAGATCTCGATTAGCGATCTTACTAAACAGTAGACAAATGGTCATTTAACCCATTAACGGCCGAGGCGCCCAAAACCGGCCGATAAATTTCGCACGTCCGCGCTAGGTTCCTGCCTCCCCTAGAAGGGATAATTTTGTCCTCTATTGTTCTAATTGTCTTTAGAAAAGACTGACCAATCAGAATCTATCGTCTGCGCATATATTTTTAGGTCTTAAAGGGGTCTAGACACAAAAAGGTTTTTGTCTTCCGAAAATATCAGATTTCATCGATGATGGTGGGCCACGCGCTTTACGCTTAAATATTCAAGATGCCAATTTCGCATTTTCCGAAGGAAAACACACCTTTTCAAAACGGTAAATCGAAAGAGGAACTTCTAAGGAATACTCGACAGTTTCAACAGCGGAAATCCAAGCATTAACGGCGAAGAAATTATGCTTCGAGGAAAATTTGTAGTTTTACTGAGGCGACGAGCTGGCGGACATCTCAAATCATTATTTTCGCCATGGACTTTCTTGGTGATGTTAGAGCGTTTCTCGCAATACAACTCACAAAGAATTACAGGTTTGATTGTGGATTTGTACTGAAATACTATTCTAATTGATCGATTCTTCGTATTCCGAACAGTTTTCCCAAAAGTTTTGAAAAACGTGCTCCGCACGGGTCGATAAATTCGCTTCAAAATTGACTCGCAATTGCTTCAAATCGCTTGCGAGTCGGTCGCCTCGCAGCAAAAATTATACGCGTTTTCTTCTAAGACCTATACAAAGACTTATTTGAATAAATGTTTTAATTAGGAAAGCTTTATTGCCTGTTTTTCTTTCTATTTTCATTGATGAAACGTGATAACTGCCTAATCTTGCGTAAACAAACACGTCTTCTCGAGAGCGGATCAAATTACTGCCATGTGACGCGAGGATCAAATTTCATCAAATTTTCGAAATTTTTACCTTCAGCTTTGTTTTTTGGGTAATCTTTAATTCGCAGGTAGGGTATTTTATTCGACAATTAGAAATTCTAGCTATTCTAGACCAAAGGAGTGCTGTTTCTTTGACCCAGTAAGTTGTCAATTTTTACTGCACATTGGGTTAATTATTAACAATATGCTAATTTGTGAAAATGTCAAAAACACGTAGGCTGCAATGGGTTAATTAGGACAGTGGGTAATCAGGGAGGTTTAAATGGATGATTCGAGACCCTTGTTGTTTGTTCATTTGAGTAGTATTAGCATAGAATGGCAAGTGCACTCAAGCTTCTGAGGGATAAGCTGTCCTTAGATGGAACATGGTGCCGTTACATGACAGTGTGATTTCACATAATGATACAGAAATATGAGATCTTACAAACGTGTTCACAAGAATGGTTGTCGTTTATGAGAGGCCGGTGACTTTGGCATGTCTTTTAGGAATAGTAGTAGTACTTCATGATGCAGAAACTAGACTTTGTTATTTGTTTTGTTTTTCTGTTTAGGCATGGAATCAGTAGAACAGATTTCAATCTCCTTAGTGATCCTGAATTGTCATTTATGGATGCAATTTCAAAGATACCCTCAAACCCAGGTACAACTGCTGTGAATAAAGGCACAATCCTTGGAGATGAGAAAATGTCCTCTCCTTCAGGAAGTGTCAAGACAGAATCTTCAGTTCCATTTAATGGCTTTTCCCCTCTCCACAATGAGCAAGAAAATGGGCAAGGGGAAGAAGCCACCAAAGGGTTGTCTGAACAGCTGCCCAGTGAAGACAGGACATCAGAAATGGATTCTCCAGGATCCTTATCAACCCATGGGCAGGTGCCTCAGACTCAGTCTTCTATGACAATGGCACCAACATTTACATCAGCGGAAACGGAGGAGCCAACACCATTGGCCAGTGGGTTTGGATCTGGTTCCCCCAGTGCTGCTTCAGCACCTTTATCTCAGGATCAGATTATGAGAGAAGAGCCTGGTATAAGTGCAGAACCCAAAACAGAGGATATGGATGACATCAGTAGACACAGTACTCCTGTGCCCTCTCAGCTTAATCCAGCGGCCTGCCAAGATGAGGACTCTCAGCTGAGCTTTAACCAAGAAAGCCAATCCAGTGAAGCTTCTTTATTCTCTGTTAGGTGGCCTAAGGTACGTGTTTCTCAAAACATTCACTTGTATAATGTAGTTGAATAATATTTTTGAACCAAGGTTAAAATTTTTATGCCATTGTAGCTGTTTGCAGGTGTCCTGAAATGGTCTTATCTGTTGGTTTGATTGGTTGATTTTGATCCAGGCTGTTTATTGTTTCCTCTTTTTGGGTTCTACCAATTGTCTTATAGTTTATGATCCTTTTACCATCATTTATAGTTGGGATTTGGGCTTCTGTTTGTGAATACAAATTGTCTGTCTCAAGATGAAAAAATGAAACTCAGCCAATATCTGTAGGAGCCAATTTTCCCTCCAGTAAAAAGGATAAGAACAAAAAAAAATTGTCCACCATACAAGATATTTTTCCAGTAGAAAGTCATCTACCATTTGAATTACAACTGTCTGTTTGATGGTAATGTAAATTTGCTAAGCAGTTTTTAATGTTTCAAGATCTGTGCTGTATTTGGCAATTTTATGGAAACTTTTCAGGGGGCTTGTTTTCATGTCACTATCAATAGTATACAGTTAGTCCTAGTCTAAATGCTAGTCTTGTTTTTCGATAGGATAAAGTTGTCATCCAACGCTTGGACCAGCTGTGCGAGTGTGTCCTGAAAGGCGAATGGCCAATTGTAAGCAAAGCAGCCGAGGCCTTGCTTCAGAGTCAGTTGGCTGCTAATTCACCAATGTCAGCAGGTGTTGGAGATGTTGACATGGCTTCGCTGCCTCCTGGATATCCTGTTGGTGAAGATGGGTTACCTGAGGATCCCTCCAAAGCATTTAAACTTAAAAGGGTTAGTCCTTCTTACACACTTAAATGTTAGTCACTTGCATTATAATGATGGTAGAAAAATTAATCTATTCAGACTCAAAAGTCAAAACATAAGTTCCCTTACATTCTTTCTGTAATAACAGAATTGAACTGATATGTCATCTTAGGCCACCTTTGGTTGTTAGAAAAGGTCTTCCATAAAAGAGTACAATGACAATGAATATTTTGCCACTAGCGCAAGTGACACAAATGATGGTTCAGGGAGTTAACTCTGCAGAGTGTGTTAAAGTGCTAGAGTGAACCCATGAATTTCCTACTGAGCATTAGCCCTTGTAAGGAAATGAGGGACTCCACAAGGCAAAGAAAAAGTATTCGACCGCAGCGTGAAATCAAACCCACAACCTCCAGATTTGATCAACTGCTGCTGTACTGACTGAGCTGTGAGGACAGATTGGAGCAAGTTGCTCCCATCTGACAGGTGACAAAATGATATGCTACTTGAAATACTTTTCTGTGAAGTTGGATAGAACACTTGGAGAACTTGCTTTTAGCTTGAGTGTTCCCAGAGACTCCTCTCACATGTGCATCTTTTTGATATTGTGTAACACAGACATGCAAAGTTGTAATCATCATAGCATGTCAATCCCTTGATTGTGTTTGTTTGCCTTTTCTTTACCAGCTTGATGGGTTAAAACTCACTTTCAAGAAAAACAGAAAGAAAAGGAAGAAAGAAGCAGGTCTGTTTTCAAATACTTTGTTATTGTCGCTTTTCTTGTTTTTAGTACAGTCGAACCTCGATTATCCGGACTCGTCGGGACCTTGGTAAATAGTCCGGATAATCGAGAGTCCGCATAATCGAAAATATGAATATTGATGAGATAGAAATGTAAACAAAAGGTTACAGCAAAGAAAACATCATCTACACAGCCTGTTATAAATGAGCCAATCGGATATCAGCTGAACGCATCAGGATATTTCTTTGCCTCGTCGCACTTGCAAATTTTGAAAAGCGCAAAGGATAATAAGCTGTTTTAATAGTCTTTCGAAAGGATTATTGGGCTTTTTGCGACTTTGAGTTTTCAAGATCACAACTAATTAATATTCATGAAAAAATTGGGACCAGAGAAAAAAGTCCAGATAATTGAATAGTCCGGATAATCAAGGTCCAGATAATCGAGGTTCGACTGTAATATTGTCTTGCACATTTTCTATTTTGCAATGGAAAAAAGAAACCTGTATCCATACTCAGTCAAATAAACATCTCTTTTTTGTTCAATTCCCAATCTTGAATTATCAGCTCCTATTAAACAGGGAAAAATAAGGTAATGGACCTTGGGATTCAGTTATAAGTGCATTTGAGTGGGTCGACACGGACTGTCACCCTGAAGATTTATTTTCTTTTGGTTACAGATATGGTTGAAGGACTCCCAGAAGATGAGGAACACGCACACAAGCAACCAGGTCACATAAAAATGCCTCCCCAAGTTCATCGTGATGGGGAATGGAATGAAGGCATGATTAACATGGACACAGCAGGTCATGATTTCAGATGGGATTCTTCCATGGGAGTAAAACCTAAGAAGAAACGAGCTTCGAAAAAAGAAAAGGGAGAGAAGCCTGAAAAGGTGCCTTCTGGAAAAAAGCGTGGAAGGAAACCTAAAACCGATAAGCTCGGATCTGCGGGCAGATTGGCTGACACTGGTGGTGCAGGGGTGCTGTCCGATGGGGCTGCTCTTGAATGGACGGGGTTTGCTCGTCCAAGTACAATTGAAGTAGGAGCCAACCAGGCTTCTGTAGTAGAGGAAGGCACAGCCAGTCATGCAAGAGCTTCTCTTTCTAAGTCACCCCGTGAAAATGCTGCAAACCCTGCTTTTCCAGCATTTGCAGATGAGGTGGGTGCTTTTCGGTTGTCTATCTAATGTTTGGCTATAGTTGCTGGTTGTTGTTGTTGTTAAAGAGGTAGCAATTTGCTATCTGCAAGTACAAAACTTAGAATCATAAGTATGGAACCCTGCTAACAAAGTCTTGAAGAGTTGGTTGTAAATCCAATAATTTTTTTTTAATTTCATGTGATTTTTGCAGTTCAAGAACTCAAGTCTCGAAAGAGATTCACTAAACAGCAATATACAAGATGAACCAGTTGCTGTGGTCGACAGGAATACTGGAAGAAAGGTGAGCTCTAAGTAGAAATGATTGGAAACAAGTACCACAAGAGAGAGGCCGACATGGCAGTCACTTGAATAAATATTGTTATAGGGGATGATTTTGGGAGAGGGCAAAGGCCCCTGTTTGGATGATCTCTTTAAGGCCTTTCATTCCATTCTCTGAGAGAGCTAGGAAATGCTGTCATGGTATTGTACCCAATGTTGCTCAACTGAATTGTGTGATATTCAGGCTGTAAGAAAACAGTTCATGGCTTTTATTTGCATGGTTATGTTTTGGGTTTTCAACTGCAGACTCAAAAGTTGAAACTGCATTACATGTCTTGACTTTAGGGCGGAATTAAATTTGCTTATGAACTCAAAATTTCCATTTTCAGCTGGCAGGAAATGTAGCACCCACATTATCAAATCTTGTTGAGTGGCTGCAGCAGAATAGCAGTTATGATGTAGCAGAAGAGTCTGCTGCTTTAGTGCATAGCAAGGTATGTGAGGCGGGAACAGTTGCAACAAGACAAGTGTTACAGCTTGTGTTGACAAATTCGCTTTCAGAATGGTTTTGTTGTTGTGACTCTTCTGAAAGTCAAGTCAAGGAGATTCCCTGCCCTTGAAAGAACGGTACACTAACATCATCATGAACACACAAAGCTGTCTACACTTTGCTTGTGTAGGTTGAAGACCGCTTAGGTACAAAATTAGCAAGGCCTGCTTTTCAGGTGGTCTGACACTCCAACATTTAGGGAGCCAGAATAATGGGCTGTAAGGATTCTGTGACAAAACCATTCCAGTGTAAAGATAGCCTTAAACATTCCGGGAATGTTCGGGAGTTTGTTGGTTTTTTATTTTGATTGATAGCAGCACTACATGGTGAATTTCAGAACATTTGGGGGCTGAGATTTTGTTGCAATTACGTGACGAATTTCTGCATAGGTGTAGTTACAATTATGTGGGAAAAGGTTGGCCTAAGATAAAACTTTTTGATTGAAATCACAATGAGCTTGTATTTCACAAGACCTTAAATAAAATTCTGTGACATTTACATGAGGTTTTTTCAGCCCATTTGTGTGGGACGAAAATTCCGACCTGATTAGCTCAAATGAACTGCTCTGTTAACTGCTCTTACCCTTGTTACCTTGATAAGTATTTGTCAGACTATTGGGCAGTGCTCAGGGTCTCAAGTCCTTGTCTGTGTTCAGCTGTCTGTGTGTCTTACATGTGACACTGGATTAATGCACACACCCATACACAGTCCTAAATTGAAGTGAACGTCATAGTCCAGCTAAGATCTCTCAAGGATTGGCTGGTTCCCCTGTTTCACACAGTAAAATAAAAATAAGCGCATTGCAATTTTGACAGCGAAGTGTGGTTTTAATAAATGATCCCTCTATGTGATCTAAAAACGCACCTTCACTTGCACAGTTAAACTTACTCTTGTGGTATTGAGTCCAGGGGTAAAATCACACACTGCTATAACATTGACATGTAAAGATCAACAGGGCCAATAGGAATGGTGTCATCTTACAATCCCTGTTACCCAACTTTCCAGTTTGTCCAAGTGTAAAGAATTTTGCAGGCTCACATTTTTTTGTTATTTATTTCAGGGCATTCTTCCAGCATCATTGCAAGACAGACTGTCGTCCCAAGGTGGAAGAAAGTCTAACCCTACCACACCCACGGCTGTTGGTCCTCAAGCCTCACATCAATTGTATGGATCATACAACGAGCTGAGCTATGTTGCCTCAGTGTCTAAACCTCAGTTTGATTCACCATCAACAGTTTCACTGACATCAACAGCTCCAACAAACACTCGCAGTGAACCTGCTCGTTCCAATTTTCCATTTGACTCTGGGCATTTTGGGAACTTTCAGCATGCCATGCCATTTGGCCCTTTTGGTCCAATGTCGTACTATACTCCTTACGGGATGGGCATGGCCACAAACTCCCAGGGAGGCAGTTCATTTGGTGAGAATACTACAACAAAACAGGCACAATCACCAGTTAGTCCGGTTCCTTCATCTTCGCATCTCTTGTTTAATAACACTTATTCGTCAATGTACACAGGACCACAACCTGGGAGTGGAGCACAGGCATACCAAGCTGCCATGGCATCAAATGCTTTTTCTTATCCACTTATGAACAATGGGAATCTTGAACCTCTTTCGTCTGCTAAGGGGGATTTATTACAAGACAGTGCAAGTCTTGGCTCATCGAGCATAGGTAGTGATATTTCGTCACATGGCAGCCCAGATAATGAGTCTTGATGGTTAGGGCTTGAGTAGTTCTTTCCAGGATTTTAATGTATTCCAAGGCTTGGCCAGAATCATACTCTAACGTAAGCTGTTTCATAGATGTCGCTGAAATGAGTAGTAGCAGCCAAAGAAAATGGATTTATGTCTTTAATGTAGTGCTTATAGTCGGCCATTATTTTCTTTATTCAGCTAAAAATTTGTTTTTCGCTAAGCAGAGGCTGTTCAGTGGGTTTTTACATTCCAAAAGCAAGCTTTGTTGCCTGCTGTTAGGAAAGCAGACAACAAACTCCGCACCTTATTTTTATGGCTTGAAAGATGGAAAATGACATTTGTATCAATAGCAATTTGTTGTTATTGAATTCTGAATTGAGAGGTACAAATTAATAATGTACTCTTTTCTTGACATTTTGATTGGAAGATAGGTTCCTCACTGGTCAAACCAATATTGTTTACAATGCATACGCCGGTGAAAAGGCCATATTTGTATTCTTGCTTGAATTATATTTCCTATAATGAGCCATATTGATTGTCTTCATTTCCTGATTTTTTCTTTTCATTTGCTCTAATTCAACGTGAAAATATAAATATGGCCGACTGCTTTTTTTCTCTCTTTTTGTGATTCCTGATTGAAAAAGAGCTTTCTTATCCACATATTCTTATTCTTATATATACATATGCATGATTTATATATATAAAAATATACAAACTTGCTATGCCCGTGGGCATTGTACATTGAATTGACCAAAATAATATTGGAAGCTAATTTTTATAATATCAGTCCTTTGTTCTTATAAAACTGAATATCACATCATTGGTGTATTTGCCTTCAATGAAATGAAAACTATAATACTGCTATTGGTGCCAAAATTAATATATTGCAGCAGACCTGCTATTTATTTTGTGATCAGAATATTTTCAGAACTTCTAGGTGACTTTTTCTACTTTTTATCGTTTGCCTGTGTTTGGCAAACACTCTGGCATATTCTATGAAATCAAACTATGGATGACAACAGAAAGCTATTATTTATTACGACGAATTTTCCTGGTAACGGTTAGAATTTTACATGTAAATTCATCTGATAAATACAGTTTAAAAATCGGGTTGACTTCTCTTTGAAAACATACCTTGTTCTATTAGTTTAAATTCTAATTGGCAAATAATTGCAACTGTTTACAAGACAATAGAAAGATGGTATATGTTAGGCTAGCTAGGTAATGTAGTATGTTAACTGCGTTTGTTTTTATGCAAGCCTGGGACGAGAAAGTAAAATTCTGTGTCACTTGACAGGAGCTGAACTCAGAATGTGTTCTTTGTGGCCCCATGTTATTGAAACATGTTTTATAAAATGAGTACAGTTTGCCTTCTATGCATTAAGTAGTTTGTACTATTATCCATGTATTGAGCTCCTTTAATTTACAATTCACCTTTTTTTATCCCCAACGGTTCAAAACTTGCCCTTGAGTGGTTTTCGAGTTATTTCGTGTAGTGATTGTCTGCCGTGATTTTTCTTGGTTTAGTGGGTCAGGGCAGGGGGGTTTTCTGTGGGGCTACATTATGTGTTTTCATGTTAGTCATTCTGTCGATTTTGGTTTTGCCTATGATTTCATCCAAATGTTTGACCAGAATTGAACTCCATGTTTTTGATCTGATTGGTTCAAGTTGTCATTTGCTTTGTTGTGATTGGCTACATGTCATTACTTTGTGTTGTACATCGTTTAAAAATCGCTTTACCACGAGCAAGATGGACAGACTAGTAAACAATTGCTGTGTCGCAAATGTTCCTTGGACACGATTCAAAAAGAAACAAGTGGATTATTTCTTTTCTTTTCCTGGTAACCGACTCGAGTGTACTCCAAGAGAAAGGGGGCGTTTATTTAGAAATTAGAGAACAACTTGCAGGCATTTAAGGAAAATGCTTCAGGGAAGCTAACATTTCTTCTTTCTTTTTTTTAGTTTGTGAGGTGTTGAGTAATAGTTACTGACAATAAATAGAACGTAGATTTAAAGGATTAAATTTTCTCTTATTGTGTCCAGCCTAAGTGAAGTGAGAAATGTAATTCTGTTGTTCTCGAAGTCGTTGTGTAAACTTCGAGGACTTTCTTTTAAGACCAGAACACTGAACTAGAAGTCAACTCGCCTACTATACTGTATAGTACTTGAATTGGTGCTATGAAATGATACTGGAATGGCCTGAGTTCATTTTGATATAAACTTGCCTGTATTTAATGGACTGTATTTATTAATCTGAATGAAAATTTTTACAAATATTTTTAATAAATCTCTGCTGCTCTGGTGTCTCTTTAACTGTTCTCTTGTTTGCCTCTTCATACATGCACTAGGGTCGTAGGGCCAGAATATTTTATTAGCTTTCGGGTGGGGGCACTCCTCGAAATTTTGGGTGGGGTGTGTGGCTTAGCCTCCCTCGCAGATGCTCTTTTGGCTCGTCACGTAATCTTTCCTCATTGGGGAGGAAAGATTGCGTGACGAGCCGAAAGAGCGTCTGCGAGGGAGGCTTTGTGTGGCTCGGTTGTCCAAGTCCTGACCCGATGTCAGGCCAAAATACTGAATGTAATTTCCCGCTACCCTTTTCAATATTTAGGCCCAGTTGTTGGAAACCCGATTAACGATAATCCAGGATTAAAAGTTAACCGAGGTTTTCAGCTCGCTCGTTAAACATGCTTTTCTAAGTCGAAACTGAGGGACAAAAATCTTTTGGAAAAATCGCTGTTGATTAGTAATTAAACTCGAATTATAGTTCACGTTAACCCAGGATTAGCTAAACCGGGCTTTGAACAACTGGCCCCTGGCCGCTTAAATTCCTACTCATTTTCATACTAGAATCCATACCCGTATACAGACCAAAATGGTTAAAATCCATATAGACACTGTTTCTGACCAAAAAGACTCAAAAACGATACCCTTAAGCAGCGCATATTTGATCCTGGAACAAGTGTAGCGATAACGATAACGAAAATCAAGTTTAGTAGCTGTGTTGGGTTCGCAAGGTATTGAAGTAAAATGTACAGCCGCCGTACGGCGGATTGTCTTTACCCTTGTTTGTTTTGGCTGCCTAAGAAGACCACCCACTAATCATTTTCAGACTCAACTTTCCATTTCGAGAAAATACGGTGTCACGTGATCTCTATACAAGTGCTAAAAATGTTTGATATTTTCAGCTACTCACACCAACCAATTTCAAAATCGACAAATTTTTGCAAGCTGAGGCCCTGGACCGAGCGGGCGCGCTCAAAGGATTACGCGCCTTTATGACGTTAAATTTGTTTGCATTCGGTTGTATCGTGTCCATGAAAGGTAGGTCACTGGGAACAAAATGCAAAGCAGTTTTATAATCTGCGTTGTTTCATTTTTAACGTTAAACGGAATCTTCCTTGTTTCAGAACACCAGAAACCAGGTAAGTTTTAACGAACCGTCGTTTTTTCTTTTTCTTTTAACGTTACATTGGCTGTCAGGATGTGAGCAAAACTTTCAAAGCACGCTCCAATATTTATTGCGTTTCCTAGTGCTCAACTCCGAGATACAGAGATTGTATATTCTTGATTGTCATATTCTTGATTGTTTTCGTTCTCATTATAATCAGATCAGTTTGGTTTCTTGAAAAGTAGGTTCACTTGAGCACGGTATCTGCAAACTTTCAGGACTTCGAGTTGTCACAGTTTCTGCGTACTATTTACAAGGACAATTTTTTATACTCTAAAAACAGATTGTGATTGAGTTAACCTATTTTAATCCCTCCCCCCACCCCACCCGAAAAAGGCAAAAGTACAAGGAAAAAAAGTTAAATACAAAAAAGGACGGACAACACTCATTTGCAAAATTCGTGTCAACAAGTAGGCTTGCTCTGATGCTACCCGCAATCAATCTGGTACGTTCTATCAATTGTAGATTTTTTGGATTTTACGGTGTTGCTGTGGTTTCTTTTTCCTGACGTATGATTAATTCTTTATTTGCTCGTGCTTTCTCGGATATATGGAAGTTTCCATGTGGTTTATTCCTATTGCAGCTATAATTCGCCCTGAAAATTTATACACTTCTGTTACTACATGGCTGAACCAAAATTCTATTGTACCATTGGCCGTATTCCGGAATAAGAATGGGCGGAATAGCTGTTAAATTTCTCTTTTAAAGTAAATTTGGGAAGACATTTCTGCAAACGTTCGCTGACTCGTGATAATTTGAGCGATTCTGTACTCCAGTTACTCTAAAAACCTCTTACGAGGAATTTCTAGCAAAGCGATCATTGTGTGTATTCCTATTCCTGAATAGGGTCAATCGAACGCACCCTAAGGTTATGATGTACTTGTTCTAACTTATCGACCAATGACTTGGCACTTGTGTGCTGGCAGCACGGAGAACAGATGTCAAACAACTAGGCTAAGGTTAAAGCAATTTTGAGTCCTATCTTTCATAATAATGCTTCGAATTGTTATTTTGTTATTTTGGTCTGCAATAGGTTCAGAGTTTGGAAAACCGAGCCACCCTCCTCTCCATCAAAGATTCCGAGGAGTTTCCCCCACACCGATCCCTTTGCAGACGGATGATTCACTAACAAGTTATAAAACAGAGGCGTCTTTTTTTAGTCGGAATTGACTTCAGCAATTACACGGCTTGAGTCAAATGAGACTAAGAAGAAGGCGTGCGATTTGAAAAACTGAAGGTAAAGTGATTCTCAACTCATGCATGATTGATTTGATTACTGGACTTCACAACGTATGACAGCTAATTGATTGAGTCAATGTTTAACTGAGTTGTTCGAATGCCGATTAACGCTAATCCACGATTAAAAGTTAATTGAGGTTTTTATCTCGCTCTTTGAAAATGGCTTTGAAGGTTTATTTTAAGCCGAAAATAGAGGAAACTCTGAGTCAAAAGTGAGGGAAAAAAATCTAAAATGACTAATAGTAACTGGTGCAAAAAACCTCACTAATCCTGGCCCATTTGTTCTATGGTCGATTAACGCTAATCCCCGATTAATAGTTAACCGAAGTTTTCATCTCGCTCGTTTAAACTGTTTTAAGGGTTAATTTTATAATGTTAAGATAGTTATAAGAGTCTAAATAAAAACTGAGAAAAAAATATTTTTTAAGAGTCTTTATTGATAAGTAATTAAACTTGAACCACAGTTCACGCCAACCCGGACAGGATTAGCTTAATCGGGCTTTAAACAACTGGACCCTGGGCCCTGAAATATTGTATGAACTTGGGTGGGTGGTAAAAATTGAAAGTACAAGGCTAATTAAGATGTACCAATAAACTAGTAATTATTTCTTTTGATGTCGACCTCACGTGAACAAACCGTCCTTAAACTAGGTTGGATGTACTGTTTTCTGACTTTCACTGCATGAGTGATTGCGCGTTAAGTTTTCAGGCGAATTTGCCTTAATTACGTTTAAAATGCCGGTTTCAGTTCATTTTCCAACGCGGAACGACTGCGTTCAGCGTTGTCTTGCTCTGGCAGGAGAAAGGACATTTGTAACACAAAATCGCGACTTTTTACAATGAGAGATCTCATGCAGGACTTACAACATTAGGAACCTCGTTTGCTTGAGAAAACAAAAGCGTGGAAGAATTTGGAAATTGCTGGAATCCTCAGATTTTTTAGTGTTTTTTAGCATGGCGTTGATTGATAGCAAAGGTTAACGCGCTATTTTCCCCGCAATAACTGCACTGAAAAACTGCATGTTCTGTTTTTCATGACATGTTATAGAAATGTGTTTAGTGCCCACGAAATGAAACAAGTTTAGTTCTCAGCAGGTTCTCAGTTTCACGTTTCTTTTGATGGCTTTAGATCTTGTAGGATCGGTGATGAAACAATTTTGCACCAAGAAAGCTGAGGGCTGTGCTCAACTGACAAAAACTTGTTCCCTAGTCTAAGCAAAATACAACGACACTGTGCCGCGGACTTATACATTAATAATTAAATAATAAGTCTTTTTTTTAGATAACATCTTTCAGACAACGGCATAAAAAGTTTCCAATTTTGATGAAGACCAGGGTGTCCGAATTTATACAGCTTTGGCGGATAATAAGAACGAGGCAGATTTAATGGCCATTAAAATCTGCCCTGTACTACTGTACTACACGATCTTATCTGTGACATGGAATGTCTGAAGTGTCGAGTGTTGGGCATTAAAATCTGCCCTGTACTTTTTTCGTTTTAGTAGGGCCATGTATTTTAAACTGTTTATCTTTAGTTGAATGCTGTCATGGGATACGTAAAGAAAAAGTGCCATACTTCAGCTGCCCTGCTGCGTCACTGAAAAAGTTTGGACATTTAGAAGTCACAAGCGGACGTAGGTACACAGGCATGACTATCATACAGATAGCTCGCGCGTGAGAAGCAGCCGTTTCGTTACAACTTACGGTAATTCGAGCAAACCTTTCTTTTAGCTGGATTTTTTACCGTTTTTCTCCTTTTTAGCTTTTTTAATTTTTTATTGTGCGCTCATTATATCTAACAGTTCTCTGGTTCTACCCATTTTGCTCACATCTAACCGCCAATAGATTTCGGAGACGATATTTTTGACGACATAAGTACTTACAAGGTTTTTCCAGAGGTTTTTTTTACTGAGAGGGACTGGGATGAAACAGCTACGTGGCCATGCCAGGTGACGTCAGTGCGCATGCGCATTCGCCCGCTCATAAATAAGTTAGGAATGACATCACAAACAGTGGAAGAGAAAGAAAGAAAACGCGAGATTCAATCGTTAAAATGTCTTACGCATATCTTTTTAAGTACATTATTATAGGAGATACAGGTCAGTGAGATATCAAGATATGTTTTCCTGAATTCTTTGCGGCGTTTTTCTCCGGTAAAAGCGAAAGAGCGGGAACCCATTTGAAAGATCAAAATGGGCGCCATTGATCGCAATGTGGTTTTCAAGATCATTTGTTCTCTGTGTTTGACTGCTTTGGTCGTTTCTCCTTGATCTAGGCGTCGGAAAATCATGCCTTTTACTGCAGTTCACAGATAAACGTTTTCAACCCGTACATGACCTCACAATAGGTAAGTTTGCTTTGAAAAAGATCGTTACTTCAAGACCAATGAATAAGCGACCGGCGTCATGTTGAAGTTTATCGAAAGAGAAAATTGAACTTGCATCATTACTTAGTGTTTGTGACCGTGTATAAGTAAATCTAATTATTTTCATTTTATTTAGGTGTTGAATTTGGAGCTAGAATGATCACTATTGATGGAAAGCAGATCAAACTTCAGATCTGGGATACGGTAATTTTGAAATGTCTGCCATATTATTGCAATGACATCGTTGGACGTATAAGCTTTCAATGAAATTTTTGAAAGGAACAGGCTTACCAACACATTAAAAATGAAACATTTTTTTATGGAATTCAATTTGTGTAAAACACGATTTTGTTGCGCTATATCTGTGTTCAATATTGAAAGCCACATCAATTCCATTATCAAGAACTAAACGAAATGTGAATTGATTTGATCTGAGAGGCTAGTTCATCTCAACTTATTTATGCTTTTGTTTGGAAAGTAGTCTTTAACGTGACAACACTGTAATTTTCTTCCCATCAATTTGTCTTTTGCAAATACGTCAAATTTAGTTGTTTTTTTTTTTTCAGCGGAACAAAATTGATATCCACCTGTGATTTATTGAACAAGGCATTATTTTAATTAAGTAATAAAAAAATGTTTGCATCGGAACAGTATTTTTTAGTGGGAATTAGGAAAATTAGTCAATCCAATGTCTAAAAGTAAAATAAGCTTCTTTATTTTTGAAGGAAATGTTCAGTTTTGTTCAAAAGAAAATTTCTGTGGCTGATAAACTTGAAACGTGATAATATTAGTTCCTTGGTGAATGTTGTCAAGTGTTTTGATTTTAAGGTAATAGATTTTTTAAAAATGTGTTTACTTTTTATACAAGGGATGACAAGATCTACATTTCCTGTTTTGAACATTTATGAGATCATTAATCACAAAAGGTGGAATTTTAGTAAAACAATACCTCTAGCTAAAGTGAATTTAAGTCTGACTTAAATTTGAGAAAGAGTAATTTTAAACTGAACTGAGAAAAGGTTTAAATTCCCATCTTTGAATTTTGTTATCCCTTTTATAAGGTTTTGAACATTAGAACACACTTGTAGAAGTGGCTGGTTCAAAGAGCCAATGCCTATTTTTTATTATACAGTAGATCAAAAATTTTCTAGCCTGCATAGCAGTCGTTTCCGTTTCCTTCAAGCCAAGTGGGGTAAGCGCGCCAGGGCATTGGGCAAAAAGGAGCAAAAAAGTAGGAGCGGGGGGGAGGGGCGGGGAAGGAAAGGAAACGCCTGCTGCTGAGCCCAGACATTTTACCGAACGCCCCCAAATGGCTTCGCTCCCTTGGGGCCAACTCTGTCACGTCAAATGTCACATGAGAACCAATCATTTTTGACTTCTGGTAAATCTCAGCGAAAACAGAATCGCGGCGGGCAACTTGTTTACTTCAAGTTGCACTATTTTAGAAGATTTTCCTCGAACTTTACGTCGCTCGAACAAAGCGTAGATAAAATTACCCAAGGCAAATTTTACTTATGTTTTAGAATATCAACTCATTTGCTTACAGCTGGAATTACAGACAGAATGAGCTTGTCCTACATGGCTAAAATACTTCCTCGCGTTTCCAGGATAAATTTGTATTTCGCGTAGCGTGAAATACAAAGTCGTTCTAAATATTGAAAACTTCCTTTTCAGACCGAGGTTAGAACTGAAATTTTCCTGCAAAGTATTTACTTGAGGCCTCCTCAATCTATTTATGATTACAGAGTTTGAATAAAAATTTCTTTGTTCGTACGCGAAACAAACTTTCAGACCAGCCGATTTTGCTTCCAGCTTTTATAATTTTCGTGTCGGCGGGCTGCCGACAGCCAAAACAAATTTTCTTAAATTTTTAAAAATTCGGACGGGATTTCGAAAAACAAATGACACCATGTTTGTTGAGACGATAATACCTACCAACAAACCAAAGCGCAATGAAACCTATATTTTAAGCGTGACCGAAAATTTTGATTTTGCTTGATGTTAATAGACATTCGCTCTTAAAGCAGTCTTTTGCTCCGGTTACAACTGAATTAACGTATCTCCCTGCGAAAGTAGTTTAGTTGTTTCCAAAGCAAAGCGAACTCGAAATCGAAAGGACAGTCGAGAGAGTTCTTTTCCTCCTCGGCCATATTTTCATCTTTGATAAACGGTTAACCGGATGTCGTTTTGGTCTATGAGTTTGATTGACAGACGATTGACCAATGGTAAAACATCATTGCCTCCCGTTCGCTGACGAACGGCGTTCGGTAAAATGTCTGGGCTCAGCGGCAGGTGTTTCCTTTCCTTCCCCGCCCCTCCCCTCGGCTCCTACTTTTTTGCTCCTTTTTGCCCAATGCTCTCGCGCGCTTACCCCACTTGGCTTGAAGGAAACAGAAACGACTGCTACGCAGGCTAAAAATTTTCTGAAGTTGTGCCTATTGTGACAAATTCCGTTTATAATTCTTGTATTATTTTACAGGCTGGTCAAGAATCTTTCCGTTCTATCACACGTTCCTACTACCGTGGTGCCGCAGGAGCTTTGTTAGTTTATGACATCACAAGGTAGGAAGCATACAACTTGAATTACTGATAACAAGGTGAAGCTCAAGTTCCTACTGATGATTTCATTTTACAATGCTGTCAATCATAGTTACAATGACAGTCGACAGATCCATTTGCCTTTTGGGCCCATTAAAGTTTTTGTTTTGTTTCTTGGGTTGTGAGCTGAGATTACTGATTGTGCTCTAAAATGTAATATTTTTATTGTTGGTCGAGTTTCAAACTGGCAGGAAGTCTACAGGATGAGTACACCATTAATTGCTTTCAAAGTCAGCAGAGTCTTGCTACCCAGCCACTTAAATAAAGAATTGCTTGCTTTGAAAAAACAGAGTATAAATATTGCTTGAAAAATGTTTATGGGGGAATAAATTTCTTTGATAATATTTGTGGCATGCCCAGACCTAACAAGGGCATGAACAGTGATTCATCATCTCACTCTGTTGGCAGACTACCAGCTAATATAGGCCCCAATTTATTCCAGTTGATATTGTGAAGTTGTGTTCTACCAAATATTTTTCTTACCCTCTTGTTGCGTGTTTTTCTGTCCAGTTACATTTATCTTTGTTGTTGAAGCCCTATTTATATCCTAAACTGAAATGAAGTATGGCTGGTAGTACCACAGTTTAGGGTCTTTTCTATTTAAATACCCAGAGTTTCCTTTTTTTAGAGTTGGCATATATAAATTTGGAATATTTTGATATCTCATCAACACAAACCAAAAACAGAATCAATGCCTGAGAACCCTAAAATGATTATGTTTTGTAATCAAAGTTGTAGGTAATGAAATGTTTTCAAGTGGCAAAAATCATCACTCGGTAGAAAGGAGTTAATATACAACAACAACTAAACTAAATTTGTCTATTAACAATGTATGGTTATATAAATTGACTACCTAGAAAAGCCATGGGGGTTACATGGATCAGATGGCTATTACAAGGCTTTTTGTATAGATATATGTATGCCTAGAGCAATGTTATTCAGGGCATACAAGTTTATATCCAGTGACACTGAAATGGATATGTGTCTTCATGTAGTGTGAGATTGGAAAAATATAGTGCAAGTGGTTGTCTCCACCATTTACTTTGTTAACTTCTCCTTTATTCAACCTTTCAATGAATCAGTCAATCAAAGTTTATTTACCACAACACTGTACTTCTAGCTTCTAGGATTTGAATTGATAGCCTTGTCAAAGGAAACCAATCAAAGTATGTGGTTATTTGATTTCAAGAAGGACTATCTCCATTCTGATTGCCATTCTTCTTGCCGTTATAGGAGAGACACATTCAACCATCTGACGACATGGCTTGAAGATGCTAGGCAACATTCTAGTTCAAACATGGTCATCATGCTGATTGGAAACAAGAGGTGAGTTGAATGAATTTGATTTGTAGAAAGGTTTATTAAATGCGTACATTACTAATAAATAATTATTAGACATACCTACAATGGACAGTCAGTGTTGACCCCTTGCATACATGTAGTTCAGTCCTTTCCTGTCTCTCATTCTAAAACAGCCTTCTCTAAAGGCCAGATGGGAGCTGGCATTGTAGCTCAGTTGGTAAAGCAAAAGTGATCAAATCTAAAGATGGCCTCATAGCTCAGTAGGTAGAGCAATGGTGTTCAAATCCAGAGGTCATGGGTTTGATTGCCACCGAGGTCAAAGATTTTTTCTTTGCCTTGTGCGGTCTCCCATTATCCTTACTAGGGCTAACATTTAGTGGGAAATTCATGGGATCACTTAGCACTATGACATTACACTGCAGAGTTGATTATCTGATCCATCATTTGTATCATTAGTGCTAGCGGCGCAACATAAATTTATCAAGAATATTTGAGTTGGTTCCTGTCATATTTAATCCTTTACTTCATTGCCCTCTTAAGGTGATTCCGCTGAAAAAGAAGGAGTATTTAAAATTGTCTAAGACTTGGTCCAGTTCATGACTATGTTATGGGCATTACAAAAATACAATAAAAAATGGGGGTCACCTTGCTCGTTTTTGTGCAACCTGGATGGCTATTATAGTAAATAGATGACCCACGAGGTTTATATTAGGAACGCTAGTAATCAGAAAAGGGGACTATCGTTTCTAGAAAAATTAATTTCTTCATTAAAATATCGAAGCAGTTCAACAAAATTTACTTTAATCTTACACAACAAACTATTTTCATTGAACTGGAATTAAGATTAGGAAAGAAATTAAAGATTTTGCTGCGTGTGCACGTAAGCAGCACTACCTAAATACGTGCTTTTTAAAGCATTCAAATAAAAATATCTCAAAGTAGAGTATTAAACTTTTCTTTAAATCGCGATATATAGTGGTCAACCGTATGACATTTAAATTGATGCATTAAAAAATGGGGGTCACCGTGCTCGTTTAGAAGAAAAGGACCATTTATTTTCCTGCCGAGCTTAACCTCAAGGAAATCCCGTAATGTTGTGCGCGCGCTAAATGACACGAAAAATTATGCGCAGCAAGGATGCGCAATGCAATTCGATGGAATCACCTTAAGACGGAAATCTTTCTCCATGTAGGTTATTTTCATCTAAATTATAATACTGCCTTTTTCGTATTTCGTTTAATTAATTAATGATATATTTTGTTTGTTCGCAGTGATCTTGAAGCACGTCGAGATGTTAGGAAAGAAGAGGTAATTCATTAACCATACCAATATCAACGTACATGTTCTCCATGCTGATCTCCATTCATTTCTTACAGTACTGGTTAGAAGAATTTGTTTCAACATCAGAGGGTTGTCCAATACTGTCAAATAGATTCCAGTCGTATCCCCATGCTTTCCATCGGAAAACCGGAAGTCTATTGGTGAAAAGTCTTTCCAAGAGTAGGTGATCCATTGGACACGAATAGATTCCACTGGAAAAGTATATTCTCTGTTCGTTAGTGACTTATAATAATTTGCACTCATGTTGTATGTGGGGGTTGAAAGTCGTTCCGATGGAGTCCATCGGATCCATTGGACACGAATAGATTCCACTGGAAAACTATATTTTCTATTCGTGAGAGACTTAGAAAAATTCCCACTCATGTTTGTACGAGGGGGTTGAAAGAAGTTCCGATGGAGTCCATCGGATCCATTGGACACGAATAGATTCCAGTGGAAAAGAATATTTTCTATTCGTGATTTGCACTTATGTTGTACGAGGGGGTTGAAAGTCGTTCCGAAGGAGTCCATCGGATCCATCGGACACGAATAGACTCCACTGGAAAAGCATATTTTCTATTCGTGAGATACTTAGAATACTTTCCACGCGTGCTGTACGAGGGGGTTGAAAGTCGTTCCGATGGAGTCCATCGGATCCATCGGACACGAATAGATTCCACTGGAAAAGCATATTTTCTGTTCGTGATTTCATTCATGTTGTACGTGGGGGTTGAAAGTCGTTCCGATGGAGTCTATCGGATCCATCGGATTCGAATAGATTCCACTGGAAAAGCATATTTTCTATTCGTGATTTCATTCATGTTGTACGTGGGGGTTGAAAGTCGTTCCGATGGAGTCCATCGGATCCATGGGACACGAATAGATTCCACTGGAAAAGCATATTTTCTATTCGTGATTTGCACTCATGTTGTACGTGGGGGTTGAAAGTCGTTCCGATGGAGTCCATCGGATCCATCGGATTCGAATAGATTCCACTGGAAAAGCATATTTTCTATTCGTGAGAGACTTAGAATAATTTCCACATTTCCACTTATGTGTACGGGGGGGTTGAAAGTCGTTCCGATGGAGTCCATCGGATCCATCGGACACGAATAGATTCCACTGGAAAAGCATATTTTCTATTCGTGATTTGCACTCATGTTGTACGGGGGGGTTGAAAGTCGTTCCGATGGAGTCCATCGGATCCATCGGATTCGAATAGATTCCACTGGAAAAGCATATTTTCTATTCGTGAGAGACTTAGAATAATTTCCACATCTCCACTTATGTGTACGAGGGGGTTGAAAGTCGTTCCGATGGAGTCCATGGGATCCATCGGACACAAATAGATTCCATCGGAAAAGCATATTTTCTATTCGTAAGAGACTTAAAAATAATTTGCACTCGTGTTGTACGAGGGGGTTGAAAGTCGTTCCGATTAAGTCCATCGGCTCCATTGGACACGAATAGATGCTACTGGAAAAGTAAATATCTTCATTCGTGAGAGACTGAGACACGAATAGATTCTTAGTATCAGAGGTGGTAATGAGCTCGCCGCGAGGCCGCTCGGACGATGCATGGTATGTTGTCTCTTGTTTTCAGCTAAGTGAGGCAAACGAGAGTCTGTTGCAATGAAGAGTGGCGTAAGAGGTCGTGAAGATGGGGTATATGTAAAATTGTGGCATCACTTGATGCGGCCAGTGTAGATTGATCACACGCTGGTCCTCGGCGCGGCGTAGTTCATGTCGTAAAGCATACGCACATTTTAGATCATGGATAACGGGTATCGGTTGGGAATGATGGCGTCATTCGTCTTCAGTAGGATTTTGGTTTCTAGTGACTTATTATATTCTGGTATTCGTTACAACGCTAAAGTGAGCCTTGCACAGATTAACCGAGTGTACTGCAGATGGACTTCTGTTCAGGAGTCACGCGGAAGTAGCCAGCACGATTTGGAATGAGGAGATCTTCGCTAACAAAACTTCGACCGCTAGCGCCGATGGTTTTCAGTAGAGGTTTGACATCTCTTGTACACGCTGCTTATGGTATAATAGTATTTCCTATACCGACTTGGTCACAAGGAGAGTCCTGAGAATGAAAAGAACAGCTCACTAAAATACTCATGTTTTCAAAAGCATTCGACTACTTTGTTTACGTGCTGTTCAGTGAAAACACTGGCTCAAATTACATGACGTGACAAAACGACAACAGGAATTGTAATTATTCACTCAGTCGGTAAAAAACAATGGCGGGAAAATGTATTCTGATTTTCCCGATTTAGGCCGACTGAAATGCCCAATTGTGCGAAAGAATTTGGAGTTTCCAATCTAACTTTTGCTAAACATTAAACATGGATGGCTAAACTGTGCAAACACCGCTTTTCGTTAAAATTCTATCCACGCAGATGCTAGACACTGTTTTTTGAAAAGAGCTTAAAATTTTCGAATCCTCCAAAAGCCACACCAGACGAACATTTGCACATTAACCAAAGACATAAAATATATCCTAAATCATTCATCTTGTACATGTGTTTTTATTGAATGTCAAACATTTTATATAAATCGTAAGAACGCTAAAAAGCGGTAAGACGTAGGTGAAATAACTTACGCAAGTTACCCTAAATCTGAAGTTATTTTCTTATGCAAATTAGCCAGAAACAAGGGGGGTGGTCAAAATCGCATGAAAATAAGTCAGTTCTTTTTAAAAGGGAATATTTTTTAATCTTATCCGAAAGGTAATCTGTGCTAGGAATTTGAAAGGAATCGGCCGACCTTGAAAATATCTCCTATGGCATTTATGACAAAAAGTAGACTAGAGAAACCAGCGTAATTTTCCAAATACCCTGGCATGTTTAGTGCTGTCAGTGCTTGTCTATCGCTACCTGACCCCGTTCTTTTTGATACGCTGTTGTTATGGTGACTAACAAAATTGCTGATTTTATAATAAATCGATGCACTTTTTGATCTTTGATGGCAACCAAAGAGTGCGTGCGCATGTCGATATCGGTACCCATGCTCCCGCAACCTTTGCAGTCAAAACAAGGCGTTTTATTTCTCTTGAGACTTCTACATGCATGGCCGCCCGAGGGAGAAAGGACTATTCACGATTTGCATACCGATGTCAGTATCCAAAGAATCGAAACTGGTAAATAAAAAAGGGACACCCATCGAAAACCCTCTGTGTTAACAACCGCCCTTGAATTTGTACCCTTACCGATCATCGGCAAACCAGTCGTGAACTTTAAATAGGACTTATTTGACATGTGTAGCATGATAATTCGACTCAGCTTATGTGGAGCGTAACTGCCAGTCTCAACTTCGGGCTCGGGGGACACAGGGCTTTAAATTCATGCACGTAGCGTGCTTGTATGGTTTCATGAATTGAGAACGAGTAAAGTCATACCGACGTGCTCGTTTCGATTCATCACTTTAAGAAAGACTTATGTTACGTATGTGTTGCGTTCTAGTCTCCAATTAGGGCTTAAAACACAAGTTATGTTACATGTAAAGCGTGCTTATACCGACTCAGAGCTTTAAGAACGAGTTATATGTTACATGCATGTGTAGCGCCGCTGCTCGTCTCGACTTAGGGCTTTAAGAACGAGTGATGTTATGTGTATAGCGTGCTTGTATCGGCCCATGGTCTTAAGAACGAGTTACGTTACATGTAAAGCGTGCATGTATCGACTCACGGCTTTAAGAACGAGTTATGTTACATGTGTAGCGTGCTTGTATCGACTCACGGCTTTAAAAACGAGTTATGTTACATGTGTAGCGTGCTTGTATCGACTCACGGCTTTAAGAACGAGTTATGTTACACGGTAGCGTGCTTGTATCGACTCACGGCTTTAAGAACGAGTTATGTTACATGTGTAGCGTGCTAGTTTTGGCTCATGGCACGACTAGACTTCCGGAGATTCCATCAGAATCGATTATTTCCAATGGATCCGATGGACTCCATCGGAATCAATGTATTTCCAATGGTTCCGATGGACTCCATCGGACGACTTTCCAACCCTCCCAATTGTTTTGTTTACACTTCCGGTTTCATCTCATGACCAGACTTCCGGTGACCCAAGTGAAGTCGACTGTACTTCCGGTTTTATTGTGCGACTGGACTCCATCGGAAACCAGGTTTTGTCCACTGGAATCTAGTTGAGAGTATTGGACATGACTGCAACATCACGACCTTTTATCTTTGGCGATCATTTCCTTTATTCTCTTGACTGGCATGCTTGATTAAGTAGTGAGAATATAGGGAGAAATTTTCTGGGTGCATTCTTTTAGGGCTATTCAATGCTGTTGCCTAACAGGAGCCCAGTAACCTGGGGCACCCAAGAAATTGCTCTGGGTACCTAACATTTGCACAGGTTGGGCTCCTAACTCCTTAGAATTTTTGTTAGGCAACAGCCTTGCTATTCTGGAGTAGGAATGCATGGAGTAGATAGCATTCACATTCGTTTGTGACCTGTTTTGTTTTCTGAATGAACAGAATAGTATTTCATTCATTCTGCCCCTGATAGCAGAATGACCAGAAGGCAGTCTACTAAGAATAAGAGGAGTTGCATTCTTTATGGTAAGCTTCTCATTTTAATGGGAAAAGGCAAAATTGTGTTTTTGGGAGCTGGTATTCTGTTTATACTGTAATTCCTGAACTGGAGTAAGAATAACCCGAATTGTCCATGATAGGTAGATCACAGGTTGATTGCAAAAATGAAATTTATTAAATTATTTGAGCTGGAGATAGTGATCACTGTTTCATTTCACAGGGTGAAGCATTTGCTCGGGAACATGGCCTTATTTTTATGGAAACCTCAGCAAAGACCGCTGCTAATGTAGAAGAGGTAAACCTTTATCAGGTTGTACTGTACAAAATAGTGGCAATCTGTTTAAGTTGAAACTTCTTCAAATTTTTCCCACTGAGTCACGGTATGCAGTTGTTGTAACTAATGTGTAATCCTTCTTCCTTGATGTTATTCATCAAGGGAGAAGTGCCTGTTTTATACATTTGAAATTGTACAGTGTATCTTGAGGAGATGAATATCTCAACAGATGTTAAATTAATAACCAAAACCATTCATTTTATTATTTTATCCTCCAAACTAAATATATCCACTTACAACTACTTATTGTGTCTGTGACAAAGTTACCTTGAACTCCTATGAAATATTGGAATTTTTGTTGGCTTTGGCTACTCTCAATGCACACACTTAATTGTGTAGAATGTTTAGTGTTACTAATGAAACATTTTGTAAAAAAAAAAAAAATAATAATAATAATAATAATAATAATAATAATAATAATAATTAATAATAATAATTTTTTGTTCCTAGTAGACACTGTTTCTTCTTTTGTCTTTATCTTAGGCCTTCATCAACACAGCAAAGGAAATTTACCAAAAAATCCAAGAGGGTGTTTTCGACATCAACAATGAGGTTGGTAATATTATTGAATATTTTAGTTAATTAATACTGGGGTAAAGTTACTCAGTCACTTTGTACTTTGCAAACCTTAAGCAAATTATCACTGGGTTGATACACTCGGCAAAGTTGTTGCCTAAAAGGAGCCCAATAGCCTGGGACATCCAAGAAATTGCGGTAGCACCTAATATTTTCAGAAGTTGGGCTCTTAACTTCTCGGCTTTTGGCTTGCAGGTTCTTTGAAATTTTTTCTTAGGCAGCGGCCTTGCTTAGGTTGAAACAAATAGAAGGATTAATCATTACTGACGCATACATGTATTTCCTCACTCTAGGCCAATGGAATCAAGATTGGCCCACAGCATTCGCCATCCAATCCTTCAGTTCCCTTGGGAGGCAGCCGAGCTCAAGACAGTGGCGGCTGCTGTTAAGTGGCGTGCCACCGTACTGTTAATAATCTCTCCAATTTATTTTCACCTTGGATCTTGAACAACAGTCTTTGAATCTTTTGATGCTGTGCTGAAAAGCATCCAAACTTGATGAATAGTCGATGCAATTAATGAGAAGTGAACAATAGTACTATTGTGGAATGGTTAACTATTAGATTTTTTGGTGGGGAAGGTTGGAGTGTCAGAAAGCCAGGGCTTTGGGAGTCGTGCCAGTAGACTCTGAATTGTCAACTTCATTGGTGGTTTCCTTTTTCTCTTAACACTTTTTGCATTGAATTATATAATTGAAGGGGTCTCTAGGAGGCTCCATTGTCAATAAGTGTCAAATTGTTTTTATGGTTCTCTTAAGTAAAGTTTTGTCTTGTGCTAATGGAAATAATTTGTTTGAAAACATCCAAAGAAGTTTTGGCCTTAGCAATCAGTTCTTTTATTTCTTTTTTTGATCTGGATGTTAGATTTTGTTTGGTATACTGAACACAGTGAACAGAAAGTATTTGCTGATAACTCCCTGAATAATGTGGTTAGTATTAGGTAACTGTTGTGCTCCAGTGTAAGGCTGATTTAGACAGCATTATTTAAATGTTGTATGTGAATTGCTAAGTTATCATTTCTTGTAAAGCAGATCTTCAACTAACATGGTCATTGCATATGACACGCAAAATGTTGTAGGTCTTTGAAATATGTTTAAAAACGTAATGACAGTCTAAGGTACAGAAAATGTTGCATACTGAGTTGTATACAATTTTTTTGCCTGTCACAGCAAGGAGCAAAAGTTGTACTGTTCAAGTTGGCCTTAGTAAATGCCTCCATAGTTTGGGTACAGTCATGGTACAAACAGTTGAGGGGCTGGGGCATTTTTGTTTTTTATCAGAAATATGACCAAATTCTGGGAAAACAATGGGCCTGTTGTCAGCCATATGACAAAAATGAGGGCAATCCAAAGAAAACAGGAAAACCTAGATATTGAATTTTAGATTTTTCTCTTCGTATTTCCCACATATTTGGCAGTGATTTGTAATGGTCCATTTTAGAAACTTAGTCCATGTCTCACCTGGAATTTATGTCACATATTCGATAAAAACTAGAAACCAACCTAAAATTCTCTATAGTCGCCAAACCTGCTAGCTGCTCAATTTGTAACAAACAGGTCAGTTGGTACCAGAGAGGCGAAAATCTTGTCAGTGACATTAAAATCTGGGAGAGGCATCTGTTCTTGCAGGCTGTCTGTGGCACAGGCACTTCATCTACTAAAAGAGTTTGACTGGAGTTAAAAGAAGTTGAAGTTGATCATTGCGAGAGCTTCTGCTGGTACATTGGGTTGGTTTTCAGTTACATGTAAGGCATTTTCATAAAACTCGCTACTGTTTTGAAGTTTCCAACGTGCACTTGGTAGGTTTATGTTGAGCTAGTTTGTTCTGAGCAATAGTTCGCTTCACTCTGGAATTTTTTTCTATGGTTTTCGTTCTAGTTATGCTGTGAAATATTCAGTGTAATATACATGTATGAATGTGCAGTGGACAAAAATATCACGATTAAAAGTGCACAAGTTCTCAATAAATTAATGAATAACTCAGTTCAAGGCAGCCTTTGAATATAGCCAGCTATCTTTTGGCAACACAACTTTGGATGCAGAGGAAAGGTGGCTGTATTCACTGACTGAATTCAAGGATGACATTTTATTTTACAAATAATGAAATCAAGGTTACTTTCTACTGTTGAATTACATGCGAGGCATTTTTTCTTTGTCAATGCATTTAAGTTTTCAATGTCTTTCAATTATACGTAGTAGTGTCCATAGAAAATAATTGTTACTGAACCAGTGCAGTAAAGAATGTCTATAACCAAAGTGTGGTGTAGTGTTTTTTGTTTTGTTTGTTCGTACATGCCAACGAAACACACAGGTCCAAAGTGGTTATGATTTCTCTTAACATCTTAGACTTACCCAAAAAGTATATCCAGGGAGCAAAACAACAACAACAAAACAAAACAAAACACACGCAAACAAACAACAGTGAGAAGTTTCCTGGGGGAGGAGGGGGGGGGGGGGTACTCACCAAAGTTTCCAATTCATAAATTTTTCAGAAGCGATGTTTTATGAAAATTATTTGACATCGGATTTCCATACAAACACTGTTATTTCAAGCCTGTTTGCCTACCCGTCAAAATGGCGTCGAAAACCGTGATAAGGCCTATCGCGCGTGCAAAGCAGAAGTTTGAAAAGTCGGGCGAAATTGACCACTCAGATTGGAGAACGAGATCGATTTAGATGTTTTCTCCAAAGACAAACATCGGAATACGAGATTATTCCTTAACTTTTTCTCTATTTCAGCTCATGAAGTCCCCAGCCTTTTATATACCTCCATACTGAAAAAGGTATCCGTACCCCTTTCGGGCGGAGCCTAGACGCATAGTCATTATACAACCTTGTTCCCAGTGCTTTTTTCTCCCAATCTTCAAAGGAAAAAGCCCTGGGAGCGAGGTTGTCCATTATAGGGAGTATCCCTTCCCGGTGATCTCGGGCCTCCCGGACCGTACGATGAGATTGAGCGAAATGATTGTATTAGTACATGGACAACTCCTGCATTTGTTATGAGTTCGAGCTTATTTACCGTACCAACCACCAGCAATGCTATCTATTTTTTTAATTGGTAAATTATTTCCGAAAAGGAGAGGACTGTGATAACTTAGCAGTGAGAAACCAATCCAAATGTACAATTTTCCTTATTCTCAGAGAGGGTATATCTATCGTATTTCTGACCTTACGTGTAATATTTTTCACTTCCAAAATGGACTAAAGGCAGCTCGTGCCGTGATTCGGGTGAAAGCTGTGTTTTCATAACTACGATAACACCACAATTTTTTCGTGGGTTATTTTACAAAGGATTTCTGTGTCAACGTAGAGTGAGAGGAACACTCGTTGTAGTTTGCAAGAGATGGATGTCACCTCTCCACCCGACCCTCTCCACCCCCGGATGGTTCGGTGCTGTTCTGTGCAAGCGTAATTTTGTGGCGGCGTGGTTACTAAGCACCACGCATCCCTGAATCATCATGGCGGACACATTTATTCTATAAAGTTGGCAACTTTAGATCATGAACTGAAGGCACATAAGAGCATAAAAAGAATGAAATATCATATATCACCGAGGGCATACGCCAAGATCCTTTTACACGCCTCAAAATATCCACACAAGGCCGTAAATGGAGTTCTTTTGGGAGACGAAACCCTTCAAGATGGTGAAGTTTATGTCTTAGATGCTGTTCCTTTGTTTCACATTTGTCTTGGTTTAGCGCCGATGTTAGAAGTTGCCTTGGCTAGGGTAAGGAGACTTTTGACTTATTGTTTTTTGGTGGGCTTTACCACTCTATTTAAGCCTTTGAGGTTAACATTTTAGTGCTTGTAAGTGGGTTGGTCGTATGAGCTCTTTCGCTCAATCAGTTTCACTGCAATAATTTAACAATGATAACTTACGTGACTGGTTTAGCGCATTGTTGAGCGTAAGTAAATTTATTTGAAATTAAAAAAATTCTGTTCTTTTGCTTATGATCTTTTATGTTCCAATCATTGTATTGGGACTAGGGATGACACTGCCGCACACTGTTAACGTGTTAAACAATCATTCATTTTGCAAGACATAATCAGAGATTGCCCAACACATCCAATCAATGACAATAAATAATGGTATCCGGTCAACTCGCCTATGAACAAACTCGCCTACATCTTGTCAGCTCGCCTACATAGGCGACTTCTCTTCCTGACATAGGCCAGTTCACTCAAGTAATGTATGCCTTTTAAATAACTTTATGTTCTATCTAACTCGTTCTTCAATCCATAAACCTAAACAAGCGTGCTATGTTCTAAATTCGCCTACGTAGGCGAGTTACCCAGTAGGCATAGGCGAGTTGGCATAGGCGAGTTTGCACGTAGGCGAGTTGACCGGTATTCTAAATAATAAGCAAATGCAATCGTGATGGCAAATAAAGTATTGTATTGTATTGTTGGTGATTTTAAAATTGATTGATAGATTGGTTTGAGCCAAATTATTGATGAGCAATCAATTGGTCACACGGGGCTGGTTATCTATTACATGTATTATGGATTGCCAAGTGTGCCATGTGACATGACCTCCAGTGAAGATAAAAGTTTGGTTGACTTTTCAATTCTAAGGAGGCAGTGTGACCAAGAAGTTAGAGACACAAACTTGTAATCTGGAAGTCCCAGGTTCAAGGCCCCTCTCTGATCACTAGTTGGGTTTGTTTCCGGGTAGTCCCCTGTTTCAAAATATCCTCAGTCACACTTTGTAAATATTCAGCTGGTAAGCCTCCATGCCGGCTGGGGTTTTTAAAGATGTTTAAGTTTAATATCGGGAACCTATACCAGTCCATAGAAGATCACAAAAATCTCCATCATCGATTGCCTTTTGCTGTGATTGATATAATCGATCAACTGATTTCAATTACCATGGATTTTTGTTGATTGCTATCACTAAAATGTTTATCGCAGTTCTAAACCAAAACACCAACAAAAGTCACAATTGAAGGGCTGGGAGCATAACCGACCTATGTCGAATTTCAGCCCGTTTTTCGATGTAGCTCGGATTTGTCCAAACTTTTGCATGTGTACTGCAATTCGATTGAAAACCATTGTCCAGTATTTTTTTCACGCCGCTTTGTGTTTCGTATTAATGCCATTGAGAAATTTTACCATCTTGTAAAGATATATCGGTAACATTATAGACACTGGATGACCAAAAGGACAATGCACTGAGGATTAAATACTTGTATTCAATATACACTCGTTGTCTTTGAAACACGGCACACGAAAGCGGTGTTTTTCGCGGGAGCAACGAAAAGAATGCTGTCACGCTTTTATTAGATTCTGTTACAAACTACTACGTACGTGACAGGAATGTCCCAAATGTAAACAGTTACATTCTCCAAGAGAAAATGTGTCCATTTCCTGGCGCAAAATCCAGCTTTGTCCCGTTTGTCGACATATCACTCTTGATAACGCAAAATACTAGCATTCTACACGATTAACAGGAAGACATGTAGCCATTTCAACGATTAACAACGATTAACAACGATTAACGGCAGTTCTATTAAAAAGGTAAAGACTATCTATTCTTTTTACCACCAGTCGGTGTTAACCGTTGAAAATCTATGTTAATCGTACTTTTATTGAATCATTGCCTTGAAATTGTCAAGTTAATCGTTACATACCGAATTTCAAGCGTGGCAAACCACAACTAAGGCTTGCAAAAGACCTTGTATATGGCGGGATTTGTCTCTGATGCTCCCGCGGGATTTGATAATCGAATTGAAAAATTCGCCACGGCACAGTCATCACTGCCAAGGAGGGATTCTTTGGACAACATTTCCACCAGTTCCTGTGAACTGCATTCGTCAATTTCGTAACTTTTCAAAAGATCCATAGATGTCGTGCGTTTTCAAACTTCACCAAACAAAAGTGAAAGCAACTAGCCAGTACGATACGCAAGTTGTTTATCCCGACTGCCTTGATCTATTTTGGGCTTATTACAACCCGCAAAAGCAAACCATGATATCATCTCAAACGTTACTTATAGCAACAACAACTAGTGCGACTAAACACGGCTTGTGGACAGTGGAAACTTTTAGCCTACCGATAATTTGGAAAACGACTCTGACGTGGACAAAACCTATAAAAAAATTTGCCTTCCAAGCGCGTTCACTTGTAGAAAAGCAAACTACCAAATCCCCCTCCCCCCCCCCCCCTGACTCAATGTTGTCTTTTGGGTCACGAACAGTTTCCTGGCAAGCATCGCTTCCCACATCAACATTGCATAAGGGGGAGGGGGGGAGGGAGAAGTAACTGTGGTAGAATTATGAAGGGAGAAACAGTAAGTGAGTGGTTTTTTGGCTCTCTGTGTTCGGTTGCCATTGCATAGGGGGAGGGGGTGGGAGGGAGAAGTAAGGAAGTGGTTTTTGTTCTGTTCGTGTTTGGTTTTCTTAAGGAGTTTTGTCCACGATTGTAAAACCGCGAAATGTTTTCCAAACCAGGGAGAGCCAAAATTCGGACAAATCCGTGCGAAACCGAAAGCCGCGCTAAAATTCGACATAGGTCGGTTATGCTCTCAGGCCTTCATATGAGCTATTCCCTACGGGGTTGACCAAATGAATATATGAATATAATATTCATATATTCAATATTATGAGCTATTCCCTACGGGGTTGACCAAATGAATATATGAATATAATATTCATATATTCAATATTATGAGCTATTCCCTACGGGGTTGACCAAATGAATATATGAATATAATATTCATATATTCAATTGAAGGGCTGGGAGCATAACCGACCTATGTCGAATTTCAGCCCGTTTTTCGATGTAGCTCGGATTTGTCCAAACTTTTGCATGTGTACTGCAATTCGATTGAAAACCATTGTCCAGTATTTTTTTCACGCCGCTTTGTGTTTCGTATTAATGCCATTGAGAAATTTTACCATCTTGTAAAGATATATCGGTAACATTATAGACACTGGATGACCAAAAGGACAATGCACTGAGGATTAAATACTTGTATTCAATATACACTCGTTGTCTTTGAAACACGGCACACGAAAGCGGTGTTTTTCGCGGGAGCAACGAAAAGAATGCTGTCACGCTTTTATTAGATTCTGTTACAAACTACTACGTACGTGACAGGAATGTCCCAAATGTAAACAGTTACATTCTCCAAGAGAAAATGTGTCCATTTCCTGGCGCAAAATCCAGCTTTGTCCCGTTTGTCGACATATCACTCTTGATAACGCAAAATACTAGCATTCTACACGATTAACAGGAAGACATGTAGCCATTTCAACGATTAACAGCGATTAACAACGATTAACGGCAGTTCTATTAAAAAGGTAAAGACTATCTATTCTTTTTACCACCAGTCAGTGTTAACCGTTGAAAATCTATGTTAATCGTACTTTTATTGAATCATTGCCTTGAAATTGTCAAGTTAATCGTTACATACCGAATTTCAAGCGTGGCAAACCACAACTAAGGCTTGCAAAAGACCTTGTATATGGCGGGATTTGTCTCTGATGCTCCCGCGGGATTTGATAATCGAATTGAAAAATTCGCCACGGCACAGTCATCACTGCCAAGGAGGGATTCTTTGGACAACATTTCCACCAGTTCCTGTGAACTGCATTCGTCAATTTCGTAACTTTTCAAAAGATCCATAGATGTCGTGCGTTTTCAAACTTCACCAAACAAAAGCGAAAGCAACTAGCCAGTACGATACGCAAGTTGTTTATCCCGACTGCCTTGATCTATTTTGGGCTTATTACAACCCGCAAAAGCAAACCATGATATCATCTCAAACGTTACTTATAGCAACAACAACTAGTGCGACTAAACACGGCTTGTGGACAGTGGAAACTTTTAGCCTACCGATAATTTGGAAAACGACTCTGACGTGGACAAAACCTATAAAAAAATTTGCCTTCCAAGCGCGTTCACTTGTAGAAAAGCAAACTACCAAATCCCCCTCCCCCCCCCCCCCCCCCCTGACTCAATGTTGTCTTTTGGGTCACGAACAGTTTCCTGGCAAGCAGCGCTTCCCACATCAACATTGCATAAGGGGGAGGGGGGGAGGGAGAAGTAACTGTGGTAGAATTATGAAGGGAGAAACAGTAAGTGAGTGGTTTTTTGGCTCTCTGTGTTCGGTTGCCATTGCATAGGGGGAGGGGGTGGGAGGGAGAAGTAAGGAAGTGGTTTTTGTTCTGTTCGTGTTTGGTTTTCTTAAGGAGTTTTGTCCACGATTGTAAAACCGCGAAATGTTTTCCAAACCAGGGAGAGCCAAAATTCGGACAAATCCGTGCGAAACCGAAAGCCGCGCTAAAATTCGACATAGGTCGGTTATGCTCTCAGGCCTTCAATTGCATTCTAGCATTCAAGGTATACATAGTGATTTAAGGTGAATCCATTGAATTGCATTGTGCATTCTTACTGCACATACAGTGTAATTTCTTACATCATTAGCGAGCACATGTTGAAAACATGGTTCGTTTTCCTTGATGCTAAGCCCGGTCAATATCTAAATGGCTATTTTCTCTTAAACAAGCATGGTGAACTATCTTTTTTATCTCGTTATTTTAACTTACCTATTATTCTCTTTATGCTTAAAAATTTTTAAAAAAATTGACGACAGAAAAATGTCTTACCGCCAGAAATATACGCTTGTCCACCACTCATGGGCATAAAATAGTGATACTGAGAACTCGCATGTAAGTAACCAGATATGGCAATAACTGATCAATTAAACTCATTTTTGAAATATTGCAGCTTGTTCGCAGACATGGTGACCTATCTTTGCTATCACAATTCTCAAAATAATATATAATATAACAGAAAGTTTGAGAAAAATATTCACGACAACTTTTGTTTCATGGGCATCACCTTTAAGTGCTTGCAAACCTTTGCAAACACGCTTTTTGTTCATGTGAAACAAGTTACAAAAAAAAAAAATCTCATAGACTCCCAATTTCCCTCCAATTTCTGCATGAGCTTGTGCAAGCTAGTTCAACCAGTCGACAGACCAGATATTATAATTTTTTTGTTCAGGTTTTGTGGGCGGTGGCAAATCAAAATATTGGACAGATATGTGTAGAGGTATTTTTTGTTCACCAACACACAGGGGAACCAAGGACCTCTGATCCCAGGGTAACCCCCCCCCCCTTCCCTCCCAAGAAATAACAATTTAGTATCATTCTTTCCTATAAAAATTCTGGTTTTTGTGACTCCCTACCCACTCAGAATTACCAGTGACCTTCTAAGGTTAGAGAAAGAGATAACAATTGTGCCCTTTAAGTAATGTTATTTTGTAAGTTGATTAGACTTACGTATTGACTGTTTTGTTTTTGTTTTTTAGGTTGATATTCACTGCAAAGAGAGTGGCTTACAAATAGTTGGTTATTATCAAGCAAATGAAAACATTAACGATAATAGGTAGGCTACTTACAAACTCATACCACTTACTGCCACTTACTGAAATGGTTTAATTCCCTGGAGCTTGCTAGTTCTACTGAGACTTTCAAACCTGAAAAAATACTTCTTTCTCTTTATATGACTTGCACTTCTTTTGTTCACAGTCCCAATGCAATATGCTACAAGATTGGTGAGAAAATATGTGATCAATTTAACAATGCTTTTATTTTAATGGTAAGTGAATATATTTCTTTTTCATTTAATATGTTTTTTGCATCTTTTGCTAAGTGAAGTAACTTCTTTCATATCACGTGCACTATAGTGAACCATAAAGTGTCACTTTTGAGTATTATTTTCGTAAAGAAAGAAATTAATCACAAGCAAATCCTAAAGTAATTAATGTTTTCCTTATCTTACAGGTTGATAACACAAAACTGTCTGTACCATGTCAAGAAATAGCTTGTAAGGTAAAATGCTTGATCTTTATCTTTAACAAGTGTACTGCACGTGCAACCTTCTCCCTCAAATGTACATGTACATTAACCCTTTACCCCCCAAGAGTGCCAATTGGCACATAATTCCATAACTCTTTCAATATTTGACAGATTTCTATGAATTTTTGACACAGAGATGATCTTGTGAAGATCTACTCATTAAAAGGATAAAATCGTAACCCCCTCCCATATGTGATATGTTGACCACCCCCATAACTTTTCAACTTTTTTCCCCCAGAGGTTGTGGGTCTTAGTACATCTCTCACATTAATGAACGTGTTGAGAGCTGCAAAATGAGCTATAGTTTAGAGGTATACCTAATATACACAAGGATTGGGACGTTTTTGAACTTTAAAATTTTTACGTTTTAAGGCCATTTATCTCAAAGCCATAACTTTTCTCATTCATAATTATATCAGTTATAAACTACATTCATGAGTAGCTTTAAGATGGTATATCATACATGCACATTGAGTCTGTAGTCTTGGATCTGGAGAAAATGTCGTTTTGCCTTGGGGGTTAAAGGGTTAAATCTTCTTTGAATGTCTGAGTCCTCCATGTAAAGTCAGATTCTGGGTATTGGTTTTATTATTGGTTCAGAAACAATGCATACATGTATGGGCAATGAGCAGCCTTCTGACCTCTCTTTTGTATGCTCCTTGGATAAAAGTGGCAACATAACTGCCTGTAAATTCTGATTGGCTCGTTCTGTTGCAATAATGTTGTCATTGATGAACAGATCAATAGGCCATTTTCATGATGGCATCATTTGACTACAACTACCAGAATTCATTTTGTTTTCCTTTCCAAATCCAAATTTTGTAATCCCAGTGGACAGCAAAGAACAATGGCTCTAATTAGCACGAGAAAACAAAAAACTGAAGGATTCTGGTAGTTGTAGTCAAATGACGCCATAGTGAAATTGAAGGGGTGCGTGGAAAAAAGCCTTAAGTGACATATGATTGACTGCTTAATTCTCCTAGCAAATTGCCTTGTTCTTCCTTGTATGAGCAAAGGAGAATTTGATGTTAGATCAGATGTCACTTAGGGCTTTTTTCCACTCACCCCTTCAATTGTCCTATTGGAAGTTTGTTCGCTTAATTTGGGGCAGTTGGTACGATGCCATTAAATTAATATATCATAAACCTCTCACTTATTGTTAATTATTCTCTCTTTTTATTATCTCTACTCCTTAGATATTTTTATTATTGTTCTTTCCTCCATTTTCTCAAAAATAGGCTTAGTGAGCACCTACAATGTTTTTGTTTTTCGACGTTTTGTCTGTGACATAACAATTTAACTAACCACCACAAATAGCAACAGCTACGTGCAGGTTTATTTAGTGTTATTATGGTATTTGTCAGTTTCTGTGTTGTTGTTGTTGTTGTTGTTGATGGTGGTGGTGTTCTAGTGCATCTCTCACTTGTGGAAAAAGTGCTTCATCTCAGGTTATTCAAGTCAGGGTTGCCATCTTTAGCTGGCCTATTATGGCTGGCAGTGAAGAAAGCCAGATACTAAGAGTGTGAAAATGATTACAGTCGAACCTGTATTAAGCAGTCACCCTCGGGGAATGGCTAAGTGACCGCTTAATACAGGTTGTACAGAATACATCACTTACTTGATTAAGAAAGTTCGGCGATAAAATGGTATGACAAGGGAGAGCATGGTATTGAAACGGACTAGTAAAACATTCACGCCACAATTGTGCAGCTCATTAGAAACTCAATTGCCTGGCACGCTATTTGTTACCATATTTAAGTGGTTTCCTTTTACAAAGTGACCGTTTAAAACAGGTCAAGACAATAGAAATCAGCTTGTTGGGACTTAGTTTTGGGTGACCGTGACCGCTTAATAGAGGTGACCGTTTAATACAGGTCAGGATTACAGTAATTAAGGGAAGTAATTTTCGGGACTTTGACAACTGACCGCTTAATAGAGGGTGACCGCTTAATACGGTACCGCTTAATACAGGTTCGACTGTAAATGACAACAAGAATAGACGAGTTTTCTTTGTTTACGCCTGGCTACGTTCCTACTCAGTATTGGCAACCATATAGATGCTGCATTTTTCAGCTGTCATAAGTGATATCCCTCCCAATTGGAGCATAAATATATTTTATTATTTTGTAGCTTTTTTAATATGTCATCTTTTATTTTTAGTGTTATGCAGTCCAAGACAATAAGTGGAAGCAGAGTGATAAAGATCTGTAAGTGTTAATGAAGTTAATGTTTGTCCAAATAAAGCTAACTGAGAAAGTGACTGTTTGTTTTATGGAAAAATGAAAGTACTCTGTTCCATATAATAGAGGGTTCCCTGGTCAAAAAGCTGATAAAGCAGGCCTTCTGGCCCAACAGATAAATGAAATGATCTCATGATACATGTTGGTCCTCATGGTTTGAAATGAAAGGCCATGGGTGTGAATCACAACACTTTGACCACTATACTGGCTGTGTATCACTATAAGTAACACCTTGGTTGTTGGTGATTAGTGCAAATTATATTAATGTACAGCCAGTCAGTACCATTGCCTGATAAAGTATAGTGGTTGGAACATAGCAGTCTGCACCTATGTGACAGTGACACACTTGTGAGTCAAAAGATTAACTCTGAGCTATCAAATAAAATGATTTTAGGGATATCCTCATGTCAGTTTGACAGAAATTCCTTTTTGGTCCCTCATGTTTTTTTTCTGGAACTCGGAGCACTGAAATACAAAACTAAATAATTAACATTCCAACTCATTGCTTTCAGAAGTCAGTATGAATTATTTAAATTCTTATATTCAATGTATTGTTAGTAGTGCTTTAGCAAATACAGTATGTTGGGGTCATTTTTTTTCTTGGTTTAAAAGTTTTGAAACCAGTTTGATTTTTATTTTCCTTTGTACGGTAATCGCATTCCCATGATCTGAGACAAACGGAAATAAAAATCAAACTGGTTTGGAAATTTTTAAACCAAAACAATCTTGAACCACAACAAATACATGCACTCAGTAAGAGAAGGAATTAACATTCTCTGCAATTCTTCCTGAGTTTAATAGATGCAACTTTGTGTTTCGCCACAGATTGCTTGATGGGGGAGAAGACACACTTAGCCTTACTACAGATCTTCTTGATGGAAAAGCATATCAGAGTCTTATAGACTTTGACAATCACCTTGATGACATCACTCAAGATTGGTTGAACAAAGATATAAATAGACTAGTGGACATATCACTAGCAACCTGAATTTATTGTTTATGATCTAAAATACAGTGGAAACTCCTTAAGTCACTGGCAGGCCATAACAATAATAACAAAGCCCTCTTAAGTTAAGATATGTCTCAAGTATTGTTTCTTTATAACCCTTTAAGCCCTAACAGTGATCAGCATCAAATTTCTCCTTGTAATATTAATACTTATTCAACTCCTGAGTTTATGAGAATTAAAGATATGATCACTCAAGTTGAATTTTCTTTATATTTTAATAACCTCTTCCCAGTACTTTTATAAGAAAAGTATGGGGACAAGAATAGGTGATTTTGTCCTTTGACATGAGGTGTTAAAGGGTTAGCAATAGGCTGTTGTTATGCCAACAACAGACTTTTGTCAAGAAACAATGCTTAAATTTAGGATTACATCTTAACTTAGGAAAGCTTTGTGAATCTGGCCCGAGGACTGTCACTACGTTTTGAAGTGGGTGATGAAGTGGGGCTTAAAGGGGTTAAGAAAATGTCTTCAGAGCTTTTGTTAAAAACCAAAGAGCAAGACTGTAAAAGATGGTGTGATTCCACTGTAATGCCATTTATCGTGATGTCGAAAAGTACTGCTTTTTTTCCCATTTTTAGTGTGTTATATATAATATTTAAAAATTTATTAATGTTATGATCATTAATAGTTATTTCTTTCTTGTATTTTGGGTCAAGTACAAATGTATACTACTTCACTTGAACTGAAGTTAAAAACAGCATTTTATGGTGTTCTAACCAGAGGTTCAAGCTGGCTAGAATGAAGAGCGCTTTGTAAATCTTAATCTTGGTTACAAGGAGAAAAAAATCTGACAATTCTAGGTGGCAAGCACTCCCTTGATTGCCAGTTGCACCCATCACTCATGTTTGACTTGCAACGGACGGCTGCCACACCTTGCACTTTGCTATTGAATAAAGGAAAACTATTGCATTCTATTTGCAGCCAATACTGCACTGCAAATGGTTGATTTCTCTTTACAAGTGTGGAAAACTAAGCATTTTACATTAATTTTGATTAGCATGTTTTTTTTAGTGTGTAGCAACTGTTTCATGTATGTTGGCCTCCTGCACAGTTGTTCCTTTGGGTTCATCATATGCCTGCTAAACAGAGCAGTTGCGTTCGTTTAGAACTGCTCCTTAACGTTATCATTTCAAGCCAATCACAACTGCCTTGGAGTTTAATCCAACAGCCACTGTGAGCATTGTAATCTTTGATTGAAGAATTTTCTTGGCAAAAAAGCTTGTTTCATTTTGAAGCTATCTAGAAAGAATGAACTCTTCAAAAATGGTTTATTTTTGGATCAGTGCAAAGTACATTTAAAATAAAATTAGAAGCATTATGTTGTCTCATACGAAATCACATGGTCATATATCATGTTTTTTACAAGATCTGGATTTTATTGGGGAAGGAACGTGTGATGATCCCAAAGATTGTTGGTGTAAGAGGTTACAGTCATGCATGGATCAAAACAGTGAACTGCTAAATCCTTTGAAGAATCAGACAGGAGACCAAACCACAGATTAAGGGTAATATTTATTAATATTTACACTTACAGCAGTCAATCCACTCATGTGTGACTCACGTGTGACCAGTATTAATTTTTGAAATTTGAACGAAGTTTTGGAATTTACTTGTCAGTTTTGAACATTGCCAATGAGATTTCAGAGTTCCCATAGAAATTTCCCTTGTTTATTAATGGTATAAAGCTATGAATTTTACATTACAGCATTAAGTATTCCCCAAGTATTTGAATCTTTTTTTTTTTTTTTTTTTCAGTTAATGCGTCTTTTTTGGAAAGATTTTCAGAGAAATGTTCAACATACCATTCAAATGCCGGACATTACAAAGAGGAATTTGAATGTTCATTTCGTTCTCGGAAATACTGGTCATGCGTGACATGGATTGACTGCAATATGCCATAAGCCATAAGTGGTTTGCCCTTGCAACCTACAGTGTCCAAGTTTTCTAGTTTACACTGATATTAACTTTCTAAAATAAATATACAGAGAACGTGGCTAAATTGGTGTTACTTCACTCTAGTTAGTTTTAAAAAGTTCAAAGTATTGCTTAAGAACCTTGCCTGTGACTCAGGTTCATTAAAGTTTTGAATTTAACCAACTCTTGTATTTTTACCGGGCTATATAGACATGAATTATCTTTCTACAATAATTTTTCTTATCCAGTAATCAATTAACAGATGACATATAATTAGTTAGCTTGTCCATCTCTTTCAAGGCAGAACCAGATTAGGTGTATTCAGTTGGTCATATAATTTATAGAATAATCTGACTAAATGGAATAATAGAGTTGTTACCTTCTGCAAGATTCTGTAACATGCATTTGAAATACAGTGCTTTTGCTGGAACATGCATCTTGCATTCAAACAGTTAACACAGATACACAGTGCTGATCAGTCTCCACAAACTTTACTTGAAAAAATTGAAACTTTTTTAGTTTATGATAAAATGATTTAGTTAACTAACTCACAGACTCACTATAAACTTACTATCGAAGTGAAAACCTTATCTTCAATAGGCTCTTTTTATTCTGTAAGATCAGATATTGTTATGCAAATCCATCCAATGCCCCAGTGCTTACATTTGATTTCCAGGAAGGGGAAATTAGCACTTCGAGAGGGGACATTACAACATTACAAAGTCCCCTCCCTTACCCGGTAAAGGTTCTTTTTGCAGTTGGTTACAGTTTTATTTTCATCGTCACCACTGCCACCGTCATCATCACTCTTCACCCTGCTTGGTGTATATTCAGCTCCAACATTCTGATCCCACAGCCTGGTCCAAGACAACCTCGTAACGAGGATGATTCGTCTTCAAAGCTCCGTTTGCTTAGTAGGTTGAAGGCTACTGTTTCCTACCCCCTTGAAGGGTGGGCATGGCTACACGTACAGGTACGCCCACTTCTAAGTCTATGGCCACTGTTCTTTCACACTCCAATAACAACAGATAGCCCCTCCGACTCCCCAAGTACTTTCCTTATCCTTCTTCCCCCTGGCCCTTGGCTTTGAACATTGTCAGTGGTTAACCTGTGGAAGAAGTCGAGACGTGATCCTGGGTTTCCTGTGACTTACCACTTTCGCCCAATCCCCTAAGGCTACGCTAGGAATGCCTGGTTTATTTGGTGCATACATGGTGCTCTTTTGATGCTAAAACACGATTTTGTGATGATTGGATTTGTTTCTGCTCTATCTGCTGGTTTCTGTGCAGCGATAGCATCCACGTGCGCAAAACTTGCCATGTCTCCAGAGCTTCAGAAGAGTTTTTGGTGTGATTTTTTACTTCAAAATGTCTTCCATGGTTCCACGTTTACATCACTCTGTCAAATGGTAAGTTCAAATTGTTCATTGTTTCCTTCCCGCCTTGCGAGCCTCTTTGCAAAATCACGCCCTGATCGATGTCATAGCTGTAGGTTAACATGCTGAATCCTTGTATGACGATTTTGAATTAGTTGTGGGATATCGTTCCTCGTTTTTCTCGAGATTGTAGAGTTCGCAAAGGACGACTGCGAGCGCGCGAAATCGGAAAGTCAACGCGCGCTGAAACAAGGAAGAAGAACAGCGAGAAGAAGACCAATCCGAAAGTTGTTCAAAGAGCGGAGAACTTAATAAATGACCGTTTTATGCTAGAGGACGCATTCGTCCAGACGGATAATGCATCTTGTGCCCGTCTTTATACTAGAGACGCACAACCAAATGTTTGCCCAAATTATGTAATTTTCCAGTAGCCTTTTTCAGGCCTGGGTCTCTAGAATCCATACCCATTTCTGTAAAATCCATATCTGTTTTCAGATAAAAATGGTTAAAATCTATCCCCCAGAGCAAAATGGCTCAAAAACCATACTCTTTGGGGGTCGTGCATACCAGTACCTATATGGCTTATGTAGGGGAGCCCCCCCCCCCCCCCCCAGGGGTGTACTGCATCTCCAGAGAGCCCGTTGGTTATTCCAATTTTGGTACAAATGAATGACTCTCCCCATATATATGTAGATGACTGTATAGGTATGAGGTACAGCATTTCAAATGCTCAAATCAGATCCCATCCAGTGGCTCACAGACAGATAAGCAGATTTGGAAGACTGACAGTTGACAGCTGGCAGACAGACTCCCATATAAAAGTGACGGGGTGATCGTTGGAAATTTTGAAAGAACCCCTAAAAGTGACCAGAATTCTGTTTTGGGGATGTGCTCTAAACAATTTTTTACTCCTAAGAGGTACCCAATCAGTTGATTGACATTTACTCCCTCTCATATTTTTTGGCTCAATACCGTAAAAGGTATGTACCACCATATCTCTAACAGAAGTCATTTTAGATTTTAGCACCCCAAGGGGTACAAAACCATGAATTTTAAAAACTGGAAAGCTATGTAAAGCAATCACCCCCATCACTTTTATATTGCTAGCACACTGACCCTGAAATATCTCATAATTTCAGACTGTCGTTGCAGCAAGGGTGTCATCCTTTCTACTGGTGTTCTTTTTCAATGCCTTGATGTGGACACTTTTTGTGAAGTCTTTAAGAGGCTCTTCTTCTTCAGCCACAGCAACAGTGACGAACACGGGCTCAAATTTCATCTGTACTGTAAGTCCTTACACAATCCACTCCCTCACCCCCACCCCAAGAAAAAATCTCCAGTATCAAACTTTAAAAAATTACATAAAGACATAGCCTCCCTTACAGATGTTCTTTTGGCTCATCATGCAATCTTCCTTTCCCAACAAGAAAGATTGCGTGACAAGCCATAAGAGCGTCGACTGTGAGGGACGCTAATAAAGACATGAACTTTCTTCACATTACAGTTCAATGAAATTGTATTGAAATTGTATCTCAAAATGTAATTTCTGTGCTGATAAGGTTTCTGAACTGGTGCAAACAAGTTCATTTTCGCTTCATTTGATTGTTATTTTAAGTTTAATGTCAACATGCCTTTTGTGTATGTGCTGCACATAATAAGAAATTGACTCCAGGTTATGCCATCACTTAATTTATTACATTCCAGTGCCTTCTTGGGAAGGAGAATTTTGTCTTAAATAAAAATCACAGTAAATATTATTCATAGAATCTGGGGTAATTTAATATACAACTTTTACACAAGTTTGTAGTTTACAAACTAGGTTGTTGGTTTGTCACTCGCATACCAAAATAAAGTCCGGTAACTGAAGGTGTTGACAAATATTTCAGATAAATATTAGTGATAATAATATCTGACATTTCAATGACTCCTTGTCAACTCCATGTCAAATCAATGTATTCATTGACGATGACAACATAGAGTCATCAAAACTTTGTCTGATATTATCGCTAAGTTTTGTTTGTACTTGATTTCTAAGTGAGCGTGTAATCACAAGGACACATTGTTGGTTAAAAGTGTTTAATAAATTGGCCCCTGTATTGAGACAGGGTCATGCAATAGTGTCCACTCTTTACAACAAAACCCGTAAAAATCAATTTGCATTTGTTCTAGTAATTAATCTTGTGATCACTAATTATGCATAGCACATGTATCATTCATGTTTTGTAAATTCACCATCAATTTTCTACATGTTCAGTTGATGGTGAACCTGTTTGGAAGCTATCTTCAGAAACAATGCTTGCATATTTGCTGAAAAAAGATACTCTAAAAAGAGTTATACAAAAGTCATGAGACAATAATAGCATCTCCTTCATTTTTTGTTCACTTGATTCACTGCAGCTAAACCTCGGAGAATCAAATCCTCCAAGAAAACGTTTCTCTCTGTTATATAACAATCTTATCTTTTTTCATCTGAAGATTCGAAAATTCGAAAGCTTTATGATTTGTAAAATACACAGCTATTTTACTCTACCTAACTGTAAATAACCCCATTTTATCAACCTTCCATCAAGGCATTTTCTTCTGTGCTGCAAATTTTACACTCTTCATAAGGCAGAGCTGTCATTAACCCTTTAAGCTTTAACAGTGATCAGCATCAAATTTCTCCTTGCAATATCAATGCTCATTCAACCCCCGAGGTCACGAGAATTAAGGATGTGATCACCCAAGGTAAATTTTCTTGACATTTTAATAACCTCTCCAAAGTGCTTTTATAAGAACAGTATGGGGACAAGATAGGAGAATTTGCTCTTTGATGCTAAGGTTTAAAGTGTTAAGGGCCATTACCAGTAACGCCGGTTACTGCTAAAAACCCTTGATGGGACCTTGACGCTATTAGAGGATCTTCACTACTGCAAGCTCCTTTTACTCACAGAGTAACAAGTTTGTTTTGGGTGTGAAGCTCACTGCAACATGTGGCTCAAAACGTATTGGAAACCCTGCAAGGTGTCAGTTCAAACTCCCTTCCCATTCTCTCACCTTCATGAGTCCATTGCTGTCTTGTGAGTGCAGACATTTTCATTGACCTTTGCTAGTCTTTGTGGGTTTTGTGCTGTGGTGAGGTGCTGTAGTTTTGTTGACAATCTTTCTTTGCAAGCTCGATGGTTTAAATAACTTGCAAGGAAAGGTGTCAGAAATCAGTACCCAGAGTAGGTATAATCTGAGAAATTTGTGGAAGGACAAATGATTATAAGTTATGGTATGGTAGGCGTATCATCCATTCCTTCTTCCCATGTTGGTCAATAGGGCGGGAAATCAATTCCCTGCATCGACCGCTGTCCAGCGCAGACGGTGGAGGCTTTTGCCAAAGATCTTAATCCCGACACCTGTAATTCTCTCTTTTGGTCTTGTGGTTTGCCTTCTGGTGCCCAGGTAAAGGCAGTACACAGGATGTCTCCTTTCTCCTTTTATAGCACATGGCCATGTTTCTTTTTCACTCGATTGCTGACAAGCTCCGATTTTGCTTTTCTTCTCACTTTTTTGAAGGTTGCTCACTTTCATCGGCCAATATTTCGTGAAGTCCTAATGAGGATTCTCCGAAAAAGTCTCGAAACCTTAGAACAAAATAACAATCATATTGGATTTGAAGTAAGGAGATGCTTGAGGTCAAATGTGTACAACAACTCAAGCAATAACAGCTAGTCTTATGTCACTGCATGTCGACGTTTTCAAAAGAATTAAAAGGTCTTAAAATTCCAACATGCTTGTCAACCATTAGTAAAAATGATCATACCGATACATAGACTTTCTAAAAGTCCATTAAATTTTTTTTCCCTTGTTGGTTAAAGCTCGCTTCGCTCGTTACAAAGAACTTTTTTATATGACTTATGAGCTCGACTTGTAGCAAGTCTAGCCGATACAGTATCCTATGTAGGAGTACCAATGTCCTCTGCCTTGTGTTGCTGAGGGCTCGAAACATCAACCTCGAGATTGTTAAAGATCTTAAAAGTCCAACCCGCGAACCATTTTTACGTCGATCACAGCGCTATTTTATTGAGGGGTGACAATCTTGTTCTTCCTTGTGTTGTTGGAAACTGTGACAAAGTGCTCATGACTTCCGGTTGCGTCACAATGACGTCATTACGTCATGCTTCGCTGAACGTGTGCATGCTTTCCGTTTTGAGAGCGAGTGTCTTTGTAGTCCGTTGTGTTTGTAATTAAAGTTTACGTTGGAACCCTGTAAGACCTGAGTTTTTCACAGAAACCGCACACTGAAATAGGTTTGTTTGTTGCAGGCTCTTCTAGGTTGCTTGCTGTTTGGTGAGACATTGTCCATGCGATGGTGGTTAGGCACGTCTTTGATCCTCACTGGTTTGATTCTGATTCACTATAACAGTGCACCCTTAACTGAAGATCACCCAGATACCAAGAAAGAGTAACCAATCAGTATAGGGCAAAGGTACTGTACTGTCCTGCCAATCAGAGGCGTTTGTGGGCTGTTATCACATCCGGTTAGCTGCAACAAACTTCAATTCATTATCCAATAAACCATGCAATCAGAAGCCGAAAGAAATTTAATGCAGCCGGTGCCAAACGAATGAAAACCAAGCTACCATCGGTTCCGTTTCTCTTCTTTGGAGAAGAAGAATGTTTACTGTGATTTTTTTCCATTATATTGCGCGGGATTTGTTAACTTGCGGAAGCAAACATCACCACCTTAAACAGTTGACCGGCCACCGCCCTTTTTAAAAGCATCTTCGATCTTAAACTTTTATCTTAAAAGATAGCTAGCTTTTGTCGGTTTCCTCTTATTACGTGAGGCCCTCCTCTAATGTAAAACACTGCTGATATCGGTTTTTCTCTCAGTACAACCACCTCGTTATCACGGACAATTTTCTTGGTCCCGACGGAAAGACAACGCATTTCCCTTTGGTTAAAACTACAAAGAATAAACGCACCTTCGCTCAATTCTCCTTTACACTTTTTTTTTGTAAGAACCTTTTTGATAAGAACGTTGAGGCTGAGATTAACTAAAATATGAGAACATACTAAGAACATTACCCAGGCTGAGAGTCAGTTAAGACCAGTTAAAGCAATCCTTGTTGGTTAATGAAAACACCAAAGGAATCGATACGTTTTCACTTGTTTCAAACTGGTTCGTTTGCATCTTCGATCTGACGCACAAATTAATTGGTAAACTCGACGCGATTTAGAGTTACCTACATCTAGTGCTGGTCCTCTTACAACTCTTAACTGATTCCTTACCTTTTTAAACGTTTAGGGTCATGCAGTTACTATATCTAAGCATGGACTGCTGCTGACGGTAGCAAGAAGGATTGCATCCCAGACTAGGAAAAATATTTATCTTCTTAAAATAAAACAGTTATAAACAGATTTGGAGGCCCACTGATTGTTTTAAGCTACTTCCTAAGTTAGAATTCGTTTAAATAACTGGCCCTTAATGTCTTAAACAAATGTGTGAGTGTCAAAGATTAAGATAAGCTGAACGTTTGAGGTTTGTCCTGTTTATTTACACAATCAAAACAGAACAACTATAGTTGTCCGATTTTATATCCATCGTGCGACTTTTTCGCGAAAATAGGACGTCACATTTTTAGGTCTAAATTGTTCTAATCTAATCACAGTATAATAAAATTGAGTGAGCCAATCAGCTCGCATCATGCATTGACCACCACTGGCTGATTTTTTTTTTTTTTCCCACAGTAAAGCACGCGTCTCAGAAATTAATCGGAGTGCTACAAAATAAATAAACCCCCTTTCCGATTTGCTAGTACAGCAAATGATAATGCTCTCAGCTGTAAGATTGTCGTTAATATTTCAAAGCTACCCTCGAAGCTTCGTTTCTCGGCCAACTGTTCATTTTTCAGAAAATGTTTCAGCTTCGGACAGTATTCTTCGATATTCTTCCGCTTGAATGGGTTTGTTTACTAAATAAAGTTGCCGTAACACATCCTCTTTAACTCTTTTCCTGTGGGAGGCGACGTGGTCGAGTGGTTAGAGGCGCAGATTCGTAATCTGGAAGCCCCAGGTTCGAGTCCCCTCTCTGATCACTAGCTTGGATTTGTTCCGGGGTTGTCCCCTATTCAGATCCTCTTCCACACTTAGTATGAAAATAGCCAACTGTAAGCCTCCCTGCCAGTTGGGATTTTTAAAGAGTCTCTGTCCTGTTTAAAATGTTTGTTTGATTACACAGCCCTACAAACTTCTAGCTTTAAATCTAACTGTCTGTAAAGAAATTTACTTTATTTAATAAGCGGAAAGTGGCTAGAAGCATTTCCGATGGACAATGCTAGGACCATGCTCGTCGTATTCTGCTTTAAAGATCCACATATTTGCTAAATTCAGCTGTGCGGCCAGTACGGATCCTCCCTTCCATACGGACAGATCACGTTTTGCAGGAGCAATGATCTTAACATTTGGCTCGAGAGAGGCAATTTCTTTTTCCATTCTCTCTGTAAATCCCTGAAACAAGGTATTGCCACCTGACAGCACCGTGTTGGCGAATAACTCTTTACGGACGTCTTCATGGCACTTCATGGCAGAACTGTGAATGGTTTGGTGGATGCCTTGGGTGTCCTCTTTACCAATTAAGGCGGGCTGGAACAAGCACTCTGGAGCACGGAATCTCTCAGTACTAAGACCAACATACCGAGAATCTGGGAGTTCGTAGCTTTGGTTCATTTTTGTACTGGAATCAGCGGTATTCATTTCATGCGTGAAATCTTGAGCAACAAAGCACAGTTTCTCCTTTATATCACGTGCTATCTCGAGCTCAGATGTGGTGGTGAATGAGTAACCCTTTTCCATCAGAAGTTTTATAAGGTACTCGGTCACCTGTCTGCCAGCCAATTCAGAGCGGAGGATGGCATGAGGAATAGCGTAACCTTCAAATATGGGAACTGCGTTACTGAAACCATCACCACTGTCAAACACCACACCAGCTGTGCGACCGGATGAGTAGAAAGCTAGTACTGGTTGCATTGCAATATACATAGCTGGAACATTGAAAGTCTCAAACATAATCTGTTGAAACGAAAATGGAAAGTTCAAATTGATTTAAATGGTACTTCCTATTTAGTTACTGGATTCACCAAGCAATTAGTAGCGTTTAATATTATTAATCCATAAATATTCCTGGGATTAATACAAATACTTTAACTTGAGTCAGCTGCCAAAAGGCAGACACAGAGGTTTAGCCACTTTCAACTTGTGAAGGTGACTCGGCTAGTGAAGGATCGGTTATGAAGGCCAGTACGTAATTCCAACTACAATTTTAAATATACAGCTAGAACCTTCGGTTTCCTGGCAGACGCAACAAAGAAGAGCTTTGGAATCGAGAATGATGCCAAATCTTGCCAAATAAATCACGTGATCCATCAAACTGCTTGTTCTCTTCCAAACACCTAGCCTTTGAGCATGTCCTCCTTTCTCTCACTGCCTTTCTTAGGTTGCCACCAGTCCGTTTTCTGGATTGTCGAGTGAGCGAGGTATCAAGAACGCGAAGAGAGCCGCATTTTGATACCTCCAGGTTTGGTTCTTTCGCGCGACCGCAAGGATGCTCGCCCTCTCGACTACACTTAGAGGGACGCTAGCAGTATAAAACTTTCAAGGTTTTGTTGTTGTGGTTTGTTTGTTTGTTTGTTTGTTTTTTCGCAAGAACAGAGCTAACTAGCAGGTCACCAAGCACCTCAAAATAACAAGGCCATGTGAATTCTCTCAAAAATAATTTTAAAAGAAAGGATCTTTTAATTCAGAAATAAAAAAAAAACCCGCACAAATGACCAAAATCACCTAAAAGAAATGTCTTTCATAAAAAGAGTCTTGTTGTTCACCTTTGCCAGATGGACCCATACAATTTGATATTAAAATTCCCATTTCAGATCATGAGCGTTTCTCCAGCTGGAGAATTGTTCGAAGCCGTTCTTTGAGCCTGAGTGGTCCATACGGCCGGAGCTTAACCCGGTTTCCGTAGCATTAAACGACTTGTAGTACTGCTACTTCCCCCTTGAATGGGATGTTAGTCTATCGCATGCAGGGTTGCCCTAAGCAGTATGTCGCCGGTACCCGTTCTAGTGCTTAGTAAAGAGAGACTGTGGAGCAAAGTGTCTTGTGCAACGAATCAACACGGCATTTCAAAGGATCAACGTGAGCGGGAACCACCGACCCTCCGATCTGCCGACCGTCCGATTGAAAGTCCGACGCGCTAATCATACACTGACACCACCGCGGCTCCACTCCTTTCCCGATCTATGTTGGTAAATAATGTTCCCATGCACACATGAATTTTTCTGAAGTTTGAAACAAAACGATTTTCAGAATCGAGTCACATGATCTAAATCTCTTGGTTTAACAATAAAGTTAACACTGTATTAGTCTATTCATAGTTTACGCATTTTAGGGGTATCTGGTGTCATCTTCGTAATAACATCTGTTGCTTAGAAGTAGTAATTGCATACTTTCAAAATGGACGCCTTTCTTCCGCTTCCTCTTCTTCAAAACTCATTATGTTACGACTTTCAGATAACCCTTTTTCGTGCTGATTGGAACGGACTTATACAGAGATCGCCTCAAGCCTCTGTCATAATTATGCATCTCAGATCGTATTATTAATATGCACAAAACAAAAACTATTTATTGGGGAACTGAGTATTTTACAGATTAGCGTGGTAGAATTTTTTTCATTCAACGAAGATCTTTCAGTCTCTTTTTCGTTACTCGTGATCACGATTTGTTGTTACAATGTAACTAAACCTTGCAGCTGCCTCGTTGCTCTTTAATGATCTTTAATTTGTAAAGTGTGAAAGCGGATGTAATTCTTTTCACAACGCATCATCGCGTTTTGGTGTCCGTCACGAAATGTTGTAAACCAAGATCAACAAAGCGTTCAGTCGGTCGTGGCTGTCTAATGAGTGTAAGCCAAGACCGATCGATATTACTCCAAATTGAGCTTTTTCATCACTTTTTTACGGTACAATCGTTATGTGATTTACGTTTACGTGGCCAATATATAAATATTACGGCCATTAAACTTTGTATAATATCTTTCATCTCCACAAAGCGCGTAAGAAGTCATCCAATCCGTGTATCGGATCCAGTAAAAGAAAGCAAGGAAATATGGCAGCAAAAGTAAATCGCAAAACTTCAGATGAATGAACTAATATGTACAAATGTGCAAGTTATCTTGTGAGGAAGGTTTTTACCTTGGTTGTCTTTTCTCTGTTAGGTCTGGGATTGAAAGGAGCTTCTGTCAACAGAATGGAGTGTTCCTCGGTATCTATGCGGAGCTGTTCGAAAAAAGTATCATGCCAAATCTGCAATGTAGAATAGAATTTCTCGTTTACAAGAACTCAGCAAGTAGATTTTGTTCGAGCTTCGACTCCTTACCCTTTCCATATCATCCCAGTTTGTTATGATGCCTTTTTCGATGGGATAACGAAAATCCAGAACGCTTCGTCTTTTCATTGCGCCGTGGCCGACGTAAATGTCGTTCGATTTCACATGAGAGTAATCCGCCATGCCTTGTTTTGGGCGACCAGTGATGGAGGGAAAAATTAGCTGAGGAACATCGTCTCCGGCAAAACCAACTTTAGAGTTACAAGAACCGTTATCCACAATAATGACGGGAAACTCTCCGTCGGCCATGATTTATGACAAATGCTACTCTGCAGTGATAAAGAAGAACGAATACTTATACAAAATAATGTAAATAGCAGTGTGTATAACTGGATGCAAATTCTTTTCCGCTTTACCTTGAGTGATGACGTCACAAAACAAATCATGGCAATGGCATCATAATATCAATATCAAAAACCCGATATCGAAAAAACTGCCAGATATAGGTAAATATTGTATTTGTTTGGGATTGTTTTGAAAAACTAGTATCGACTCATCCTTATTGTTGACCCGATGGCCACTGTCTCTTGTTTTCCCGCGCTTCGAATAAAATTCTCTCAATTTCAAACATTGCATTGCGCTGGATGTTATTAAAACCGGGAACGGGAAACGGGAGTCTGGGAACGAGTGTACAGCGGTATTCCCTGTAAGAATTCAAAATAGGCTATTTAATTCAACTTAAGAGCCACTGTCTGTAAATATCGAGAATCCGGCGTCAGTCGTGAAATTTTCAATTTCTTCATATTTTGCCCAAATAACCTCTATAGTGAGTTATTTTCGAAAATACGATTCAAAGGACCTGAAGCGCTTTAGTTTTTTCGAAATCTAACTTCTAAGAAAGTTCGAAAAACGCCATTTTGGCCTTCCGGCGGCGTCGAAACTACGATAAAATTATGCATTTTCTTTTCGCTCGTTCAGATCAACGCAATAACATCTATCGATGTACTTTGCTTAACTCATAACAGAACTCTTGATCTCCCTGAAACGCTAAATTATTTTGAGAAAGCTGTTGAAAACTGCTTGTTTTTGGCTGTGACAATTACCCTTGTTACAGCGCTTTAGCGGATAAGGTAATTTTAGCTAACTTTAACAGCAACAAAAGCCCACTGGTACATGTAATTTGAAGTTGAAACTAGCATGGTCTTAAAGCCCATTCTTTATAGTTTGTTGTACAAAAATTGCTAAGGCGGCCCGACAAAAGTGTCCTGTCGAGAGACGGAAACGTGAAGTGTACTTTCTGGAATTTCGACCTTTCACGAAGCGAACATGAAGCATCCCGATTCCGAACAGAACCGCACATTGTAAAATCTACCGATGGAAACCTGTTTCGAAATCCTGGATGCATCAAAACAGTCTTGTACTCAAAGCTACACTCCCTTTTGATTGAAAATATTATTATGTTAACACTTGTGGAAAACAGGAGACGTGAAGTTCAAGGCGTGAAAAATGTAATTCAACGCCGCGCCGAGCAGATATCTACAGTACCACGCACGTGTACACGACGCAAGATTGCTATTTCGTTGCGCTATTATTTTACCGCTAAAACTAAAAAGAAGATCCTCAATATCATGCATGTTGTCGTCTTCCTTCGTTCATTCTTATCTCGAGATTTTAAAGCTCTGAAGGGAACACGCCACACGCCAAAAAAACAAAACAAAACAAACAAACAGGACGATCAAATTCCAAGACAAACGAAATAGCTACAAATCCAGGCCCGATTTAGTATTCAGTTGATTAAGACAACCGCACATTTATTTTATATTCCAGTGATAAGGCATAATGTACATCAAATTATTACGTAGACAAAGTAAAAACAAACTATAGGCAATGTCAAAGTACCATGGGAAAGCAACTGTTAATAAGGTAAACAAAACAATTTCAACCTCACCGGTCTTTTTGCAATTCTTGAGAAAATGTAGTGGAATTCCTTGCTTCTATAGTTATGTATGCCAAACTTGCTTCTATAGGTATATCTGGCAACCGGTAGACTTGTTTCCTCCAAAGGATGTGATAAAATTCAGTACACTGGAGTATTGCAATAATCTTTCGTCAGGTACAAAAGTTATTTTTATAATTGGTCAATCACGCCATATGGTCCAGATTTCTTCCTCAAACGTTCCAGAACGTCGTTTGTGGCCGGATTTTGAAGTAGTTTTGTTGGCCTGTCCCAATAACTTTTGTTCTCTGGGAAGCTTGCTAACGGTCACTGTCATGGCCTTGTCGGGAGCTGTGTGTAAATACATGTAGGCGACTTTGTGCGGCTCCAGTTTAGAGAATCCAGCAACTGTTGGAATGCGTGACAGTCTACGTGCGTCCAAGGGGATCTCGCATTTTGCCAAGAAAGGACAGTTAGCGACGATTGTGGAGTGGACAGTGAATCGAAATTGCTGCTTTCCCGCGCTGGTAAGGTGTCAAATAATTATAAACTTCACAGTTCACATTGTCACGTTTTTTAGCGCTCAAATCAGTGGAGCCGCGCGCGTTGCACGTTGGGAGGGGGTAGGGGGTGGGAAATGGAACTGGAAGGTGGAAAAAATCACAGGAAATTTTTCAACAAGGCTGCTGCTAAGGCCTTGTTTTGTTTGGCTCCTGTGTTTAAATTAAATGCAAATGGTTCTTTTAGGACCTAAAAATTAAAATAAAATTATTTCCAAGACAAAAGTTGAAAAAATCCTCAACATCCCTTCCTCCACTGTCCACGTTCCCGAAAAAAAAAAAAAAGGTAAGAGGAGAGAACGGTCGGTCCCTTGGAAGATTAGAACTTCTAGCTAGCAGGATTCCAGCTTGATTCTAGCTCCCAGAGTTAGAGCCCTTGCTCTGAAATAAAGATGATAATGATGATGATGATGATGATGATGATGATGATGATGATGATGATGATGATTTAAATATGAGCGAGCGCGATACACTCCTTTTTTTTTAGTTTGTAACTTTAAATTTAAAGTGAAGTAATTTATTTAATGTCAAAATCACAGGGATTACTTTCGCAATCTCCTGAGCCAGAGGCGCATGATAAAGTGCTTCACTATAATATTATTAGCAGTAGATTGGAATTCACTTTGATTTTTGAGGAGAGGGGAAAATCGGAGTACTCGGAGAGAAATCTCTCCAAGAAAGGACGAGAACCAACCATTAACTAAGCCCTATTATGACACTGAGAACTAGAATCGAACCCGGGCCATATTCAAACCAAATTTCCGGAATAACTACATACATGATAATGACGACGAGGTGTGCTCTTTTTTCATCTTTTTTCATGTTCAGCCAAGCCTGACGTTTCGGCTCGTTCGATGGATGCCCGACGGCTATGCCATGCTGATGAGCCCGAAACATTTGTCTACACAGGACTATACACTCAGAGCAAGAGGGGGAGTCGTAATCTTCCAAGGGACCAGCCGTTTTCTCTTCTTACCATTTTTTGTTTGTTTGTTTGTTTGTTTGTTTGTTTGTTTGTTTTCCGCGGAGGGTAAGGGCCGGGATGCTGATGCTTCTGAGCAACCGAATTCTTTTTTCAACTTTAGTTTTGAGAATAAGTTTTATTTTTTAGGTCCTGAAAGAACCATTTGCATTTAAACACAGGAACCAAAGAAAACAAGGCCTTAGCAGGAGGCTTGTTGAAATTTTTCCTTTGACTCAATGTGCGCGAGTTTTTCCACCTTCTAGTTCCAATGCCCACCCATACAACCCCCTCCCCCCCCCCCCCCCCAACTCCCAACGGGCGCCTCCACTGATTTGAGCCCTAAATACCGTGACAATGTGTAATCTGAACCTTGCAATTATTTGACATCTTACCTGCTCGGGAAAGCAGCAATTTTGATTCCCTGTACTCTCCACAATCGTCGCTAACTGTCCGTTCTTAACAAAACGCGAGATACCCTTGGAAGTCCTTTATACACCGCACGATAGACTGTCACGCATTCCACAGTTACTGGAGCCGCACAGGCACCAAGTCGAATATTTACACACCGTTCCCGACAAGGCCATAACAGTGCCCGTTTGCGAGGTTCCAGAGGACAAAAGTTATTGGGACAGGCCAACAAAACTACTTCAAAATCCGGCCACAAACGATGTTCTGGAACGTTTTGTAGAGGGAGAAATCTGGACCATATGACGTGATTGGTCAACTATAAAAGTAACTTTTGTACTTGACGGAAGGTAATTGCAATACTCCAGTGTAAATTCACAGCCTTCGGAGGAAACAAGTCTACCAGTTTGCTAACTTTACATATAGGAGCAAGTTTGTCATGCATAGCAATAGAAGCAAGGGATTCACTAATTTTCTCAAGGATTGCCAAAAGACCAGTGAGGTTGACTTGTTTTGTTTCCAACTACAAATTAATAAAGCTTGTTAACAGTTGCTTTCCCAAGGTACTTTGACATTGCTGAAAGTTTGTTTTTACTTTGTTTACGAAATCATTTGATGTAAATTATGCCTTATCACTGGAATATTAAATAAATATACCTTAATCAACTGAATACTAAATCGGGCCTGGATTTGTAGCTATTTGCATTTGTCTTGGAATTTGATCGCCCTGTTTGTTTTTTTTTTTTTTTTTGGCGAGTGGCGTGTTCCCTTCAGAGCTTTAAAATCTCGAGATAAGAATGAACGAAGGAAGACGACAACATGCATGATATTGAGGATCTTCTTTTTAGTTTTAACGGTAAAATAATAGCGGAACGAAATAGCAATCTTGCGTCGTGTACACGTGCGTGGTACTGTAGATATCTGCTCGGCGCGGCGTTGAATTACATATTTCACGCCTTGAACTTCACGTCTCCTGTTTTCCACAAGTGTTAACATAATAATATTTTCAATCAAAAGGGAGTGTAGCTTTGAGTACAAGACTGTTTTGATGCATCCAGGATTTCGAAACAGGTTTCCATCGGTAGATTTTACAATGTGCGGTTCTGTTCGGAATCGGGATGCTTCATGTTCGCTTCGTGAAAGGTCGAAATTCCAGAAAGTACACTTCACGTTTCCGTCTCTCGACAGGACACTTTTGTCGGGCCGCCTTAGCAATTTTTGTACAACAAACTATAAAGAATGGGCTTTAAGACCATGCTAGTTTCAACTTCAAATTACATGTACCAGTGGGCTTTTGTTGCTGTTAAAGTTAGCTAAAATTACCTTATCCGCTAAAGCGCTTTAACAAGGGTAATTGTCACAGCCAAAAACAAGCAGTTTTCAACAGCTTTCTCAAAATAATTTAGCGTTTCAGGGAGATCAAGAGTTCTGTTATGAGTTAAGCAAAGTACATCGATAGATGTTATTGCGTTGATCTGAACGAGCGAAAAGAAAATGCATAATTTTATCGTAGTTTCGACGCCGCCGGAAGGCCAAAATGGCGTTTTTCGAACTTTCTTAGATTTCGAAAAAACTAAAGCGCTTCAGGTCCTTTGAATAGTATTTTCGAAAATAACTCACTATAGAGGTTATTTGGGCAAAATATGAAGAAATTGAAAATTTCACGACTGACGCCGGATTCTCGATATTTACAGACAGTGGCTCTTAAAGAGTTCCTTTAAGGTTTATCTTAGTTTTTTTTGGCAGATATTCAGGGTTAAGTTTCATAACAGGAATTAAGAATCCCACCTCAGGAAAGATTTGAAGCTTTTGTGAATAATCTCACCCCTTTGTCGAACAGTAAATTAGTTTTAAATTTTAGACTAAACTTACTGATTTTCCAACACTCCAGAAGAGACAGCCAAGATTCAAGGCAAAAACTCGAAATTCTATCCTGAAAATTTCTCTCCTAACGACTCAGTTTTAAATCAGAGATTCGATTAACTGAAGGAAATTGAAACATTCGGCGTATATTTACAAAACATATTAACCACATCATATAATGGGCCAGTTTTTGTATGCATGGCCTGCCAACCAATCTCTCGCGCGCGTTTAGTGGCACGAGCAACCCACCCACGTAACCAACTAAGCCTTCGAGGGCAGATGTGTTCCATCAGGTTGGACTTTCAAAAGGTTCAAAGAGGCATTGATCCAAATTAATCGCGAACTAAATCTACCCCTCAAAACGTTTTCGAATACAATTTGGCGTGGCAAAAAGACAAAAGTTTCTTGAATTTATTTTCAAATAGGAAGGCCTGCGCAAACGTGTTTAGCGGCTTGCGTGTCGGCAAAAAATTTGCGTGTTTAAAGACTGCCTCATTGGTGTTCAGACTCGATCTGTTACCGCCTCGCTACTTATCTGCTGATAATGATAATGAGGTTAGGCTACACAAACACCTACATACACAAACTTTGCCAAAAGATAGCAGATTTTAAAAAGGAAAAAATCGTCCAAGCAAATCGTAACAACCATTGCAGAAACAAATACTGTGCTCCGTGACTTCGCCTAGACGACATCACACAAAAGAGCAGTTCGTCTGGCGTCTTATCAAAGTATTAAGCAACTTATTGTTATCAGACTCGTACCCAGTCGCTATTTACGTGTTTTGTGGGGTGAGAAGATTGGATACGAGGATGGATTGAGACGCGCAGGGTGTCATGAGAATTTTTCCTTCGCCTCTTTCCATGACACCCTGCGCGCCTCAATCCATCCTCGTATCCAATCTTCTCACCCCACAAAACACGTAAATAGCGACTGGGTACGAGTCTGTATTATTATGGTAGCAGAGTTCTCAACTGGATGCTAAAATTAGTTAAAAAGCTGCACAGGGTGCACGGCGTCACCTGTGAGCCTAGGAGTTTAAAAAAGGATATAATCATAATAATTTAAAAAATATTTATAAAATATATAAAAACTATCTGTATCTCTTCATCTACTAAAAAAATCAAATAATAATAGTCATTACAATTGGATCGTCTCTCAAATTAACGTATCGTCATAAAAAAATAAAAAGATTCTTAGTTGGTTGCCGACACCAACAAAAATAAGGCTAGACACAGTGAAGCATAAAAAAACCCGAATTTTTTTTAAGTGTATAATAAATTTATTGTAAATAACACAGGCCAATGTTACAAAGTAGTTACACAAGGACAAAGGAAAAGAATAGAAGCAGATATACAAATGCAATTATCCCTAACTGAAAACGAATAAATTACATGCAAACAAACAAACAAAGAAGCTGAGAAGATAAAAGATAAAAGAGAGGTTCTTACAAGACTAGTGTGATATTTACAATGGTATTGTGTTTACAGAGATGGCGGCTCTATAACAATCCTTCTAATCTATACTTATAATTAACCCGATTAATAAAGTCAGAAACCAGCAATGAATCAGTCAGGAGTTTTCTCTTATAAATATAATATCGCATGAAGAGGAGGGTGTAACTTATAACTTAGCTTTCTCACCAAAACGTCAGATTTGTTTACCCGAACCAAAAAGCAATTCCATAACACCGAGTAAAAACGAAGGAGAAGGCAATCAATAAAGGAGTGATCAAAAGAATCTACCTCTCCACAGTAAATGCAGTCACCGTCTTCCTTAAGTTTAAATCTAAAAGGTTTTTTTGTTTTGGTGACAACGATTCTGTGAATAAACTTAAAATGACGACGACGTTCTGCCAGTTTATGCTACTCGAAGGGACGGATTTCGTCCAACGTTTTGGGCCGGCATGTAACCCTGTGTGGATTTTATTAATCAAAAGCCAATAAAAATCCTTAGATTTTATGTTCGACAAATTTATTGTCGTGCGTTTTTTTCCAGATGGAAGGACGTTACGTCATCCAAAGGTATTTCAATAGAAGACAGTATTAATTCTTTCGCCCTTTTAGGTAAAAAATTTGGGATTGCGCTTACCACTTGATAACAGTGTAAAAAGGAGGTCTTTGGTAAAGAGAATTTGGATTTAAGATCGGGAAAAGAAAGAAATTGGCCGTCTGTATCTAAAAGATGCATTATTGTTTTGATTCCAGCTACAAACCATTCTTGAAAAAAGAAAGGTTTCTCAACAATGAGTATGTCTCTATTATTAAAATGGAGCAAATCGGAGATGCCTTTATGACCATAGAGGGTTTTCAGTTCGTCGAAAAAGAGCAAAATATCGTGGTAGAGCGGGGTAAAAATTCAAATCTTTCATCCGATAATTACATAATAGCAGGAAGTCAAGTCCTCCCCATTTCTTGAGGTGGTAGTTCGGAACTGTTTTCCAATTCGGATGGCTGTTATTCGAGAGCCTAGGAATCCATGCTAGCCTTAGTGCTTTTATCATAGTTTCTAAATCACTCATACGCAAACCACCTTTCTCGTAATCCTGGTACACTCCTACTCTTTTAATCTTATCCCCTTTGTTTTTCCATAGAAATTTGAACAAGCGACTTTGAACATTGTTAATGATCTCCTTCGTTACGTCAATATTTGAGGCAGAGCACACAAAATTGGAAATACCAAGTGTCTTGATTATTAACGCTCTACCAAATAACGTTAAATCTCTTGATCTCCACATATCAAGGTTTGTTTGAAGCTTTTGGATTTTGTGATCAAAATTTAGCTGGTTGTTATATGAAAAATAAATTCCTAAAATCTCGGTTGGATTTTTAACCCACTTGAGACTTAAGAGCCGTCCTCTGTAAATATCGACTATCGTCGTTTGGACGAGAAAAAATGAAATCCCTCAAACTTTCTCAGAAGAATGGTCTATATAAGTGATTCACATAAATATAACTTCCAGCTCAGTTCGATTCGTATTTTAGCTGTAGTGCGACCATCTTGGTTTTACCGCTCTGAGAGGGCTTTCAGCGGCCATTTTAGGCCACACTTTTAAGAATTTGCCTTACCAAGAAAGCGTTACAAATCCGAACAAAAGCTCATTATTCGAGACAAGCAAATGTTTGTTGTTGTGTTGAGAAGTTTTTTTTAGGAATTTGATCGAAATCTGATTTTTTTACAAAATTTTTAATTTCTTCCTTATTGAACTACTCTTCATGTTGCCAAAAAAACGGCCGACTTTAAAGGAAAATATCGCTAAAGATACATCAGTTGGCATCCTAAGACAGCATCCTGGTTAACGAGCAATGTCTCGTCTGTAAGAATATGCAATAAAATTTTTGGGCAGTTAAAAAGAGAGAATTATAGAAAAAGAAGTTTAAACTGTACTTTTGTCAACAAACGCCGCCTTCGTAATTAGCATAACAACATGAAAATAACGATTTACTAAGAAACTAATGATAAATTCCACTTACCTCGTGAAATATCGAGAACTGGATATTTCAAAATATATCAAATTATAGTTTCAGTCGGATGCAGCTGCATTTTCGACGATTTGTCGTGCGAAATCACTATAATACACGGCAGGTGTTAAACTGAGTTCAATTCTTCAAAGTCCGTCAGGACAACCATCGGCCGAAAAACTTGCCATCCGCCCCATAAGCTGCCGTGTGCAAGGTGTCAAATATTTCTTTGTTATCCTTAATGACCAAAAATTCCTTCAACAACCATTTAAATCCTGTTTGAACTAGAGATTCTCGTCAAGAAATCGTTTATGTTCCGTTGACCTTCCGCCGTGATTAAACAATGAGATTGCGTTACAGAAACGCGCGCACATCCAAACGGGCTGGGGTGAGGGCGGGGAGGAAACAAAAATGGAACAGCTGCTTAATTAAAGAAAAAGGGCCATTCAAGATTACTGTCAAAGCTATGTTGTGCATTTCAGGTATTAAATAGGAAACTGCTGTCCCAGAATAATGTGAAATATGATAAGCACCTGTGCTCTATTTCTTTGGTTGGGGCGTGGGAGGGGGGGATGGCAAGTAAAACACTAATTTGCAACATCAGTTGATCGTTGCTCTTGTGTTTAGGGTTCATACATGTTCAGAACTATCCCAGGCTCACTAACAGCTATATATTTGTAATATTAGGTAACAGTGAGAAAGTTATATTCAGCGGCACGTAAAATTAATATGAGGGTTTGTATGGGAATTCATGCAAATAAACGGTTTACATAGAATTCCAATAAAAAGCGTGTGTGTGTGAATGTGTGTGTGTGTGTGTGTGTATTACACTTCCCTGTTTGTGTTTTAGAACGTTGTCCTAGCGACACGACTGCCGCTGAGGATCAAGCTGCCTACTCTTCAACCTGAACAAATATTCTCGAAACTGCCAGCTAATACACCCAATTGATAATGTCTCATTCAACATTTGTTCCTTTATTGCGTCAAACGGCTTTCAAAAGCTAAGTGTAAATATGCTTCGCCTGATGTGCGAATAATTTGATTTAGGTATTAACAAATAGATTCCATTTTGCCGTGGGTCTGTAGTCTGATAACGCACAGATGACGTCAAAACGTGGTGAGAACAAAGAAGTACGCTACGAGCCGCAGGCGAGTAGTGTGACTGATGTTGTCACCACGTTTAGACATCCTCTGTGCGTTGTCAGAGTACAGACCCACGGCAAAATGAAATCTAGTTGTTTTATACAATAATTAAGACATTTCAACGCATTTCGTGAGCGAGCATCGCGTTACCTGAGCTGAATTAAAAAACTTTCCAGCAAACTCAGTTTTGGACTACTACACACATGCAATTGTGATCTTCTAAATTAGAGTATTATCCGAAAAAAAATCACTAACAATATTTTCGAAACTAACCTTTATTCCAGAAGGAAATCCTGACCTCAAAATATTACTTCATGTAAGTCGCTTCACAAATGATTTGTAATCGATTACTCGCCATTACCGGATTTCTATCGGCGACATATTTCGACAAATATTTGCTTCCTTTTCACGTCACAACAAAGTTCTAGCTTTCCTTTCCTGGTTGAGGTCACTCTCAACGGTCTTTGTCCAATTTTTTATTGAACAGTTCTCCTTTCCTGCGAAAATTTGCCTGTGTTTGTCTGCTACGCGCAAAAACAGTTTTGCAAAACTTTGTTGACCAGTCGCTCTGGCTGGACTCTAGACTCTGATCACGTGCGCCGGTCACACCACTCGATGACGTCAATCGTGCGTCTATTTAACAAATAGATTCCAAGTTGCCGTGCGTCTGTTCAGTAATAGATCACAGATGACGTCAAAATGTGGTAAGAACAAAAAAGTGGCTCACGAGCCGCAGGCGAGTGTGTCACTGATGTCCTTACCACATTTTGACGTCTTCTGTGATCTATTACTGAACAGACGCACGGCAACTTGGAATCTATTTGTTTTATACAATGAACAGAAAGGAAACACAATAAACTTGCCTCGTAGCGCTTGACTGTACTGTTCCATTTGTGCCAGTTGAGGAATTTTCCTACTTTCCGTGTTGGCTTCTTCTTTTCTTCTTTATCGTTCTTGTAAACAGCTTCCCCTAAACTTTTACCGAGGCCTTCACTTGCTCAAAGCAGAATAATCGAGTAAATATTTTCAAAACTTTGAGCCTTTTCGTAGCGCTAACAGCTTTTTTGAAGATTTGTTCCAGTTTAGGCATTTTTTAATTGACAAGAACACTTTGGCCTTGGTTTCTTCTTTTTCTTGTTTGTAAACAGCTCCTGCTAAACTTTTCTCAGGGCCTTCATTGCTCAATTCGAAATAATCTCGCAAACATTTTCAAAACCGCGCGCCATGTTGGGCAAAACGAAGAGAACAATTCTTCCGTGACGTCATCCGTGTGTCTGTACTCTAATAGATCATGGGCAACGACCAATCACAGCGCGCGTAGCATTCAGTACATTGTATAAACTCTAATCACACACTCCTCTAGACCAATCAAAACGCGAGTTTTACACAGTTCATATTTATAATTACAAATATCCTAAGATCGTGGAAAGAACCATACATGCAGCTGCCTAGCAATCTGGTGCAAACATGCAGCTGCGTTTCAACAGGACATTAACTGCATGAGCCTCAGGCTCAAAAAAAACAAAAGGGCAGCAACAAATATTTAAGGCATATGGGTTTTCAATAAAGAGGGTGGCAGACGGGGGAGGGGGAGTATCAATCGCGCATCACCGTTTAATGTTAAATTGAATCACGCATCACCGAAAACCGTTTAAAGCAATAACGCATCACGTAAGTAAGTGCACTAAGCTAATAATGTAAGATTCCAAACTATTCGAGGACGCATTATTGAAAATTGTATTGCATGCAACATCTTTTTAGATTGATTGTGTGTCAATTGATTTTGAGAGATACATGTATAAAGACGAGTTACTGGTAGGAAAAAAATGCTGAATGTACCCTGAAAGGTGAATGCTACGTTATACTGTCTTATTCCCTTCTTGTCTATAGTGACTTTTAGGTCAAAGAAAGTTCACTTATCTTGGAAATCTAATTGGTAAATCACGCGTCACGCGCTCGTAAAAAAGAAAATCACGCATCTCGTTGTGATGCCAGTCACGCATCACGCACGGGTTCCATCACCCGTCACGCTGCTTATTTATGGGCCATCACGCGTCGCAAAAAAACTCTTTGCCACCCTCAATAAATGCCACTAACTATTAGCTGTTGTGCCCTATTTGTCGGTCGGTTGCGCTTCGATAGCATTTCCAACGATGTTCAGATTTAGTAGTTTTTCTGGCTGCAAGTCCTCGTAATGGTAAACGCTATGACAACGTTCCAAACACAAACAGGCAAGTGTAATACACACAAAAAAAAACCAAGTAAGTAAGTCGCTTTTTATTGGATTTCTATGTAAGCCGTTCATTTACATGTATTCCCATACAAACCCTTATATTAATTTTACGTGCCGGTGAATATAACTTTCTCACTGTTACCTAATCAGCTACAAATATATAGCTGTCAGTGAGCTTGGGCTTGTTGTGAACATGTATGAACCATAAACAGAAGACCAACGATTAACTGATGCTGTAAGTTAGTGTTTTACTTGCCAACCCCCCCCCCCCCCCCCCCACGCTCCAACCAAACAAACAGAGCAAAGGGGCTTATCATATTCCACATTATTCTGGGACAGCAATTTCCTACTTAGTACCCGAAATGCACAACATAGCTTTGACAGTAATCTTGAATGGCCCCCTTTTTTTTTAATTTAGGAACTGTTCCATTTTTGTTTCCTCCCCGCCCCCACCCCAGCCCGTCTGGATGTGCGCGCGTTTCTGTAACGCAATCTCATTGTTTAATCACGGCGGAAGGTCAACGAAACATAAACGATTTCTTGACGAGAATCTCCAGTTCAAAGCAGGATTTAAATGGTTGTTGAAGGAATTTTTGGTCATTAAGGATAACAAAGAAATATTTGACACCTTGCACACGGCAGCTTATGGGGCGGATGGCAAGTTTTTCGGCCGATGGTTGTCCTGACGGACTTTGAAGAATTGAACTCAGTTACGTTTAACACCTGCGGTGTATTATAGTGATTTCGCACAACAAATCATCGAAAATGCGGCTGTATCCGACTGAAACTATAATTTGATACATTTTGAAATATCCAGTTCTCGATATTTCACGAGGTAAGTGGAATTTATCATTAGTTTCTTAGTAAGTCGTTATTTTCATGTTGTTATGCTAATTACGAAGGCGGTGTTTGTTGACAAAAGTACAGTTAAAACTTCTTCTTCTATAATTCTCTCTTTTTAACTGCCCAAAAATTTTATTGCATATTCTTACAGACGAGACATTGCTCTTTAACCAGGATGCTGTCTTAGGATGCCAACTGATGTATCTTTAGCGATATTTTCCTTTCAAGTCGGCCATATTTTTGGCACTTGAAGAGTAGTTCAATGGGGAAGAAATTAAAAATTTTGTAAAAAAATCAGATTTCGATCAAATTCCTAAAAAAACTTCTCAACACAACAACAAACATTTGTTTGTCTCAAATAATGAGCTTTTGTTCGGATTTGTAACGCTTTCTTTGTAAGGCAAATTCTTAAAAGTGTGGCCTAAAATGGCCGCTGAAAGCCCTCTCAGAGCGGTAAAACCAAGATGGTCGCACTACAGCTAAAATACGAATCGAACTGAGCTGAAAGTTATATTTGTGTGAATCACTTATATAGACCATTCTTCTGGTAAAGTTTGAGGGATTTCATTTTTTCTCGTCCAAACGACGATAGTCGATATTTACAGAGGACGGCTCTTAATGGTTTGGTTGCCCGATTTGCCTATTTCCCAAGCCACATGGCTTTAGTTTTTTCAATATTTAGTCGTAGTCCTGAAATATCTCAAAAAGAGTTTACAGATCTTAAGAAAAGACAAAGTTGCATAAAATCAAAATTGTATTTCGACAACCTCGTTCCCAGGGTCCTTTCTGTTCCTCCCTCGAGAAAGGACCCTGGGAACGAGGTTGCAATTTCGATTTTATGCAACTTTGTCTTTTCTCCGTTACGATATTTATTATTGTTTTCGCGTTTAAATACCCCTAAAGTTTGACCACATATGGCCATGTGGCGGGAAATTTTTATCCGATTGAGATAGGTTTTCCCAAGAAATCATAGAATTCTATACCGAAAACCAATACAGCATTTTTCACATTATTTTCCTGAATTTTAATTCTGACGCCAAATTTGGGCATCATTTGTGACGTCACAATAGCAGTCAAATAGAATGAAATAATAACCAATTGCTAATTTATCCACCTACTTTCCTTCCAAGTCTCGTTAAATTCGATGCATTCTACTTTTGTCTAGAGCCTATAACTCTCAGTTTTGAGAGTTGCGGGAGGAAAAGCCCTAGCAACCGACCATCGTGTCCCGTTGATTTATGGCCCAAGCGCGATACCTACAGTACGGACCTCGAACTTGGTTAGTACTGGAAGAGGTATGTATAAGACGAAAACCGAAGAACATTTCTTTGAAAACTGTTTTATTAAAGCTGTTACCACAAAAAAATTACATTATTCAGTTGCATCGAATAAACTGGAATTACATTATGGTATGTTTTGGATTTCTACTGAACTACTTTTCTGAGTAGTTGAAAGGGTCGGCGAATCAACGAATAAACGCTACCAGAGCGCATGCTAACAGCATGATGGCGCTGACCATTTGGAATTTCGCTCCATTGCACAGATCAGTGCTGCAGCATTCGCTTTTGCACTTGTAGTCCGTCAATTTAAAACTTGCGCCAAATAACGTGCACAAGGCATCCGGCTCATCGCACGCTTGTTGCATCATGCAGCTTTTGCCGAATCCTTTGAAATCTTTGCCGGCCTGCTTGCCAGTTATCTCGCCCTTGAAACAGCGATCGGAACCAGGGAGACAAGTTGTCTCGTTCCTGTTCTTGTCACATTCGTCCCAACTATTGCTAGAGAAACAGTCGTAGCACTTGAGGCCATTTCCTGTAAAAACATGACAGAAACAAATGTCACCTTATTGCAAAGGTATATTGCTCAGTGGCTTACGTTTGAATTGTCATACGGACTCAAAAGGCAAGAACCAACTCCCACAGCATAATAAATAGCATGACAGGAAATTGCCTCTCCAGTCAAAGAGGTAGAGTTTCATCTCAACAAAATCATGTCTGAAAATTCTGGAAAACATTTATCATATTGATTTATCCACAATGGTCACAAACTTGTGGTAAAATCTAACAATAACAAAATAAAGTCCGTTCGCCTGTGAAATAAATAACCAAAGCGGATACAAGCTATGAAAGGAAAACGCATGTAATATTGTACTTAGGTCGCCTTCCGGTCTCTGTTTACGCGCGCTGTTGCTCCGTGGCCTTCGTGAAGATTAACTCCAGTAACGAATGTCAGCCTCAACGGAGTTAATATAAAGAACACTTTAATTACTCGGGCCGTAAGGCGGACCGAGTTAAGGTTTCGGTAGCATTATCAAATTCTTTTTTCTTTTTGGGGTCGCGATGGGCCGAGAGATAAGACTTCAGGCCACGAGTTATTGTTCTCGGTCTCGTTTTTTGTACTCGGCTGGTACGAGTTACGTTTTTTGTCGTGTTATCAAATTCTTTAAATTCTCGGTCACGTTCTTTGTTTTCGGGTCGTGAACAAAACATGCGAGGCATGCGAGGTATGAACAACCCCAATATAAACTGCTAACCGTTAAGCTAAACGTGTGCCTTCAGACGTCAAACTCGCGTCAAATCACAACATGCTAAATTTGCAACATGGCCGACGTAGTGCGGTGTCACTCACGAAGAGTTGCCGCTTGTGTTTTGGTCCTATTGTATGTTTATCGCCGAAGAAGAAACAGAAAGCGCTGGCAAAATAATAGGTTTGGACGATGGAGCGTACAACACGCTTTTTCAAGAGCTTCGCGCCTTTTAACCCCAGTTTCTCCGCTAGTTCTTCCATTTTCTTTCCACAGATCTGGACAGTTTTGAACTTCCTCGATGAATTGAAAAGTTGCACGTTCGTCTTCACATCCGTCCGCCATTTTGTGAAGTGTCATGCAAATCACGTGAATAGAGCGCGTGTTTTGATTGGTTGACAGTCACCAACACACGTTTGCCAACCGTTCACACGTCAAATACGAGTTTACCAACACGAAAAAGTTGGTGAAAAAATTGGCGAGAATAGAGGCAAGCTCTATTTGTCGCCAACAGTTTACCAACTTGTTTGCCGACTGTTTTTGAGCCGTTCACACACACTAACTTGAGCTGGCAACACGAGTTTGCCAACTTTAGTTTGCCGTGTGAAGGCCGCTTTAGTTGTTTAGTTCGTAAATATAATTAATTTTCGACCTGAGGCAGAAAAATTGAAACTAAGCATTTATAATTCTTCAACCTATAATATCGTCCAATCACTATAACACATTCATATTTATGCAATAGTTTCTTTGAATCACTCGAATACCTCAATATTTATCCAATCGGGCTATATTGACATTTTGCAGAATCTATTGTTAGTAAACAATTTACTATCATTTAAATGGAGAACTCAAAATTCAGTTGGTTGAGGCCGCAAATGTGTTTTTAACTTTCACAATCCGCGCGTCGTGTTGCCTGAGATTAAACTCAAAGTATATTTAGAGAAATTTAGAGTGGACCTGCTTGTTTTTTAACTGTTGTTGTTGATGACGTATGAGCGTTAAATATCAAACAACTAAAAAACAAGGCTTTGATTGGATGACATTCCAAGAGACACATTTGGCCGCCGGTTTCTGTCCAGTTGCTCTTCGCACAACTTGACCAGGATAATGGGCTCCTGACACAACTGAAGTTTTGTCACGCCGCGTTGTAAACAGTTTGCTTTGCCTTTGAATTTTTTTCTGATGTTTTTCCTTTTTGCAACAATTTCAGTATAATTTTTTAATAGACTCCATAGACTTTTAATTGGGGACGGGGTTGCAAACTTCACCGCTCACATAATTTGTCTTGCTTTTCATTTTCGCTCAAATAGGAATGTTCATCTAATTTTTTGAACGATAGTTCTCTATTAGACGAAGAACTGGAGAGCTTGGTCAAAAACTGATCAAGTGAAAATTGAACCTGAAATCCAAATTGCGCCAACGTAGCTCTAACTTGGAAAACCGACTCATTGTAATATTGTCTGTTTAGTTCAGATTTTGGTTTTGCGGCCTAAACCAAAGAATTCAATTCCTAAAATGTCAGCCTTACAGATCCAAAAATAAATACGTAACTGTTATTTTTACACAATAATCAACTACCATGGTAAAATAGAACTTACTTAGGGCACTGATAACAGGCAAATCTCCAACTATTTTACTCAACAATTTTAATTTTAAATCAAGCCCTTAATTCTTCCACAAAATTGAGTCATGTACGTTATGCCACAACAGCGAGCATGGTGGAATCAAAAATGAATTGTGCAAAGATGTAGGAACTGAGATTTGGGGTAAGTTAAAAGGATTTCCACTGAGTTGTATGAACTATTGAGGACTAAAACAGGGCATGAACTAATCAAGGTTACCTTACTTATTAAAGCCACGCAGATCGTGCGATTATTCATTCCAGAAGCTGACTAACTGAGCAAACAAGTAATGTTGCCGGTGAAAAACATTTTGAGAAATAAAGTACAACTATGAGCGCATCAGTTAATGAACAACGCAGACCTGGTCATGATTATATTACTCAAGGACCGTGTGTTATCAAGTGTCACTTAGATCGGCATCAGTGTGCTTCCCAATCTCATCAGGGATCTCTCTCCAACCTATTTTTAAGCTTTTAAATACTTGAGAAATCTGCCATTGATAGTATGTTTTGTGGTTGATGCAGCAAAAAGCAGTTTGGCCGACTATAATTTAAAAACAATGAAATTTGGGCTAACCCAATCAAAGACGCGAGGTTTTAATTTCGCTCGCATTGCGAAAGTAAAATCGACCCCCAAATTTCCAAATCTGTTACTTACCAACGGAGAGGCAAAAGAGAAAAGCCAAAGCGAACAGCGTTTTCATTTCGTGACACGTCGTTGGGAAACTTTAGAGCTAACGGGAGTTGAACAACTTCGTAGGCCGCACCTTAGAGCTGTAAAGCAGAGGGAAAAAGATCGGGCAAATTTATTGACGCCAAGCTCATCAGCTCGCCAGGAATTAGTGGTTAATTGGTAATTTTCAACCAATCAACAGAGAGGATGACTTTCTTCTAAGCAACGAAAGGGCTATGCTGACGTCAGTACCAACGTATGAAGTACGTGATCGAGTGCGTTAAGCGACCTATTGTTCGGCATGACATCCTGCATGTGTACATCAGATGACTGTCGCATTACTCACCAACGGAGAAGCAAAGAAGAAAAGCCAAAGCGAACGTGATCGAGTACGTTAAGCGAGCTATTTTGCGGTTTCCAAGTTTGGCATGACATCCTGTGTACATGACTTGATGCTTTTTTACACAATAGATAAAATGCCACCAAGTGAAGTAAATATTGCGCAACCTGTCTACGCAGCGACGTCGTCTGTAACTGGGGATAAGGAGTCCCGGATGGAAGTGCTTTAATTACAGTTATCAATTAAATTCCCGGCAATTCCGCAGCTAACAGTTTAAATTCTTGTCCATTTTCCAGCTACCAGATAAGTTCATGCCGGAATTCGTCTTCTCAGTGATCAGTCAAAAGCACTGTTTTTCTTAGCTGATTGGTAAAATGTTTGCTTATTGTGAGCTGCAGACGCAGGTTTATCATCCGCAACATTAAAGATGGAATGTCGCGGTTGCGGAAGGTGCAAGTACATTTCTCGATAGAAAGTCAACATCTCAGAGAGCTCCTTTTGCCAAACTGAGGAACGAAATCAATAACATAGGTAGAGATTAAGAGATTATTAATCTCTCTGAATAAGTACCTGAATAATTACTCGGGCCGTAAGGCGACACGAGTTAAGGTTTCGGTAGCATTATCAAATTCTTTTTTCTTTTTGGGGTCGCGATGGGCCGAGAGATAAGACTTCGGGCCACGAGTTATTGTTCTCGGTCTCGTTTTTTGTACTCGAGTGGCACGAGTAAAGTTTTTGGTGGCGTGTATTCTGGGAGTCACTATTCTTTCGAATCAAACGTTTGGCGTCGGTGGTGAAGCGTTCGTGAACGTTTCCCTTATAGCGCAGAGAGGGTTCTGGAGTCGTTAGAACAAAAAAGGTGAAGGCAATGATAGCATGTCGAGTGGCGAAGAAAGCTAAAACGTAAGGATTAAAGCCCGTGGATATAGCATAAGAGAAGAGGAGGTAGCTTGAACATGGTGCATTCCGTTTCGTCTGATTAGCCAGGGTGACAGTTGTGCAAGAAATCATGAACCTTTGGAAGGTTTGCCGCACGAGCAGCACGCGCATGAATTTAACTCTGCATGATGTAGATGGTGGGTATCGAAAACGCGAATGCGAAATCGAAACAGAAAAGTGTAGTGACATTTTGCAGCTTTCTTCGGGACCCTCGCATGACGCTGCAGAAGGCTCAGAAAATTGCAGACCTCACCGCAAGCAACGCGAATGTTTTACAGAAGAAGAATGGTCATGTCGAATGGAACGATCGATCGCAAGTGCACGCTGAGGAAGAGGGGAAAAGAGAGACACTTTTTGACGAGCTTTGATTTGGGTGACCACAATAAGACTTAATTTTCCAATTTGACTTTATAGAGATGTAATCGGTGACGCGATCGCTATCGTGTCACACTCCTGCCAATGACAATTCTCGTGTTTGATTCCTCCGCCGGAAAAATCCCGACCCTTCATGGGTTATCGCACGGAACATTTTTATTATGAAACGCGAAACAAGGCACGTACAGAAAAATTGGCGGGCCAAGGATTACATCACGCACGACAAATCATGCGAACGTACTTGCAATTTTGTCATCAGTTTTTGAATTTGATCAAGAACGAAACCGTTTTGTCAACAAACATCTTTAATTTGTGCCTTAGCCTGCTCACAGAGCTTTGTTTGGCTAAATCATGTTTCATATCGTTGATACATCTGAGTAAAAAAATTTGAGCTTACATGGATAAGTTGATATTAGAGTGTTTATGTCAGTGTATACTAAATAGGAGAATTAGAAATTGTCAATTGTACAGAAATTTTTATCCATCGTCGAAAAATGCTTCCCCAAGAACCCCCCATAAAACAAGATCTTCAACAGACACACACTAAAACTCAGCTACTCATGCATGCCAAACATGAAAACCATCATCGCATCACATAAAAAACAGATACTCTCAAATGTAGCAACAACCCCAAACCAAGATCATGACCCGAGCTGCAACTGCAGGAAGAAAGCAGAATGCCCACTTGATGGTAAATTCCTCCAAGCGAACGACGGTAACAACAACTGAATCGTACGTGGGACTGGCACAACACATTCCTCCGAAACGCCAACAGACGCAATGCAACGGAACTATCTGAACAATATATGGACCCTGACGGACGCAAACAAAACATTTCTAATTAAATGGAAAGTACTCAAAAAGTTCAAACCCGATAATAACATTAACAAGAAATGTAACCTATGTCTTCACGAAAAGTTGATTTCCGTAGAAAATATCTTAGTAGCCTGAACAAACGCAATGAATTACCAAGTCCAAACCCCCACAGAAATAGATATGTACTCAAAACCTCTCGAAAAACGTAAAGTAACTGTTTGTATCATGGCACGTGAATTGTATCACGCCACGAGCATTAGTAATTTATCGCCCAGCAAACGCTTGTTTTAAATCACCAGTTCGAATGATTTCATGAATCCATGCCCTCATACTGAGATACGTACCAAAAACCTCTTGTATAACGTAACGTAACCGTTTGTATCATGGCACGTGAACTCTCTCACGGCACGTGGAATTGTATTTTACCGCCTAGCAGCTGCTTGCTTTAAATCACCAGTTTTTGATTACTTTTAGTTTATATACTTTACGGTCATTCGTTGAAGTTGCGTGATGAGTGTGGTCAGCTCCTGACCATATACGAAACAGAGCTGTAGCAATAAAACGATTTATTACACTCATTTTGAAATCACTGGTGATCCTTGCAATCTGATTGGCTCTCAGCTTCCTTTCTTTAGCCCATCAAAATGGAAATGAAGTAAGAAAAATAGAGTATTAATATTGACAATGATACTCTGTGATTTCAAAATAGGTGTAATAAAGTGGTAATTGAACTTTGTGTTGTGCAATTTTGGTCTGAAATCATACTTATGATTTCAAATCACGAGTATGATTTCAGACCAAATTGCACTCCACTCAGTTCAATTACCATTATGAATCACTTCTGGAGCCTGAACTATTTTTTTCGTGGGTGTAAATCTCGGTCTATTTCCATCGATTTTGGGGAGTCAGCGATGCTGGAAGTTATCACTGCTAAAAGATCGTAGGCTTACGCACCACGCAGTCAAATATGGCTCGAGTATAAGCTGAAAACAGCTGCTTCTTGTTGTGAATGAGGATTGTTATCTTATGGTGCATATGGTATGATGAAGCTTGCCAAGACAACCGGCGTTTACCTGACAAATATTAAGGAAAAGCAATGGATGTAGCGGACTTTCCTAAACAACGACACTACAAAACGGCCTATTTTGGGGGATTTTGTCGTCTGATAAAAACAAAACGAAACAAGGAATACGATTTGTTTGTTCGCAAAGCGTCTTAGACATGCATAAATTTTCGAAGTTCATTTAAACTGATAGGGTGATAGGCACTTTAAAACAACAGGAAACAAATATCACGCTTCTTAGGTACACACAGTGAGATACCTTGTTACTTGTCCTGGGCCCGCTTGTTCAAAACCCGATTAAAGCTAATCCAGGATTAAAAGATAACCGAGGTTTTCAGCGCGCTTCAAGTGTTAAAAACATTTTTTAAAGTCTAATTCTAAGCTAATGGTAAGGAAAACTGAGGGACAAAATCTTTTTGCAAAAATCTTTATTGTTTAGTATTAAACTTGAATCAAAGTTCTCGTTAATCGATCCAGGATTAGCTTCATCGGGCTTTGAACAACTGGCCCCTGTAGCAGATAGGATTAATCATATTTTACTGAAATTTATCAAGACCAAGATTTTTTTTCCGTGATTAAATAGTTACAACATATAGAAGCGAATCAACAACGCCGAATTTAAGAGTGTGAACGCGATCAACGTTTCTAAAGAGATGCAATCAAAAGTATTAATCGGTGATCAGATGATACTAATATTTTTAATATACTTTATCTTCCGCTTTCCAATTTCAGACCTTTTAAATTTCCTGCCTTGATTACTCAGCGAAGGAAAACTTTTATGCAATAGATAAAATTCTATCAAGATCTGATGCAAGGTCTTTTCTGGCGTTGTCCGCTAACAAATTTGAACGGCGAAGAAAATATTTTTTATTCTGCAACATTAAGATGCAAAAACTTGAAACACCAAGTCGTACGGTCTGTGATAACGCTGCTTCTTCGGCCAAATTAAATGTGTGCAACTATGTGGTACATGGTATTGGTAAGAGAGGAAATTATTGCCTTTACTGACAATAGGTTTCAGATCGTCCTTGGAAGCCTAAGCTTACATATTATAGCTAGTAACAACCGAATCCATCTGGTGCATTTTTTAGCTAAAACGTTCTGTGAACGTTTGCGTTTGCGAATTATATGGACAAATATCAGAGAAACGTGCAAAAAACAATTATTTCGAGGCTTTCACCGTAAAAAACTGTGCATTTTATCATCTATTTCGTTATTTTCTTACGCAATTGTCAAAAGGGAACAGGTTTTAATGACAAGTCGGTCGTCAATTTCGCACAAGATGTGATAGCTCAATCAGTTAAGTCAGAAAGAGTCCCCATACCCCATGAAATGTGCATCCTACAGTTACCTGAGTATTTCAAACACGACTTATTGTAAATAAGGGTTCTTATGCTGAGATGCTATCATTTGCTGTTTTAAAATGGAAACCGCAACGTTGAACCATGCCAAAAAACATTTTCAACAGTGTTGCGGCTGGGAAAATCACTGACCGTTACGACCTTTGCACCCTCCCTGACGCTGAATGAATAAACAACCAACGGAAAATATGACGTCTCTTAGTTACTAGAAACTCGTCCGGTGATTAATTATTCTACTCACGTTCAACGAGGGAAAGAAATACCACCGGCTTTAAACACAGAACGCGTGCACGTGATGAACAAAGGAAATTCAAAAGTATTGATCGAACACGTTACGTGACCAATCCAGTGATTTTACTTTATTTCCGCTTCCAATTTGTCATTAATTGCAGACCTTTTCAATTCCCTGCCTTAATTGCTCAACGAAGCGTTGGAGTTTTCTTTTGTGCATTACATTTGGTACAACCTCTGTACTCACGTTGCCTGCTAACGAATGAAAACGAACTGAAGGAAACCTTTTATCCCACAAAAACAATAACATGCCATCTTGGCAGAGAATGTCACATGGGCTGTGAAATAGAGTGAGCGCTGCTTCTTCTAATTAAATTAAAACTTGAATTAATAGACTACCACTGGGCTACCACTGCTGTACGTGATCACAGTGAACATGTTTGGGACAAGTCAATAAACAGGAATTGGCACCCTACTTGAAGGAATATATAAATGACAACGATCACTTCAAAACTGAGCGAATATGTTGCTGGGATTGACCAATTCGATAACTAGTCATTGCCTTAGGCCCGGCTCATACGTCGAACTTTACATGAGCCGAACCTAATACCTATTAAGGTCGACCCAACTAATTAAGTTCGGCAGTTGATTCAGACGTCGAACCTAACTGAAGTCGAACTTAATTAAAGCTAAAGTGAGAAAGTAGATTTTCGTGGTCAGCGGCTGTTGTTTTTACTCAACAAGATTCAAAATGGCGGGAAAGATGAATTCTGGCATGGAAGAGCTTGTTTGGTAAAATAACAAAGACAGGCCAAACACGGCTCCTACTGGTCGAGATAGGAAAAATATAACCTTCAAAGCTAATTTGCTCTTACGAGTACGTCTTTCAAAGATCTCCCTTTTCTGTACGAAAGTAAGGAAGGATCTTTGTAGATCTCCCTTAGCAGAGGCAGATTTTCTATCAAGTGTCATTTACCAGGAGCCATAATCAGCGATGGAGACCGTAACGAGATGCCTTTTTGACTTGTGTGCCTGTCCCCATGTGTTATACCAAAAAAATCTATTTTTAGAAAAAAATTGCGCCCTACGCGCGTGTGCGCACGCTTGATCGCGCGTGGAGAAATTGAAATTTTTTTCTACCCGTTCAAAATGGCGTCCAAATTTTAAGATTCTGCCAGGGAATATCTCCTCAGTGCCCACATTTAAGGAATTAGACTCTTGCAAAGAAAAGTTAACAATTGAAAGAAGACGGGAAAAGTTGGAATAAGCAGCCTATACTATCGATCACATGACTATCACAGTATAGTCAAAAAGGAGCCAAAACGGTGGCGCTGCGTGCGTTGCTACTGTTGAATGAATGAAAAAATCTTACACTCTACGGACATGTACTCAGACAGGTAAGGACTTTTTTATCTTTAATGAATTTTTTCTCAGCTGCTTTCCGTGTCACATATAAGGTAGTAGCCCCACGCAAATTTGCGCGTATTCACGCGGGTTTATGACGTGAGGGGGGAGGGGGGGCAATTTTTTCTAAAAATAGATTTTTTGGTACAACTTATGGGGACGCGTGGACCCCACGCTTACGGTCTCCATCCCTGATTATGGCTCCTGTACTTACTCATCTGAATTGTTTTAGGTTAGGCACAGAAGGGCGATATTCCATAACAAACCTCAAAATGTTTTTGCGGGTTTTTAGTTTGTTTTGTAGTGCCGACATTCTTTCGCGGAGGTTGACTTCTGAAAGAGTTTTACTTATAAGGTTATCGAGATAACCTCTGTTGCGTAATCTCTGTTTGAATAGAGTAATGTTTTCTTCAAATGTTGTTTTTGAAGATTTTGTTCTGAGAAGTCTTGACGCTTCGCCTTTGATATAGCCTGTATTGGAAAGTTTCTGTCGGTTTGAAGTGCGTCTGCACTTTAAGAATAGATTCTTTTTTTTTTTTTTTTTTTTAATTTTTCGCATCTCAGACAAGTATATTCAGTTGTTTCGAAACAAGAAGAACAAGCACATTCCTCGTTTCCCGCCATCTGCGCCGGCGGGTCGACCCAAATACAAATCTGTCGATCCTAACTGATTCATACGTCGATCTTTACATACGCCGAACCAAATGATTAGGTTCGGCTCATGTAAAGTTCGACGTATGAACCGGGCCTTAAACATGAATTGGTTTCGAATCGTTCATGGTTACTTGATAACATAAGCTACAGAATGAATCGATCTGATAAGTCATGATAAGTAACTAACACACCTGATCCCCAACCTTACTATGGCAGCAAACCTGAAGTCCTTAATATTTGAGTTTATTGGTAAACTAGTATTTAAATCAGTTACATCAACCGATCAGTACTGATTGGAATGAACGCACAATGATGTCGCTGTAGTTTTGTGTTACGTGGGTGGGATTTGTTAATTCGATAATTAGTTATTGCCTTAAACATTAATAGGTTTGGAGTCATCTATCGTTACTTTAGAACTCACAATCGATCTATTTTAAAATAGGCTTAGTCCCAATTCACTGTTCAGTAGCAAACGCCTTGCGAATATGGACTGATTTCAGAGCAACGTGCAAAGTAGGATACGACTATTTCCGTACATCTTTCGCACCGAAAAAACTTTGAATTTTACATCCGTTTCGTTTTGCTCCTGTCTAATTTACAGAAAGGTGAAAGATTCAGTGAAACGGGGCAATTTCGTAGAAGACCGAAGCATAGTATTTCATAACACAATCAAACATAAATCCATTAAATTTCAATCAGAAAGTGTCCACTTACTCCTTGAGATGTGCCGTCTTACCATTACTTACTAATAAATGATTGTTCATGCAGGTTCCTATCTTAAGGTGGTATCATGAAGCTCACCAAGGCAACCGGCGTTTATTCACGAATGTTCATGAAAAGAGTGAAAAAAGTGAAAAACTCTAGGACACAGGGATGTTACTACGGGAACGGGGAACGGGAGGCTGGGAACGAGTGTACAGCGGTAATCCCTGTAAGAATTCAAAATAGGCTATTTAATGCAACTTAAAGAGCGCCTTTAAAGTTTATCTTAACAGGATTAAGAGTGATTGTCAGTAAAAATTAAAGAAATCGTGGCCACGGTCAAAAAATCGATTTCGCTTATACGTTGTCCAGTTTGAAGGCCTAGGTAAGTAACTGAACGATATACAGTTAGTTTTTTTAAATATTCCATAAAACGGCAGAAAACCACGAAAAACGGTCAATCTACGGCAAGCTCAGATTCTACCTCGCGAAAACTCGAAATTTTACACTTTTCAGCTTCTCGCTCACAGACGATTACATAGCTGCGAATCTTTCCTAGGTATAATTGAATACATTGATTCTTCGTCAGTCAAAACATAGCACTTACTTTCATCTCTGCTCGTTTGTGAACGAACTGACCTCGGATTAAGAAGACACAGTTTTGTCAATTGTCTAAAATAATCCAAACTCAGCGAGGAAAAAAGCTGACCCGTAGTGGCTCAAATGCTCTAGTATTTTAACAAAAGACAGTTCAGTCATTGATTTTAAGGTTCGCGTTTTAGGAACTAGCAGCACTACCAAATCTTTGCAAAATGTAAGCACCCAAAAGATGAAGGGAACCAATGGTACATGAACAAGTAATCTTGTCAAATTACTTTTTATTGTCTATTTAGAGCTCATAATACTTTTGCCTTCTTATCTGGTAATCTCATCAATTGGTTTAAAAGAAAAATGATATTTCGTGCCTTCTACTTTTTACAGCTTTTTAGTACTATAACGACAAATTCAAATGAAACGGACCTAATAAGACAATTCATTTGCTAAACTTTTTCCCTTGTGCCACAGTATGACAGTTTTGCCTCGGTATTATCTCTTATTTCCTTAAAATCCGTGTTAAAGTCGTGCTTGGATACAAAAGAGAAATTGTCTTTTTATGGCCCACATCAGACTTCCCAAACTCAAGGCCCATGTTGAACAGTCATATGAGGTTTGGCAACTGCAACTTGTTGTCATTTTATTACTTAAGTAATTGTAATTACTGGTAATTAGTACTTACGGTAAGTACTGATTAACAGTAATTACAATTACCTAAGTAAGTACCTAATTACCTAATTACGGTAAGTACTGATAAAGCCAAGCGTTAATGAGGGAATCTAAGCCTCTAGAGAATTATACTGCCTTCTTTGATTACATCATGTTCGTTTCTTTAATTACTTCAATTAATCTCCTTGTTAATACGCCTGCACCTTTCAAAAGCTCTGCTTTCACTGGACCCTGATAACTTGCAGCTGCATTGTTTTTTTTAGGGTTGGGAACATTGTTAAAAAGTTGTTACGTAGTTAGAAACATTTTCGATGGACAATACAAGGACCATGCTCCTCGTATTCTTCTCTTGAGATCAACATCGTTTTAAAATTCAGCTGTGTGGCCAACATTGATCCTCCATTCCATACGGACAGATCACGTTTAGGAGGGGCAATGATTTTAACATTTGGCTCGAGAGAGGCAATTTCTTTCTCCGTTCTCTCTGCAAATCCCTTGAACAGGGTGTTGCCACCTGACAGCACCGTGTTGACGAATAAATCTCTACGAATGTCTTTATCGCACTTCATGACAGAATTGTGAATGGTTTTGTGGATACCTTCAGTGTCCTCTTTACCGATTAAGACGGGTTGAAACAAGCACTCTGGGGCACGGAATCTCTCATTGGAATCAGCGGTATTCATTTCATGCGCGAAATCTTGAGCAACAAAGCATCGTTTCTCCTTGATGTCACGTGCTCTCTCGACCGTGTAACCCTGCTCCATCAGAAGTTTTATAAGGTACTCGGTCACCTGCCTTCCAGCCAGTTCAGAGCGGAGGATTGCATGGGAAAGAGCGTGACCTTCATATATGGGAACTGCGTGACTGACACCATCACCACTGTCAAACACCACACCAGTTGTGCGACCGGAAGAGTAGAGAGCTAGTACTGGTTGCATTGCAATATACATAGCTCGAACATTGAAAGTTCTGAACATAATCTGTTGAAACAAAAATGAAAGTGAAGTTTGCAGTTGATTTAAATGGTACTTCATACTTAGTTACTAGATTCACCAACTAATCAATAGCGTTTAATCTTATCAATTCCATAAATATCCTTGGGATTAATACAGATACTTATAACATGAGTCAGTAAAATTGCAGTTGCCAACAGACAAGCACAGAGGTTTAGCCACTTTCACCTTGTGAAGGTGACTCGGGTAGTGAACGATAGGTTATGAAGGCCAGAACGTAATTCCAACTACAATTGTAAATATACAGCTAGAACCTTAGGTATCCTGGCATACGCAAAAAGGAAGAGCTTTGGAATCGAGAATAATCCCAACTCTTGCCAAAATAAATCACGTGATCCATCGAACTACTTGTTCTCTTCCAAACACCTAGCCTTTGAGCATGTTCTCTCTTCTCTCACTGCCTTTCTTAGGCTGCCACCAGTCCATTTTCTGGATTGTCGAGTGAGCGAGCTATCAAGAACGCGAAGAGAGCCGCATTTTGATACCTCCAGGTTTGGTTCTTTCGCGCGACCGCAAGATTGCTCGCCCTCTCGACTACACTTACAGGGATGTTAGCGGTATAAAACTTTCTAGTTTTTGTTGTTGTTTGTTTGTTTGTTTTTTCGCAAGAACAGAGCTAACTAGCGGGTCACCAAGCACCTCAAAATAACAAGGCCATGTGAATTCTCTCAAAAATACTTTTAAAAGGAAGGATCATTTATGAAAGAAATGTGATGGTATATTTCCAGCCTGGTGAATGAATGAGAATGATGATTATTCTAGAAAGTGACGCAGGCATACTCGGAAAAAAAGAAATCCGAGTGCTCCTATCAGGAGTTGAACCTAAGACCTTCCGATTACTAGTTCGGATGATTACTAGTTCGGATGCTGGAACCTAGTTTAACGGCCTTAGCTCCCACGAGTCTCTTGTAGCTTAGTGGTAGAGCATCCGAACTAGTAATCGGAAGGTCTTAGGTTCGACTCCTGATAGGAGCACTCGGATTTCTTTTTTCCGAGTATGCCTGCGTCACTTTCTAGAATGATCATCATTCTCAAAGATCATTTAATTCAGAAATTTAAAAAAAAAAAAACGCACAAATGACCAAAATCACCTAAAAGGGAAATGTCTTTCATTAAAAGAGTCTTGTTGTTCACCTTTGCCAGATGGACCCATACAATTTGATATTAAAATTTCCTTTGCAAATCATGAGCGTTTCTCCAGCTGGAGAATTGTTCGAAGCCGTTCTTTGAGCCTGAGTGGTCCATACTGCCGGAGCCTAACCCGGTTTCCGTAGCATTAAACGACTTGTAGTACTGCTACTTCCCCCTTGAATGGGATGTTAGTCCATTGCAGGGTTGCCCTTAGCAGTATGTCGCCGGTACCCGTTCTAGTGCTTAGTGAAGAGAGACAATGTGGAGCAAAGTTTCTTGTGCAACGAATCAACACGGCATTTCAAAGGATCAACCTAAGCGGGAACCACCGACCCTCCGATCTGCCGACCGTCCGATTGAAAGTCCGACGCGCTAATCATACACTGACACCACCGCGGCTCCACTCCTTTCCCGATCTATGTTGATAAATAATGTTCCCATGCACACATGAATTTTTCTGAAGTTTGAAACAAAACGATT